>NW_022631111.1:0-346623 GCF_010015895.1 Lontra canadensis
GGTTTATCAATCTTAGTAATTCTTTCAAAGAACCAGCTCCTAGTTTCATTGATTTGTTCTATTGTTTTTTTTTTTTTGTTTTGTTTTGTTTTGTATTGTTTTGGTTTGGTTTCTATTTCATTGATTTCTGCTCTGATCTTTAATGATTTCTCTTCTCTTGCCGGTTTTAGGGTTTCTTTCTTGTTCTTTCTCCAGCTCCTTTAGGTGTAGGTTTAGGCTGTGTACCTGAGACCTTTCTTGTTTCTTGAGAAAGGCTTGTACCGCTATATATTTTCCTCTCAGGACTGCCTTTGTTGTGTCCCACAGATTTTGAACCGTTGTGTATTCATTATCATTTGTTTCCATGAATTTCTTCAATTCTTCTTTAATTTCCTGGTTGACCCATTCATTCTTTAGAAGGATGCTGTTTAGTCTCCATGTATTTGGGTTCTTTCCAAATTTCCTCTTGTGATTGAGTTCTAGCTTCAGAGCATTGTTGTCTGAAAATATGCAGAGAATGATCCCAATCTTTTGATACCAGTTGAGACCTGATTTAGGACTGAGGATGTGATCTATTCTGGAGAATGTTCCATGTGCACCAGAGAAGAATGTGTATTCTGTTGCTTTGGGATGAAATGTTCTGAGTATATCTGTGATGTCCATCTGGTCCAGTGTGTCATTTAAGGCCTTTATTTCCTTGTTGATCTTTTGCTTGGATGATCTGTCCATTTCAGTGAGGGGAGTGTTAAAGTCCCCTACTATTATTGTATTCTTGTTGATGTGTTTCTTTGATTTTGTTATTAATTGGTTTATATAATTGGCTGCTCGCATGTTAGGGGCATAGATATTTAAAATTGTTAGATCTTCTTGTTGGACAGATCCTTTGAGTGTGATATAGTGTCCTTCCTCATCTCTTATTATAGTCTTTGGCTTAAAATCTAATTGATCTGATATAAGGATTGCCACTCCTGCTTTCTTCTGATGTCCATTAGCATGGTAAATTCTTTTCCACCCCCTCACTTTAAATCTGGAGGTGTCTTCGGGTTTAAAAAGAGTCTTGTAGGCAACATATAGATGGGTTTTGTTTTTTTATCCATTCTGATACCCTGTGTCTTTTGATTGGGGCATTTAGCCCATTACCATTCAGGGTAACTATTGAGAGATATGAATTTAGTGCCATTGTATTGTCTGTAAGGTGACTGTTGTTGTATATTGTTTCTGTTCCTTTCTGATCTACTACTTTTAGGGTCTCTCTTTGCTTAGAGGACCCCTTTCAATATTTCCTGTAGAGCTGGTTTGGTGTTTGCAAATTCTTTCAGTTTTTGTTTGTCCTGGAAGCTTTTTATCTCTCCTTCTATTTTCAATGATAGCCTAGCTGGATATAGTATTCTTGGCTGCATGCTTTTCTTGTTTAGTGCTCTTAATATATCATGCCAGCTCTTTCTGGCCTGCCAGGTCTCTGTGGATAAGTCTACTGCCAATCTAATATTTTTACCATTGTATGTTACAGACTTCTTTCCCAGGCTACTTTAAGGATTTTCTCTTTGTCACTAAGACTTGTAAATTTTACTATTAGGTGATGGGGTGTGGACCTATTCTTACTGATTTTGAGGAGGATTCTCTGAACCTCCTGGATTTTGATGGTTGTTCCCTTTGCTATATTGGGGAAATTCTCTCCAATAATTCTCTCCAATATACCTTCTGCTCCCCTCTTTCTTCTTCTTCTGGAATCCCAATTATTCTAATGTTGTTTTGTCTTAGGTGTCGCTTATCTCTCGAATTCTCCCCTCGTGGTCAGTAGCTGTTTGTCCCTCTTTTGCTTAGTTTCTTTATTCTCTGTCATTTGGTCTTCTATATCGCTAATTCTTTCTTCTGCCTCATTTATCCTAGCAGTCAGAGCCTCCATTTTTTATTGCACCTCATTAATAGCTTTTCTGATTTTAACTTGGTTAGATTTTAGTTCTTATATTTCTCCAGAAAGGGCTTTTATATATCCCGAGAGGGTTTCTCTAATATCTTCCATGCTCTTTTCAAGCCCGGCTAGAACCTTGAGAATCGTCATTCTGAATTCTAGATCTGACATATTACCTATGTCTGTATTGATTAGGTCCCTAGCCTTCGGTACTGCCTCTTCTTTTTTTTGTGGTGAATTTTTCCACCTTATCATTTTTTTCCAGATAAGAGTATATGAAGGAGCAAGTAAAATACTAAAAGGGTGGCAAAGACCCCAGGAAAATATGCTTTAACTAAATCAGAAGAGATCCCAAATCGTGAGGGGGGAGAAAGGGGATAAAAAGATGATCAGAAAGAAAAAAAAAAAAAAGAAAGAAACAATTAAAAAGAGAAAACGAACAAAGAAAAAAATATAGAAAAAAAATATATATATATTAGATAATCTAGTTAAAAAAACTTTAAAAAAAAGAAAAGGGTAAAAGTTAAAAAAAAATTAGCTGAAGAAGAGAGAAAAAAAATTGAAAAAGAAAAAAAAAATTAAATTAACTGCAAGACTAAAGAATCATGGGGAGAAAGCCATGAGTTCCGTGCTTTGCTTTCTCCTCCTCTGGAATTCCGCTGCTCTCCTTGGTATTGAAACCGCACTCCTTGGTAGGTGAACTTGGTCCTGGCTGGATTTCTTGTTGATCTTCTGGGAGAGGGGTCTGCTGTAGTGATTCACAAATGTCTTTGCCCCAGGCGGAATTGCACCGCCCTTACCAGGGGCCAGGCTGAGTAATACACTTGGGTTTGCTTTCGGGAGCTTTTGTTCCCTGAGCACTTTCCGTAGAGTTCCAGAGGACGGGAATGAAAATGGCGGCCTCCCGGTCTCCAGCCAGGAGGAGCGGCGAGCTCGGGGCCCCAGTCCTCAATGCACCCTCAGAGAATAGTTCCCATTTACTCCCGTCACCCTGGCCTCCAGCTGTGCTCCGAGCTCACCGAGCCTGCGACCAGTTCAAGGTAACCCCGAGCTGAGAGCTCACTCCTTGGCTCTGTCTCTGTAGCTGGCTTCCCCGTTCTGATACCTGCAAGTTCTGCGACACTCAGACACCCCCGATCCTTCTGTGACCCTGAGGGACCTGGGGCCACGCTGACCCCGTGTGGGCTTCACCCCGGTTTAGCCTCTGGAGCGATGTCCCTCAGTGGAACAGACTTTTAAAAGTCCCGATTTTGTGCTCTGTTGCTCTGCCGCTTGCTGGGAGCCGGCCCCTCCCCCCGGGGTCTGTCTTCCCGTCCCTTTGGATTCACTTCTCCGCCAGTCCTACCTTTCAGAAAGTGGTTGATTTTCTGTTTCTAGAATTGCTGTTCTTCTTCTCTTCAATCTCCCGTTGGATTTGTAGGTGTTTGCAATCTTATATAAGCTATCTAGCTGATCTCCCGCAACCTGAAGTAGTCTCAGCCTGCTACTTCTCTGCCATCTTGACTCCAATCATGGTATTTATTATAGATGCACTTTATTAAGTGCCTAAACCATCTCCTTTTGATACCAGAGACTGGGGGAGTTCTCAGGCACTGAGGTCTCAACCACCAGGCAGTGTAAGTTTCTTGACCCCGCTGGAGAAAGAACTCAAGGAGTCAGAGGCAAGTGTAGCAGAAGAAACTTCATTGCGAAGGGAAACTACACGCCTCAGAAGTGTGTGTGCCCTCAGAGGATTTGAATCACGCTAGTGCTCTCATGATGAGTCCAATCGTGCAGGATAGACATGGGATCTGCTTTTTAAGGGTAGTCATAACTTGGCTCTGAAATAGTCACTGTGAGGTTCTGGGGAATAGCCGGGGCTCTGTCAGCAGTCTGATTTCAGGCTGACTGGGGCTTTATGCGCATGCGTTTCATGGGCTTGAGCAACAGTGGCAAGGTGCTTGTGGCCATGTGTATCTCGAGCTATCACAAATTTCATTAATGGCCACGGACTCTGCCCAGTGTCAGACTCTGCTCCTCGTTTTTTTTTTCCTCCTACAAATATCCCACACTTCTCTATTCTGCCTGCCTCAATGTGGCCAAGTATCTGAAGAAAGCATCTTTATTTAACTCCATAGTAAAGATCATTTTTTTTAATCATCTAATTATGAATTGACTGACTACATTTTTGCCTAGTACTGTTCTCTATATTGAGGCATTGCAACGAATGAGGCAGGCCAAAAATCCCTAGGATAGAAGTTTATATTCTAATTGGGTGAGATAAACCACAAATACATAAGTAGAATACATAGCGGTTTATTTTTCTAGATGGCAATAAAGGCTACAGATTAAAATCAAGCAGAAGGGGCACCTGGGTGGCTCAGTCCTTAAGCATCTGCCTTTGGCTCAAGTCACTGATCCCAGAGTCCTGGGATCAAGCCCTGCATCAGGATCTCTACTTCCGGGAAAGCCTGCCTCTTCCTCTCCTACTCCCTCTGCTTGTTTTCCCTTTCTCTCTGCATCTCTATCAAACAAATAAATAAAATATTTTTTAAAAAAATCAAGCAGAAGAAAAAGATGGGAAATACCAAAATCAGGGCAGAGGTTTCCAACCCTAAATAGGTTTCTTTAGGGCAGACCTTACTGAAAAAGTGATATTTGAGCAAAAACCTAGCTAAAATAATAAAAACCTGAACACAAGTGAAATGTCAGAATGAAGAAAGTACAAGCCTCTATAAATAATAATGAAAGATGTAATAACAGTAATAATGGATTTTTTTTATAGAACTGAGGTCTGTGTTAATCTAAAGCTTGTTCTCTGATCCACTATTTTATTAACAATAGTGCACATAATTTTCTGGTTGATAATAATTATCTGAAATTTAACAAACTCAGTAATTTTTTTTAATTGCTGAACTCATTTTGGCATTAAATGTTGTTCTGAATACTCATTAATGATTGGTATTTAAAGACCGATTTCTTAAGGAACATTCAGTCCCAGTACTTAAAACCATAAACAAAGCTGATACTCTGCTTTCTAACAAGACAGGTGAGTGTGCACATCAGCTAACAGAGCAGCAGGTGGAAGTCAGGGTCTGAATGCTACAAGGAGGTTAACAAGGGGCTGTCTCCTTGAAGATTCAAATGCTCTCCACATGTAGTCCTATCTGCAGTTATAAAACCAATCCATTCAAATTATATATAAATCCTTTATTTTTTTCCATTTTATTTAATTTCTTTTCAGTGTTCCAAAATCCATTGTTTATGCACCACACCCAGTGCTCCATGCAATATGTGCCCTCCTTAATATCCACCACCAGGCTCACCCAACCCCCTACCCTCTCCTCTCCAAACCCCTCAGTTTGTTTCTCAGAGTCCACAGTCTCTCATGGTTTGTCTCCCCATCCGATTTCCCCCAACTCACATCTCCTCTCCATCTCCCAATGTCTTCCTTGTTATTCCTTATGCTCCACAACTAAGTGAAACCATATGACAATTGACTCTTTCTGCTTGACTTATTTCACTCAGTATAATCTCTTCCAGTCCCATCCATGTTGATACAGAAGTTGGGTATTCATCCTTTCTGTTGGAGGCATAATACTCCATTGTACCTATGGACCACATCTTCTTTATCCATTCCTCTGTTGAAGGGCATCTTGGTTCTTTCCATAGTTTGGCAATTGTGGCCATTGTTGCTATGAACATTGGGGTACAAATGGCCCTTCTTTTCACTACATCTGTATCTTTGGGGTAAATACTCAGGAGTGCAATTACAGGGTCATTGGGTAGCTCTATTTTTAATTTCTTAAGGAATCTCCACACTGTGGAGGCACTGTGTCTCAACCACCACCTTGCATTCCCACCAACAATGTAAGAGGGTTCCCCTTTCTCCACATCCTCTTCAACACATATGGTTTACTGTCTTGTTGATTTTGGCCATTCTAACTGGTATAAGGTATATCAATGTGGTTTTGATATGAATCTCCCTAATGGCTAATGATGATGACCATTTCTTCATGTGTCTGTCAGCCATTTGTATGTCTTCTTTGTTCATGTCTTCTGTCCATTTTTTGATATGATTATCTGTTTTGTGTGTGTTGAGTTGGATCTTGGATATCAGCCCTTTGTCTGTAGTGTCATTTGCAAATATCTTCTCCCATTCCGTGGGTTGCCTCTTTATTTTGTTGACTGTTTCCATTGCTGTGCAGAAGCTTTTGATCTTGATGAAGTCCCAAAAGCTCATTTTCGCTTTTGTTTCCTTTGCCTTTGGAGACATATCTTGAAAGAAGTTTCTGTGGCTGACGTTGAAGAGGTTACTGCCTATGCTCTCCTCTAGGATTTTGATAGATTCCTGCCTCACGTTGAGGTCTTTTATCCATTTTGAGTTTATCTTTGTGTATGGTGTAAGAGAATGTTTGAGTTTCATTCTTCTACACACAGCTGTCCAATTTTCCCAGCACCATTATTTGAAGTGACTGTCTTTTTTCCACTGTATATTTTTTCCTGCTTTGTCAAAGATTATTTGACCATAGAGTTGAGGGTCCATATGTGGGCTCTCTACTCTTTTCCACTGGTCTATGTGTCTGTTTTTATGCCAGTACCATGCTGTCTTGGTGATCACAGCTTTGTAGTAAAGCTTGAAATCAGGCAATGTGATGTCCCCAGTTTTGTTTTTCTTTTTCAACATTTCCTTAGCAATTCGGGGTCTCTTCTGGTTCCACACAAATTTTAGGATTGTTTGTTCCAGCTCTTTGAAAAATGCCTGCGTAATTTTGATCGGAATGGCATTGAAAGTATAGATTGCTCTAGACAGTATAGACATTTTAACAATGTTTGTTCTTCTGATCCATGAGCATGGAATGCTCTTCCATCTTTTTGTGTCTTCTTCAATTTCTTTAATGAGTGTTCTGTAGGTCCTCGAGTACAGATCCTTCACCTCTTTGGTTAGGTTTATTCCCAGGCATCTTATGGCTCTTGGTGCTATAGTTAATGGAATCGATTCTCTAATTTCCCTTTTTGTATTTTCATTGTTAGTGTATAAGAAAGCCACTGATTTCTGTACATTGATTTTGTATCATGCCACATTACTGAATTGCTGTATGAGTTCTAGTAGTTTGGGGGTGGAGTCTTTTGGGTTTTCCATATAAAGTATCATATCATCTGTAAAGAGAGAGAGTTTGACTTCTTCTTTGTCAATTTGGATACCTTTTATCTCTTTTTGTTTTCTGATTACTGTTGCTAGGACTTCTAGTACTATGTTGGATAACAGTGGTGAGAGTGGACAACCTTGTGTTCCTGATCTCAGAGGGAAGCCTGTCAGCTTTTCCCCATTGAGGATGATATTTGCCGTGGATTTTTCATAGATAGATTTTATGAAGTTGAGGAATGTTCCCTCTATCCTATACTTTGAATCGTTTTAATCAGGAACAGATGCTGTATCTTGTCAAATGCTTTTTCTGCATCAATTGAGAGGACCATGTGGTTCTTCTCTCTTTTATTGATTTGTTCTATCACATTGATTGATTTGCGAATGTTAAACCACCCTTGCATCCCATGGATAGATCCCATCTGGTCTTGGTGGATTATAAATCCTTTAACAACAAAGTTGGAAGGTATCAGTTCTCCAGTGGTTTGATGGATATTAAAACTGTCTTCAGAATATTTTGCTTTGGTGTTCCACTGTAATAATATTCTATATTGAGCAAATTGAAGAGAGACAAGAGGTCCCCAAAGCATTTACATATTTGCCACCTCTTGACCTTTTCAGGGCCATGAAACCTCCAGGATTGGTCACTCTTAAATTCACATAAATAACCATGATTACTCACTCAAATTTAAACAGGTAATAGGAAAAAAGGAATTATGATATTTATTGTACCCATACTTGATGACAAGGACTTTACATGTCTTACTTCGTTCTAATCCCCACTAGGAAGACAGAAAGACTTTAAGTTATGTTTTCTTTTCTCCTTTTTATAGCTAAGAGAAGAGAGATTCAAAGAATTGAAATCACTTGTGCAAATTCACAGAGCTAAAAGCCAAGAGGGAAATCTATCGTATTTGCATAATCTCTGTTATGTAGCTAAATAACACTGTGATTGGGATTTTAAGGAACACCCAGAGTTTCTCAGCTAATGAGTCAAAGAATTACCTAGTGTCAAGCCCCAGTCCATGTGTGTTCTTCAAGACATGGAGCTCCCTATTTCAGAAGAAATGGTAAACAGACCATTTCAGGCACGGTCAAGGAAGAGCAGGGATTGAAGACATGGGATGCTGTTTACAAAGACGGGCATCTAGAGATCATCTACAGAGTGCATCCCTGAGGAGTCAGTAAGAAACAAGCCTCCACAGGCATGTTTCTGTTCCCAGAGGGAGCATGACTCAGTTTCCTGGAAGGTGGACTCCGCTGAGCCACTTTCTTGGCGGAAGTGCCATTTAATGGTGCCTGGAAAAATGGGGCAGAACTTCATATGAAAGAAGACAGGGGAACCAGGAACAAAACAAGATAATGGCAGTCAGGCCAAGGCTGGTGTTACAAGGGCATGGCGTAGTGTTGCAGGAGCCCGGAGAGAAGAGTGCGTCTGCCTTGTGTTTTTGCCCAGTTGCAGCCCTGCTTAGCGTTGATGGAATAATTATTAAGGCCCAATTATACAATAAGCTGCAGTGATTTATGGCATTCTACAACCGGCACTGAATCAACCTGTCTCGGTAGCTGTAAGTCTGCATAAGGTTTTAATTATGAACGTCGTGAGTTGGTCAGAGCATATGGAGAAAAATGGATTATGAATTTACGATGTGGTCAGTTTTCTTGCTGAGTGGCTCTTCTCCCGATCAGAGCCTCACAACAGGATGACAAAAGGCACGTAGGAGAAGCCAGATGCTTGACAAAGCAGCTACTCCCTTTTAAAAGTGAGATGAGGAAGCAGAGCTGTGGTGTGCTAGAGGGAATGTCAAGGGATGTCAGCTGTGACATCCTGATCCTGGCCTCAGGTGAGACACAGCTACTAGGGCTGCGACAATGACATGCTACCCTAGATCAGCATGTGACAGGCTTGAATTGAGCCAAGGAAGAGTCTCGGCTTGGTTAACAATTCTTTGAACAGTCCTTATATAAGAGGATTTCCCAAATCGATAAGCTAGTCACTCTATTTTCTCTTTAGGATTTTATGGTTCAATAAGCACTTACTGAGAGCTTATTATATGCCCGACATCCAAGGGCTAGTCTCTGTGGGTGTGTGCAGACCTGGGTGGATGGCCCAACTGGGAACAGCTCTGTGGGGCCATAAGATGCAGAAATCGCTGAAGAAGTGGCCCAGTCTCTGTGACTGTAACATAGATTTTCTCCCCCCACTCCTTGCTCCTGTGTTCACTTCTTCCCCAACTGTTAATGTGACGACTTTTCTCCTATGAACTTTCTGCATGTTAATCTCCACCTCAGAGTCATCTTCCCAGGGAGTCTGATCTTGAAAGCTCAGCATATCATTTCTAAAAAAACTCAATTTCCTGGGTGGGAGCCCAGAGCCTTATATAAGATTTGGTAAAATAAAAAAGTGTATTCATTTGCTCTTATATATCTTAATCATTTATTAATTCAAACACATTTCATTACATTGTTTACTGTGTGGGCAAACACCATGCTAGGCATGAAGGGTTGCGAAAGAAGATTCCAAAGCGCAGTAAGCTTTGCTGAGAGTCATTGAAAATAGGATCAGGAGGATATTGAACAAGCAGGACCTATGCATGTCTCCTCTTTCTGTTCTTGGAACACCAGGAACTTTTTGGCATTTGTCAATTGCAACTTGTCGATGGTAATTCCACCACTTCCTGGAATATATCTTTCTACTTCGGACTGAAATCGAGATCCCATAACATGTTAGCTAAATTGCCAGTGGTGTATTTGAGAGTCTAACTCTGTCAGAACCAATCATTACTCTTCAAAACAAGTTATGTAACTTGGGGGATTTTGCCTTTAAAAGCCTGCACTCTTTGCTTGAAATTCAGAATGCACTTTCGGTGTCGGTCCACCCTGTGTCTTTTCCAGGTTGTAATCCCTAAGACCGCAAATGAATGCTTTTGGTTGTTTGACAACCTTGATGTCTTCTTGGTCAACAGAGTGTAGAGGTGAAGGAAAGTTCTGGACTGAAGTAGCTGACAGCCCAGACAAGAAGACAGACACATACTACTGTTTGGGGTGGTAAAAAGTGTGATATAATTAGGCACAGGGCACCGTGGGAACACTGAGGAGAGGCACCCCTCTCTGGAGAGAGAGTCAAAGTCATATCTGGAAATGATAGCAGTTGAATCAAGTGGAGTTTAGGCCATATGCTCTTCTGGGACACACTCTGAGGGAGGTAATCAGTAAGGAAGGAGGACAGATTCCTAACAGCTGTTACGACAACTGAGCTGATGCTCACATATGCACAGTCAGACAGAAGGCCCTGCACCAACATTCCAGGAAGGTTCTGCCCACCCCCTCGGGCTGTCATCTGTGACTCACCTGGAGTCTCATTTCCTGGTTCTGTCTGGGTTAAAATTAGAGCATCACAGTGTGGAACTGACACTCCCCTCCCCATGCCCTGCTCACTGGACTTTGCAGAGGGATCCTCTTGTCTGTATCTAATAAGGAACAATGTTGGCTTCTCTGCAGCAAGGTCACTGAAAATGTGTGGTTAAATAGTGAAAACACTGCCAAATCCTGGGGGCAAGAACAACACATAACTATGCGTATTATTGTTTGCCTGAAGAGCTCTCCTGGTGGAATTAGCGTAAATCATCCTGTTTCTAAAATCGAGATTCTAAGGCAACTACTTCTGCAGCTTCCAAATTTAAGCTGATGATGAATTAGCGAACAGGACTTAGTTTGAAACTGATGCATAAAGCTTCAACCTTCCTTTTAGCTCTTGCATTTTGAAAGATACCCCTCTAAGTAATTTCTTTTTTTAGATCTTTAAAGTTCTTCCATAATGAAGACAGTTAGACCACCCCACCCCACCCCCTCACATGTAGCTCATTTGAGGCAAAAGGGAAAAGCTAACAAACTAAAGAGCAGAAACAATCTAATGAGCCACCGTGATGTTTTAGAAACACACTGGAAGTCTGGAGCTTCACTCTTCTAGCTCAGTTTCAAACAAACAAATGAACAAAGAAAAGAACTCACTAGTGTTCTCACTGTCAGAACAATTAAAGTGGTTACACTTATAATATATGTAGGCAATCACATTTCAGAGTTGCAATTTATTATGTCTCTCTACCATGTAGATAGATACTATATTTAATATGGGGACTGGTGAGTATTTTTGATGTATGAAGTAGACATAAGACAGAATATCGATAACTAATAAATAAAACAAAATTGTGAACATCACTAGTAAATTAAAAGTAAGAAATATAAGCTAGAAAAATGAAGTCCCATTTTTAAACTATCAAACTGGCACAGATTACGTAAACAGACATGAGCCTTCTTGTGCATGGCAAATGTGTGTGTAAACTAATGACACCATTCCATAGGACAATTTTGTATGTGTTCAAAAGACCTAAAAAATATATCTATTTTCACCAACCAGTTGCGCTTCTAGAAATTGTTGTTAGAACTGGTGGCTCAGTTGGCTGTGTCTGACTTCAGCTCAGGTCATGATCCCAGGACCCTGGGATCGAGTCCCACATGAGGCTCTTTACTCAGTGGGGAGCCTGCTTCTCCCTCTCCCTCTGCTGCTCCCCCTGCTTGAGCTTTCTCCTCACCCCCCCGTCAAACATATAAATAAAATAAAATAGAAATCTGTGTTAGAAAACACACATCACCACCACCAATAACAGCTGTAATACAATTTGTAAGTTATTCATTGTAAAACTTTTATAATAACAAACTAAAATGATCATAAATGTCCAATAATTTGTCAAAGAATATAAGCGGACACTTCACAGAAAAGTAAATCCAAATGGTTACCAAACAGGAAAAAATTTGCTTAAGCTCAATGGTAGTCAGAAATCGGAGAAGTAAAATAATATTGCATATTTTTGGTATCAGAAATTGCAAATGTTTAAAAGACTAAAGATTTATTTCTGTTAGGGAAATTACTGAAATTCACATTTAAACATTTCTGATTGAAAGGTGAGTGGCCACACTTATTTAAAAAAAAAAACTGGTGATGCTATTAACATTAAAATTGCACAAATAATTTGACTCAGCTCTTCTGCTTCAAGGAATTTAATCAAGAGTCCATAAAAATGATATATAAGACAGCAGGATTTATTGCGGTATTATACAAAGCAGCCTAAAACAAATAAATGCCCATTTTAGAGAAATAGTTGAAGGAATTATTTTATATCTACACAATGAAATTCTGTAGCTATTATACAGTAAATTATAATTATATCAGTTAACTGGGAGATTTCAAGGAAGTATGGTTGGCTGAGGGTAGAAAGATACAGAAAATTATGTATAATATGATTCCTTTTTAGAAGACTTACAACCACCCTAAATGCATATATAACCACATAGGGTATTAAAGCTAGTGCTTGTATATTTGTGTTTATGTGGGGATGTATATAAACAAGAATGATGAAAAAATATAGAAGAATACCTCCAGGGTGATTAACATAACTTATCCAAATAAGGAGGGGGCAGAGAGGCAAGCACACACACAAAAAAAAGATATTAAAGACTGCGGACAGCACTTGTGATGATTTCAGTCATGCATTAGTTAGTGTCAAATGATGTGTGTATATACATTAAAAATGTATTTCAAAGCAAAACGTAATTTTCATAAGTCTCACTCGGGGAGCTTTGTAAAGTACCTCTTCCTGGTGTTCAATCCCAGCCATGCTTGGAATAAGGTACCCAGGAGCTGTGTTTATAGGGAAACCTGATCACAATGCAGCCTGTCCACACACAACATACAAGCACACAGGGGCGCCTGCCTGGCTCAGTGGGTTAAACATCTGCCTTCAGCTCAGCTCATGATCCCAGGGTTCTGGGGTTGAGCCCCACATCAGGATCCCTGCTCAGCAGGGTCTGCTTCTCCCTCTGCCCCTCACCTCAGTTGTCCTCTCTCTCTCAAATAAATAAATAAAATCTTAAAAAAAAGAATACAGGCACACAGTGCTGTGGAAAAGCAGTGATGAGGAAGGAGTATACCCAGCTGTATTTTTCACGACCTCAGGCAGAATGCAGTCTTCCCAAAGTCTGACTTCTCTTAAGAGCCTCTCCAAGGTCTGGTTACCAAGCTGGGGGAAGCGCTTGACCCCACATTTACTTCCTGAGCCAGATCACACACGTCAGCCTCATGGATGTACGTGTTTCCCCTACCCAGGTCCTCAATTCCACTCTCCTTCCTACTTCACCCACAAGGCTGGCAAGCCTAGCAAAAAGATACCTTGTAAAATTGTACTTTGCTATATGCACTAATCCTACTGGAAAGTGATGATCGCTCTTGCAGATTACACACTTCATAAACATTTGTGGAACCCAATTGCCTGTAGCTTCCTGTACAACCCCTGGTGTAAAGTAGAAACTCCTTAAATCAGAAATTAAGGTTTTGGTGAAACTGAGAAAACATGGGCAGTCACCAGTGGAGCCCCTGCTTCTTTGTGTCCCCAGCTTCACTATTCAGATCACAGCTAATTTGTCCTCACTGGTTCCAGGAATGCAGAGGGGAGTCTCTCTGCTGGGGAATCAGAGCATCCTGCTTTCACTGCTGGTGAGTTCAAAAGAGTGAATGGGCTTATAGTTAGGCATAAAGTATTAGCACTAGTTGCCATGAAAACTCATTTACTGTCAACATGGTCATTCCATCACAACATCAGAAATTGAGAAACTATTGACCTAAGTCACCTATTTTGTTCTATATCCCATCGCAATCATGAATTTTGAACATTTACTCGTTCAAAAATGTGCCATGGATTTATTGAACTTAGATTCTGTCTTTAAAACTTACACCCTCATTGGGAGAACAAATCCATCTGAATGGAACCACATCTGATAAATCACAAGGATATACAACAAAACATATAAGAATTAATCAAGCGCAGACTTTTCACATTCCAAAGATGAGTTCCAAAAATTATATGAGAAAAGGCAGTGTCATGGTGATATGTACACAGTCCCCCAAAGATCCTTCTTTGATGAGACCACCATTTAGATAATTTATATAATTATGTCCCATGACATTAAATAATCAGTAGCATGACTTCATAGCTATGTTAATATTTGCGTTTCTTTCTGCATGCATCTTTTGAAAGTCATTTTCCCTATGAGAGAGCAACATTTGGTACTGTTCCCCTCACCATCTGTGTCCCTCTATTATATCTATTTTAAATGTAAACTCTTGAATGTAAGGAAAATTTATTATGTTAAGTCTTAGCACATTGTGGTCTTTGATGGATGATTATTATGGTTAATAACAAAAATTACATATTGGCCAAAAATGTATCTTTGCTTCTGTGCAAATTAACATGAGAGTTACTTTTATAGTTTAATATGAAAGAGTGATGGTAAGGCTGTCAAAAGCAAATAGGGCTCATTTCTACAAAATTCAGGGCCATTTTTACAACTGAAAAGTGGCTTGCTTAAAGGCACAATAATATAGATGGGGAAAATGTTACAGTCAGCAGTTACCAAATAGTCTTTCCCCAATAAACTGGCAGTCTGGTGTGGTAGTAAGGGCAGAAGAACATTCCAGAAGCTGTACCGCATCAAGTGTACTTGACATTTGAAGTAGAAGTTTCTGGCATTCTCCTCCTCTCCATGACCAGGTGATTTTCAGTACTGGTCATGAAAATTAGTAAATAAAAATAATAATCAGAAAAGAAGCTTTTATTGAATTTGCTTGCATAGTCAGGGCAGAATATAATAATATTGTGAAAAATACTAGATTTATCACTTTAATTACATTTCTTCATAAATGGAGGGGACAGGGTTGTGAAAAATGCTCCCCAAACTGCTAATTCCTCCCAGTTCACAGAATGATGTGCACCTAGAATGACAGAATTGAAGTGGCTCAAGACCCATTTCTTCTTTACAATCAGTGTGTTATCATTGATTTTTTCCAATTCGCTCTCTGAATACAGAATTACGGCAGCAGTGGGAGGCCCAGCCCACACTGGAGACAAGCCTGCCCAATTCTAAACTATTTCTTACTTTCTGGCTCTTACTGCTTAGTATGAACGTGTGTTGCTGAGTCCCTGTGTGTCAGGGGCCAATTTATAACTGGGGATTTTCCAAATGAAATTCCGGTGGAATACAATGATTATTAAAGGGCGGATATTAACAGCGTGTTCATTTGGGGCTTAAGTATAGGGGCACCTGGGTGGCCCAGTGGGTTAAGCCTCTGCCTTCGATCTCAGAACACTGAGATCCAGCCCCACATCGGGCTCTCTGCTCAGCAGGGAGCCTGCTTTCCTCTCTCTCTCTCTGCCTGCCTCTCTGCCTACTTGTAATCTCTGTCAAATAAATAAATAAATAATCTTTTTTTTTTTTAAAGTGTATATTATGAAAAACTTCACAGTGACCATAGTACTTGTTTAGCATTTAGAAGAACAAAATATTTTTCAGGAAGAAAGGTTAGTTGGTTGGTTGGTTGTTTGGTTGGTTGGTATTTACTGACATTGCTTAAAATTGCCAGAGCATAGTGAAAATAAAAAGTAGACCAATTTTTAGATAATTTCATGTCTTGTTCATCATGAAATGCACCATTATCACCTGCACCTGGGTGGACTGCTCCTCATTCCCTGCGTCTGCACACCTGCCCTGGGAGACTCACAGAAGGCTAAGGGGGTTCCAAAGCCTAGCAAAGATAGTTTCATGTGGGACATCATTTAGGATCTCTTTCCAACTGTAAAATTTTAAGAAGCATTGTCTCTCATGCCCCAGTCATAGAAAAGTTCATAGATGGAAAATTATATAGCCTTTACTGCTTCTTATTTTGCTCATGGAGGACGTTCTTGGTCCATCAGAGGACCTTGGTCCAATCAACAAGAACATGTCTTGGAAATCTCATAAAACAGCAGTCTGGGAACTCAGGACAATTATTCAGCATTGGCATGAGGGTTGAAAACTATTAGCATTCCTGAATTAAATATGTGATGTGGCACTCAAGGAAAGTCTGTTTCGAGGATCTATGGGGGAAGGCTTGGTGCCCCTTAGGTATTCAAGCCACCATGCTCCTGGAGGGACTGTGCTGCATGTACATGGGGCGACAGGGAAAATGGCAAAGAAAGCTGGTTTTTACTCCTATGACAGCAGGAAAAATGAGTAATCCCTTAGTATTCACAAATGAGAAGAACAGATATTTCAGGAGTATTCTTACAACCCAGTCACTATTAAAGGGCTTCCCTTGTATTAACTTGTTTTGCCTTTGCCAACTCTCAGTGATGTAGGTACCATAATGATCATCCCCCTGGAGATGATAACCTGAACCAGAGATTGGCAGCAAGTAGCCCAAGATCACAGGGCTAGTGGTAGAGCCGGACGTGAATGGGAACACTCTTTCTGGCCTCTGGAGTGCCGCTGTCCATTTCCACTCTCCCTGATATACTTCAAAGCCCAGGAGCTTTTTCGCAGGGACATAATTCTGATCCGGCTTGCTTCAAGGCCAATGTGAGAGAGTAATTAATTAGTGAATGTGACAAGCCAAGGATAATAAAATATCAAATTTATCTCAAGGAAACTTTAATGTCTTCTTTTCATCATGACACAAGCAAAACCTATAATTAGGTGATTTAAATGCTTTATTGATGGGGGGGAGCTCTGAAAAGAAAGTCAATGACTGAAGAATGTGTAGACCTTAAAAGTGTGCCAACGGCCTTGGGTTCACTAATTTAAGTGTTTTGCTACAGTACTTGAAGTTAAAGATGACTCTACCCATTTTGCAAAGAAGAAACTACACTGAAGGAAAGTGAATGACTCAGCCAGGGAACCATGAACCTGTCCCTTGAGCCCAAGTCTGTATAATTTCAGGGAAAAGTTTCTCATTCACAGGTTCTCCTCCGCAGATCCAGCTGGCCAGTGAACTCCCAGGCTTTCCCATACATTTGGTCTTCAAACAGCATTACCAGCTTGTCACTCATGGGAGAACACGTTTCCTTGCCCACAGATGGGACAATCCACCTCTGGGTCAACGGCCACCATAGGCCAAACCTGACACTTTCATTTTTTGAAAAGGAGAAAGTTGAAAAAAAGAAGGGAAAACGTCTTATTGCAGGCTGTCCTGGGGGGCTACTAACAATGTCAGAGGAGCTGACAGCAAGCCAGGAGGAATTCATTCCATAAAAGTTTGTCATTCCTCCCTACTGTCTGCCAGGTCCTGTACTGGGCTTTGGGAATGAAGGAGAGATAATGCCATACCCTTGCCATGAGGCCACATTTCAGGTTTCTGGGACTAGAGTCAATTCAGAAAATGCTTTTCAAAAGAATAAGAGCATCTGTTGGACACGTTGTTGCTGCGGAGGAGCTAACAAGTGTTGTGTCTAAGGTGCATTTCAGATTTCATGCATCCGTTGGCGCAGGTCAACTTTCTCTCTTCTGGGAAGTGAAGTGTCTCTTGATTCACTGGCCATTCTTGGGTCTCCTATAATCAGGCATGCTGCAGTTCTAAGAGCTTCCAACATCCTCTCTGACCTCCCTTTCTTGGGGGGCATTTCCATCGGAGACACTGATGTGATCCTCACAGGAATGGACAGGTGCTCAAAATAAGTTATCAACTCGGAGAACATATTCTTATTTCTCTCATCTGCCCAGTGGAGACTTCCTCCCTCTAGGTATCTGTAACGCTAAGGTTACCTGAAGGTCACCAGGTTGTCCCCTGGCTATGGAAATAGGATTTGAAGGCAGACGTGGCTCTGACTTCTTGTTTTACTCTTTCAGACCTGCTTGACTTTTG
This sequence comes from Lontra canadensis, assembly GCF_010015895.1. Taxonomy (NCBI): domain Eukaryota; kingdom Metazoa; phylum Chordata; class Mammalia; order Carnivora; family Mustelidae; genus Lontra; species Lontra canadensis. The sequence goes on from NW_022631111.1 coordinate 17,746, forward strand.
GCAAACATTTTTTTTTTTAAACCTGAAATGGGGGGCACCTGGGTGGCTCAGTCAGTTAAGCATCTGCCTTCTGCTCCAGTTGTGATCTTGGGGTCCTGGGATCGAGCCCCGCACTGGGCTCCCTGCCCATTGAAGAGTCTGCTTCTCCTTCTCACCCTCATAGCTCTTGCTCTTTCCCTCTCTCTCTCAAAAAATAGAATTCTTTTTAAAAAAATTTAAACCTGAAAATGGGAAGCATAATGGGTATATATATATATATATATACATATATATATATATATATATATATATTTATTTTAATCCAGTCATTTTAGTTACCTTTACCTTTAAAACTGGTTTTGAAATGGGGATAATTTAGTCCCGCAGAGGACATCTGGCCATGCCTTAGAGATAAATGTAGTTCTTACAACTAGGATCGAAGTGTTGGGCTGCTGGGAAGAGGCCTGGGAAGAGGCCTGGGATGCTGCTGATTATCCTCCAGGGCACAGGACAGCCCCACAACAGAGCATTATCTAGCCGAGATATCAACAGTACAGCTGCCAGGAAACTCTGCCCTGATTTCTCAGACTCCCAATCCCCACTAAAGCCTGACCACATGGAAAGTGGATATGATGGACAGAAAGCAGAGCCCCTTCCTTCCAGCCTGAAGGTGCTGTGAGGTATTTCAAACAGAGAGCAAATGGAAGTGAAAGATTCTGTTTCCTCTTCAGGCTCAGGTTAGTTGTGTAACAACAGGGGACCCAGGGCTCAAGACAGTGGGCAGTCCAGTGTTTGTCTCAGTCTCCCTCCCTCAGGCTAGATATTCCCGCAGTGGGTGGTACATTTGGTCAAGTCAGGGGAGTCTCAATGTCCCAGAAGCTACTACACAAATCTGGGTGTTCTACCATACTGGCAAGGGCTGAAGCAGGCTAAGTCCGGAGTGGAGAAGGCTCAGGAAAGAAGGGACAGCAGAGGGAAGAGAGAAGAGAGGAAAGGTGAGGGCGGGAAGAAGTGGAGGAGAGGCATTACCAGAACTCGAGGTTTCAGCAATCTTGGCTAGCAGAACAACCAGGTGCTAAACACAATGAGTTCAAGCTACACTCTCCCCTGTAACATTGGCTGACATCATGGAAAGGAGGAGGGGGGAGAGGGGAACCCAAAAGTGCGTTTTATTAAAAAGTCACATGCCTGAAACTAATGTAACATTGTGTGTCAACCATAATAATAATAATTTAAAAAGATACTGAAAAATGTTACCTCGTGAGAATTTTTAAGTTATTGGTTCATACTAAGGTTACTCGCCTATACTAAAATAATTTAGTTGTACCAGAAGATTAGATCACCTTAAGGAGAAAAAAAAACGTACATTTCTTCTACATTTCTGAAGCTAGTATACACATTTTTGACTCCTTATTGGTTAACATCAACTTTAGAGCCTTGCTAGAAAGAGTAAATGAAATAATAAATACAAATGCCTGGCACAGGGTGAAAATTCCATGATCACGAAGGAGAGGAAATTTGTTTTCTATTTAGTACACATAGCACACAGAATTTCCACAATGATCTCCCACTTGGGGAAGATGACCTTCCCCAAGTCACCAGAACCAATGAATATAATTAAATATCTATCACATAATTATGAGTTGTGAGACTTATTGGACTCTGAGGTAGGGAGATTATCCTGGAATTCCTGATTTAATCATAAAGCTCTTCACATCTGGGAGTTTCCTATGGCTGGGGACAGAAGGAGCTGAGAAAGAACTCAGAGATACTTGAAGAACAAGAACGCTGCGTGCTGCTGGTCTGAAGCTGGAGAAGGTCACATGAGAAGGTATGCAGGAGGCCCTTAGGAGGAAAGTGAACCCAGGGCTGAAAGCGAGCAGGGAAAGGGGACCTCAGACCTACAGCTGTTGATTATTGGATTCTGCCAACAACCTGAATGAGCCTGGAAGCAAGTTCATACCGAGACCCCCCAGCTAAGAGCCCAGTTGACCAACGCCTTGATTTGGCTTGTGACACCCTAAGCAGGGAACAAATGAACTGTGGAGGACTTCTGACCAACATTAACTGTGAAATGATAAATCTATGTTGTTTTAACCTGTCGAGCTTGTGGTAAGTTGTTATGCAGCAGTAGAAAATGAGTAGAACTTGAGAAGTTGTCGAGTTCTATGGAATAACAAAACAGAAAATTCATACTCCTTCTACTTAGTATAAACCTTATTTTGTCTCTGTATTTCATCACTGTCTTAGTGCCTCCTATGTCACCCCGTCAATGGCATGGGAGAACAAATGGGAACTTCAAGGCCTTCCTTTGTATGAGCCTTTTCCAGGACAGAGGTTCAAGCAATGCATTCCTTAGCCCTATGTTTTTAGAAATTTTACAAAATATTTTGTAAAATAATTGTAACTGGTGAAAACTTCTGGCTTTTTCCCCCCTCTTCTCTGCCTCTACTTACACTTGATAATTGAGTGACAGTGGGAAATGTTAACTTGTATTCAACATGACACTGAACTCAAGAAATAGTTGGAGCTCAGTGGGATATTTTTAATGTGGCTTCCACCTGCTTCCATGTGTAGTTAGGCTGTTGCTAGCCACCATAGCATAGGAACCTCTTTTGAGAATATTCAAACTGCTCACTGTGTCTTGACCTAACGGGCACAGGGAGAGGTCTTATCACTATATAAAAATATCTTGTGGTGGGTTCCTGGGTGGCTCAGTGGGTTAAGCCTCTGCGTTTGGCTCAGGTCATGATCTCAGGGTCCTGGGATCGAATCCTCCCTCAGGCTTTCTGCTCAGCGGGGAGCCTGCTTCCTCCTTTCTCTCTCTGCCTGCCTATTTGTGATCTCTGTCCTTCAAATAAATAATAAATAAAAATCTTTAAAAAAATATCTTGTGGTATCAGGCACTAGGAGTTTTTGAGTAGCAGAAGAAATAGAGGATTTGAAATATATTGAACTAGAACCACGGAAACATATTTAATCATGAGCTATATAAGCTTTCATTCAGAGAGTTCAATGATCATTCATACCTAGAAAAAAGTAGCTTTCTCCTATCCAGAAAATACTTGGCAGTGTTTTATGAACAATTACTCACACACCTTATACTGTTCTTATTTGATAGGAATGACATGAAATAGAATATACTAGCTTTTCTCCTTTTGTAGGACATAAACATGTAACAGTACCACAAACAAGTAAATGAGTGTGCAATATTGTATGTTTTCTGCCTTTCATTTATCTCATCATAGCTTGGTTTTTCAGTCTGTCTTGTCCTGATGAAACTCAAGGTGCTTTTGGAATGGCCCACTAGATTGCTTGAACAGTGAAGATAAGGTTTTATTTTTATCATTATTGTGGATATTTTTAGATAATTCAAATATTAATAAACACATGTCCAAAAATTTTTATGCTGAATTCCATCATATGGATGTATCATACATTATTTAACCAATTAGTCTTGAATGATATTTAAGCTAATTCCAGATTTTGGCTTTACTAATAGTACTGTGCTGGGGATACTTGCATGTGTATGAGTATGGGTGTGTGTGTGACTGAGTCAGTGGGCATGATTAGGTTAGCATAAACCATTAAACAAATCTTGGCATAAAGAGGTATCATTGTAGGAAGAAATCAACTGAGTTGGGACACAGAAATCTATGATCTACTCATAGATCAAAAGCTAGGACTTGGCTAGAGGTGAAAGTTCATGGTAATGAGAAAATTTAGAAATAGACATCATAAATCTAAAAGGGCATATTAATCATGAATTTTTTCTTTTTAAATTTTCTGATGCTTCCACATCTTGGGGACTTGCTGCCCCTTCCAAGGCGCGCTTGTTCCTAGAGATAGAGACAATTTCCCTGGGAGTGTGTTTTTTTATAGGTTAACCAACAATATAGAGACCATACTAGTCACCATCTCATATGGGACTCTCACTCTCAAGGCCATTATTACCCTGTCCTAATCACTCAGGGCCAGGTATGAGAAAAATAGGGACAACTCCTAACCCCCACAGCACACTGAAATTATGCAAACTAGGCAATCTTAAATCTACTTTCCCTACCTGGCCCATTCTTCCTATAGAAACCACATAGAAGCTATGCCCACATTTTTCCCTCATTCCTTCTGCGTCTTGACTGACCCTCGTGCTTCCCTGTGTAGCCCAGTGGGGTATGGCACAACTCCTGTTTCTAGGGATTTGTGAGTATAAAATTCTTCTTTCTTCAAGACAATTATGTCCATGTCTGTGTCCTATCATATTTGATTAAAACAAATCCCACATACTCTTAAAATAAAACGTCACATCAGTACTCTTTTATCACAAAAGTAGAAGGCAACAGAAATAATAACTAGGAAACCAAATTTTGCTCACAGACATAATCCCATTGGAATGAAAAGAAGTGCATGCACGGGGCCTTGAAGAGAACTCTGCAAGGTTTCTGCTCTAATGGGCAGGCTCACTGGACACAACCCAGGAAACCCAGGCAAGCTTCCGCCCCTTATTAGGATATCTTAAAGGTACCAAAATAAGATGCTCATGTAAGGCACAATCTCCATTATTCTCTCGGGGTTCCCAGTACATTGCACACAGAAAACACTTAATAAACATTTTCTTAATGAATCAATGACAATGGATCTAAGCAAACACCCACATAACCAACTATAATGCAGTGTGGGAAGGGATATGATAAAAGTAGAACGAGGTGTGGGAAGGACTGATTTAATTTATATTTGTGCTCCATCCCAAGGTTTTCCTATCTAACTCTTGTGATGCCTGCCTTGCTTCCCTTTCACCAGACACAGTGTGACCAGAAACAGGAAGAGGGGTGAAGACAGACACAGGCAACCACTCTTCCTGCCCATCGTGAGCCTTGCCACGGAGGCTTTAAGAAAGGAGTTGAAAGTAATCATTAAAATGAGTTTTAGGGATTACCCTTGGATTTCATTTATCCCTGCTCACTCCTTTCCCTATAGGGAAGAATAATGAGTTGCTTGCATTTTTATTTGCAGGAATTCAATGAAATTCTAAACCCTAAGAAAAGTATATTCCCTCAGAATCAGGAGAATATATCAGATAAATTGTCCAAAGAAGAATCTGCCCAAAGTTAAATTTTTGAGGCAAGCTTGATTTATCTTAATACAATGGAATATTATAGTTACATAAAATATTCATATGATTAGGGAGAAAATTGTCTTGAACTTGGAGCAGTTTAGACTCTGAGGAAAAAGTCTTGAAAAATTACATTATGAAAATGTTTCCTCTTAGGGATGTGAAATTCATATAAAAATTGTAAAAGAAATACACTTTTAAACTTTCTAGATGATGTTTTCAATTACATAGACATTTTTAAACTGCAAAACAGGTGATCTAAGGAGCTACTTAGATAAACCTACTTTCTATCAAAGGCTAAGAGCAAATATTATAGTTACCATAATGTTTTTTTTTAATTAATTTATTTATTTGACAGACAGAGATCACAAGTAGGCAGAGAGGCAGGCAGAGAGAGAGGAGGAAGCAGGCTCCCCGCTGAGCAGAGAGCCCGATGCGGGGCTCGATCCCAGGACCCTGGGATCATGACCTGAGCTGAAGGCAGAGGCTTAAACCCACTGAGCCACCCAGGCGCCCCTAGAACCATAATGTTTTAACATGAACTTAACTTTGGGCAGATTCTTCTAAACTATACTGAGGGTTTTTTTTTTTTTTTCCTTCTGCTGCTTCCTTTCTGTGTTCACATAATAATACTCTTTAAAAAGCCTACATTTAAATTATAGTTATGAATTACTTTAATATTTCTAAAAGAAAGATCATGGAAAAAACACTGCCCTATAAGGTTTTCTTAATCCAAAGTTTCTGGTACAACGTAGGTGTTCAACAAACATTGAATGAATGAATGAATATTTTCCATTTGTCCACAAGCCATCTGTTCAATACCCCATAATTTTCTTAGAAAGATTTATGTTAGCAGGTCTCTAGTTACAGAAATTAAGTATTATTTGCAATTCTTACATTATGTCAGACATTTGCCACACATTAGAAATTCTTTACAATGTTTTTCCAATCTTATTTCTAAGGGAAGGTCATCTTCTGGGGGTTTAGTTACTACTTCATTGCTGAGATGAGTTTCAAGATCAATCAGTCTCGATGACCATTCTTCTTTAAGTTAAAGAGAGCCATGATGATGCTCTGGTCTTGCCATTTTTGGTCTGCACGGTGCCGAACAGAAATAGAAAAAGTAGGAAGCTGTAGAAGTACAGTCTGAAGAAGTCTGCATTAAAATGTAAATTACTTTATCAATCAAAAAAGATTGGAATAGTGATCACCCAGTACCCAAATTATTAAGAAGAAAGAATGCCTCCTCCGTATGTTACATTGTTCCTAAGTATTAAACTGAAGGTCATCTCTTAAACTAAATGATAATGTCCAGTAATCCTACAGCAGAAGCAAAGAAAGACAAAACAGCAACAGTGTCTCACTGAGGTTGCTATGGGGACGGAATCAAGAGAGAGGCAATTTCTGTGATATTTACATGAGATGCCAATTAGGAGAGCAGTTGCTGCTCTTGCCCTATCCTCTTATATCCTAGCAGCTCTCTGTTCCCCAGGATTGGTTCAAGCTTTCTCCTCTGTAAGGTGATGTGGATGGATCAGTGACAGATGGAAACAAAACAAAACAAAACAGAAAACTGATGGTACTGGGAACAGTAGGATAAATGCAGATTCTGGCTATGAAGAAGGCTGGTAGCCAGTAGAAGAAAAACAATAGAAATGTGTCAAAAGAGAAGTTTCAGTGGTGATGGTTCCCCAAAGAGAAGGACACTCCGTTGCCTTGGGAAACAGCAATATGTAGTCATAACGCCTACAGCCCAGTTTCTTATTCCCATCAGTGACAAATCATCCATCTCACCGCTACGACGTTATTACCCACCTGTAAATGTCAACAAATGAGCATCTAAGCCACAGAAATAATAATTCTGATGTGTAGCTGCATTGTTCAATACCTCACTGTCCCCTGTTTCTTTCAATAAATGAACTGAGTAATAGATACTCATGATTGCTAATTAATTCTCTAAATTTGTGTGATGTTGCACAAGCACCTCGGTGCACCTATCCACGTGTATATGTTATCAATGTGTGTGTGTGCATAGACACACATTTGCTCTGCAGTCCTACACACACTTACTCCTCTCTACCCCACTGGGTAGTACTGTTCAGAACCACGAGTGCCGAATTACAACCACATCTTCCATCTGGAGAATATTTCCAAGAGAACCGTGCTGGAGTTGAAGTTGACGCTAAGCTTTTTATCATTCCTCCCCAGCAGAACACAGAAGTCTCCCTCAAACTTTTCAAAACTTAAATTTTATTCTGGTTCTTCATGAACCCGGTGTACCAGATGCTCATTCCCTTCACATCTCCCAGCCTTCCCTTCTTCCTTCACAGTTCTTTGTTCCCGCAGCCGTTGTATACATTCCTACTCTCAGTGATGCTTTGCTACATTTTCCTGTCAATTGAAATATTCTTTGGAGTCTTGCTTTGAACTCCCCTTTATGTTTCTGCCTTTGATATCTTTGTTGCATTTCCTCTGAGATCAGATTTTCTGTTATTTGTTCCTTGTGTGGCTCTCCTCGGGAACCCTCTCTTCTGGGCATGGAGAGACAAGGAATCCCTTCCCTCTGCCCTTGCCTTCCCTTGTTTTCCTTCTGTGTCCCCTGTCTGCTTGCCCCTCTCCTGTGGCTCTCACACAAGCCCCTTTTTACTAAAATGGGCCCTGCTTGTCTCCTTCTTCAGCAGGCGCTAGATTCTTCCGCTGCCCCTGACTTCCTTTGCTCTGTGCATTGTTCCCCTGGCCAGTGATGTTGTCACTCGACAATCTCTTCACCTACAACCCCAAATCTACCTTCTCTATTTTCTTCCCATGTCTTCTTGACAATGGCTTTCAAAGCCTCGCTCTCCCCCCACGTCATGTTCACTGGGGCAAGTGTGACCAGTTCACCTCCATGTCCCCTTTCATTCCAGGGTATGCCGCTGGCTGGTGGGGATACCTTCTTCCCCAGCTGACAGGCTTTCCTGTGTTGTGCGTAGATATATGGCCTTTCTCATTACAAAAGCAATACACCATTCACTTTCTGCAAAAGGCCTGGCGAGGCTCTTGTTTCTCCACCCTGGGAACACCATTCCTGACTGCATGTTCTATTAAGATGCTCCCTGGATCTCGCCTATCTTCCTTGGTAAAAATGACAGCATGAGTAATCCTGAAATGAGAAACTCACACGTGGCAGATAGTTAACCGTATCCTCCCCATTTCAAACTTGTGTCGTGCCCTGGACTCCTCACAGACAGGCTGTTTTCCTAATTAACTGAGAGGGAGCTTTGACTTGGTTCCAGAAATCCACTGGAACTTTCATAACTTAGATGGGGATGAAGGTGGAGGAGATGTTTGAGGAAACTTTCCTTAATCCTCTAATATAAATGAGGTGGGATATCACTTGGATTGGAGGTGTTTCTGAAATCTGCCCGAGCTATACACCTTACCTCTGTGTGTGCTGCTCTTCTGTCTGATGATGTTCTTTAGTCCTTTTCTCTAGAGGCTCTACTCCTTCTTCCCCACCAGAGTGAGGACTACCATGCAGGAGTTTGCACCTGGGACCCACAGGCCAAGTCTGGCCCACTTCTTATATTATGTAAATAAAGATTTATTAGAACAGAGTCATGGTTATTTATTTACATGCTGTTTATAGTTGCTTTTGAGCTATGGCAGAATACAACAGTGGTGGGGTGCCTGGGTGGCTCAGTCAGTTAAGCATCTATCTGCCTTTGGCTCAGGTCATGATCCTGGGGTCCTGGGATCGAGTCCCACATCAGGCTCCTTGTTCGGTGGGGGGTGGTCTGCTTCTCCCCCCACCCCTCCCCCACTCGTGCTCTCTCTCAAATAAATAAGTAAAAATCGAAAAAAAAAAAAAAAAAACATCAGTTGTGACAAAGACCATATGGCTCAAGATATTAGTCAGGGTTCTCCAGAGAAACAGGACCAGTAGGCCAGATAAATCGATAGATTGATTTAGTATTATTAAAAGGAAGAATTCAATGGAGTAAATGTAAAGATCTAATTGGCTTTATTAAACAATTCATGAGTGGAGCAGCAATCCATCTAACATGTAGAGGGCAACATTGACGAGTTATACAAAATGGAATGTTTTTATAAAAGGACAGTGGGGCAAGAAAGTTAACAGTAAAAGAAAGGGATTGTTCTAGGCAATCTTTCCCTTGGGGAGAAAAGCAAGTGGTTTTACAGTGTAGATTATCTCATCTTTTTGAGAGGGAGGGAGAGGGCCCATGTGGCACACTTACTAGTGCTGATGGAAAAATTCCTGAGAGGTTGAGACTACCTTTCCGGGGAAGGTTGATACTGCAAGGAGATCGTGCACTAAGCACCAGTTTGGGGACTCAGCCTGGTAATGTCCTGTAAAGGACATTACAGAAATTGAGGTCAAGAAGTTATAGAGGCCAAGAAGTGCCACAATTTGTCATCTGTGAACTAGAGAAACAAGAAAGCTGGTTGTGTTATCCAGTCTGAGCCTGAAGGCCTGAGAACCAGGAAAGCCAGTGGTCTAACTCCATGTCTGAGGTGGAAGGCCTGGGAATCTGGGGAGAGGGGCGAGGAGGCTGTCGGCGTACGTTCTGGAGTCCCATGTCTGGAGATCCAGGAGCTTCGATGTCCAAGGGCAGGAGAAGATGTCCCAGCTCAAGAAGAGAGAGAGGGAATTCACCCTTCCTCTGCTTGTTTGTTCTATTTAGGCTAATCTCTTCCAGAAATGCCGTCAACAACACACCAGCTATCTGGTCATCCCTTAGTCTGGTCAAGCTGACACATGAAACTAGCTATCACATTCACAAAGCCAAACATATTTACTATCTGGCTTTTGACAAAGTTTTCTGAGCCCCGATAGTGCCAAGACAGTATCACTCTGTCTTCTTGCCATTCACTTGATTTTCCATCCTGTAGAAAATGGCTAGTGTCCATAATTCATGCATTCCAATATTTTGACCATGTATACCATTCAAGCATTATCATGATGCCCTCACTAACATCATCCATAATGTGTCCTATGCAGGTATAATATCTCTTCTCTCAAAAGAATCTCCAGTATCTATCTAATTTCTCTGCTGATCTGCAGAATCACACCAAATCCTTAACACGTGGGAATTGGGTTACCGAAGGTTACGTTCCTAGGCTACTCATCATGGTCCTGTGCTCGACATCAGGCTCCGTTCCTGGTCAGGTTGATTCTCCTGTTCCATTTACTGAAATTCTCTAATTTTTATTTGCTTTCATTTGTATTTCTTTCTTCTATATCAGCTGCCATGGAACCTATGGAGATAGCAAACCAGGAGCATTTTCTTGCTTTCCCTTTGGCCTCTATCTTTCTCTTTTTTTGTATTTCTATTCCTTCTTCTGCCTCATGCCCCCTTTCCATTTTCAGCTGTCCTTGACCCTGGCTGATGTCCCTGGTGACAGTTGGGAGTGGGTAACTACCCCCACCATGAGCTCCATTTTCTATTGCTCCCATCGTTCCCATTCACCATCACAGTCAGTGTGAATTATGCCTTTCAATGCACTTGTCATCTCTCCCTAGCTGCTGTCATGGATCTGCCTGATGGAGCTGCTCCCACAGCTCTGAAAACCCTCCCACCTTCTTACCTTTCACTTGCATTCTGGCTTCTTTTAAACATGTGTCACTCCTTCCCAAGGGAACAACAGCTGCCATCCACCATCATTTCAGTAAAATGTCCCCATTTTACAGATACTGAAAAACTAAGAGAGTCATTGAACAACCCAAGCCAAAGCCTGGGTTACATTTTTTGCCTAGGGTAAATTCCACTAGAAAGGGAAGAAGCAAGGAGGGAAGCAAACATTCAGACTCCCCCGTGCCTGCCAAGCACTTCTGGCCACGCATGTGAACATTATTGAATGTATTTCCCACTACAATCCTGTGAGACCAAAATTATTACTTCTACTGAGAGCATAGAAAAGGAAGAAGCTAGCCTCGGGCTACACAAGAAGGTCACATTACAGGGGATTTGATCATTCTGATGTTTGACTCCAAAGCCCATGATCTTTTATACTGCAGCGTGTGGTTCTGCACTGTTACTTATCTTTTTATATAATCTGTCTGTCTTGTTTCCTGAATAGGGCAGAAACAATGCACCATCCATTTTATTAGCTATCACAGAATTCAGGAAAGAGTCCAACACATTGAAATCACACATGAATTATCTGTGGATTGGCTGTCTTGCTCCTGGAACAAGTTAGGTGCTTGTGCAGCTATGTTACATCGCTTCAAGCAAAGAAACAAACAAAGGGAATAATCCACAGCAATAAAAACGACATGGAAAAACAATGATGCAATTTCAGTCTGGATCCCAGGCGGAGAGCCATAGCAGATTCAAATTGGGTATTTGGTAAGAGTTTAGTTAAGGAGACTTACGAGGAAGTCGAAGAATAGCTGGGTTGACACAAAGGACGGGATGGTCCAATCAGGTTTATGTTCACCAGTGACTGTAGCCAGGTTCAAGGATACAGATTGTCAGAGGACACAGTGAGGCAGAAAGATCCAGGGCAAGGATTCTGCAGATCCACACCCTTCCTTCCTGGATTGGGCATGCTTTTCCTCCTTCAGGTTGAAAGGTCAGCATAGAGTACATCTGAAAGCCAGACAGAATTATCTCTGAATAGCTATATTATGGGAAGAACCAACATATGTACTAAGTGTCCATATCTCACTAAACTCTACTGAATTGTAAAGTCAAGTTCAGGACTTTTTTCCCCCACAAATGGTTTCAAAAAGATATACTTCTGATTTTCTATTAAAAGGGTTTGATGACTTTTCACTGTATTCCAACCAAGGTTATTTTTTTGTTGTTGTTTTTTTGTTTTGTTTTTGTTTGTTTGTTTGTTTGTTTTAAGAGAGAGATCACAAGGAGGCAGAGAGGCAGGCAGGGGGTGGGGGGAAGCAGGCTCCCCGCTGAGCAGAGAGCCCGATGCAGGGCTCGATCCCAGGACCCTGGGATCATGACCTGAGCCGAAAGCAGAGGCTTTAACCCACTGAGCCACGAAGGCACCCCTCCAACCAAGTTTTTAAACATTTTCTTAATCCATGCGGTTGCCATTTAAGTATTTTAATTATTAAAGAAGGAAAACAGCCAGTTCCTTCTTCCTAAACACCATTAATATGTGAAAAACTTAATTAATATTCAGTTATTTGTGCCCAAAGCAAGGAGTATAGTTCCCTGACATATAACTGTTCACATACTACACATAACATTGTTTTTACTCTACAATGATTTAAAATCAATTAACAAGTAAATATTAAATAATTATCCCATATCCAGGTCTATCTTAGGTAAAATAAGCTTACTGATGTATGTGGGAGAGTGGGACATCCTTCCCGTTTACTAAAGTTTTCCGGAATCTCCAAATATCTTTCTTAAAAATAGCAGTTTTATTCAACATATTAATATAAGTTCTGTTGTAATTGGCATTGAAATATTTTAGCCCTTTACAAGAAACATATTATAGGTGGCCTGCCTGCTCTTAATTAATATTGTCAATCAATAATTGCAACAGTGTTCAATTTGAATAAATTTTCATTAGAAATAGAGACTATATTTTTATGATTCTTAAACCTAGAGTCTACTTCTGGTACCAAGACATTTTTCCAACTAGTCTTTCTCCTTTCATAAATTTCTTGAGAGAATTTCGAGTCATAGAAGAGATTGGGAATAGACAACATTGAGGACCTATAAACATGACATCGTGTGGCTGCCTTTTCCCCTTTTAACGCTGACATTTTATCCTTGATGTGTAACTTCTGCTCTTCCATGTCTTCCTTGGCATTTAATTTTTATTTCTACCTTATATGGATGAGAAAGTGTTTTGTTAACTATGGTGTTATACAAAGTTAGGTCTCGGCACAGTAAACATAAAAATGTCTGATCTCTCTATCTCATGAAAATTCAGATTTTTCATAGCTGTTCTCCACTTGGGGCTGATTTGCTTTTCCTGTGCCCTTGGTGACCCTGGCGGTATGGATAGGAGAAGTCAGCAAGCTCCATGGTGTTTTTAAGAAGGGCTTATGTGAAAAGTCCCCAGAACCAGGACACACTGCTGCCTGCCCTTCTCCAGAGACCTGCTAACATGGTAATGAGGGAACTTGGCTGCCCTCAAAGTTAAATGAAAACCCTTCACACTTCCTCCATGAAAGATCGAGATATGAAAGCTTCCACTAAACTTTCCCTGGGGGAGTGAGCTCTGTATAGATCAGGAGAAGATGAAGAAGGTTGGGGAGGGGGGGCTGGAAAGAACAGAAAGTGAAAGTTTAAAAGCCATTTTGCCAGAAATAAATCATTTTTGAACTTTCCGGGGTGGAAGGATTATCAGAAACGATTGTTCGTCTACAATTTTATCTTCCAGGCTCCCATCCTTTCATCCCCTCAAAGTCTGGATATTTGTGTGTGTGTGTGTTCAACTATCATTAACCCAACAAAGTCACAGCTGCCACTCTGGGACCTCTGTTTAATGAGAAAATAAACTGAAGGCATTTTGAGGAGGATTTTAAAGAGAATCTCATTAATTTTTTTTTTTTTCAGAAAGCAGTGGCCATTAGCAATCCCTCCGTTGCTTCAAATAGCAGAGAATTTTGTGCAATTCAATTTATTCTCCCCTCTCTCTATGGGAAGGAGCCCGGGCTGATGTCATACCTTGCCTTGTCATTCCGACCATTACATTTCCTGGAAAACCGAAGGCATTTATTTTCTTCCATTTGCAAAACTACTCAGGAGTGATTTCATATTTTATTTAAGCTGGAAAATTGCCTTCACCTATACAAGGGGCGTGGTTGTCTCGCTGGGATCATCCATGTCACTGAGGACCCATCGATAGGTCCAAACTTTCAGACCCAGTTTTAGATTCCTGGTTTTAACTCACTGCTCCCAGGACCACCAACCCTATAGATCCCAACAATCATTATTTTAGTTTCAATTCCTCTGAAGCAAGGATTTGCCTTGGAAACTTACTAGATAGATGATCTCCGGAAGCGGAAGTAACGAAGAGGAGGGAGTTAGAAGGAGAAGAGGGGAACGCTAATACAGAGTGTGTTGTTAAGCTACTTTTCCCCAGGGGCCATTGAAGTGCAAGCCCACAGAGGACACTGAGATGGGAGGACACTGAAAGATGGGAGGCTGAGGTCCTCGTTGGTAGAATGGTGTCCCCCGCCATGCTATTCCCCCAATCCTTGCTGGCTGTACTTGCTTTGGGACTGCTCTACCTCCCTTGGCTGAAGAAAAAGCAAAACTGAACAACAAACAAAAACCACAGGAGTGGGAAGAGACCTGTCAGTCCAGCTGTGTTGAAGTCAGTGGGCTGGAGAAGAAGGGACATGCAACTCTGGTACAGGGAGACTGGGGGCGGCTGAGAGACGTTCATGGCAGCTTGTTCAGTACATCACCCCATGAAATCTCTTGTGTTTCCTATGGCCTCTTTCAGCCAACGGAGTTGCACAGAATCAAATTTGAGGCCACAGTCAACATCACCCTGTGCATGAGACAATCCAATGTTGACTTTTAGTCCACAGAATTGTAGTCTATCATTCGTGGTAAGAAGGACCTCTTTTTTTTTTTTTTTTTTTTTTTTTAGCACACTATGGAGATCGTGACTTTACACAGCATATTTGTAAAGTAGGGAAAAATAACATCACGATTCCATTGACTTTTCTTTTTTTTTTTTTAATGTTTCTCATTGATATTTTCTCCCTTTCATTTTAGAGACCTCATTATTTCAACTCTCCCCAACTCAACATCATTTCTTTTTCTTTTCCTTTTCCTCTTTTTTTGCTCCTTTCTCCAACCCTCTCCCCCTTCCCCTTCTCATCCATCTCCAGACAAGGGTGATTCCAAAGCTCTTTGGGCTAGTTATTACTAATAAAAAAATAACCTTTTGTTTGTTGTTTTCTTTTTTTTAGTTCATACTTATTTCATGCATTAGTAATTCATTGTTTTTATTGAGTTGATTTGGCTTGTCATTATACAACAATGTGTTTATTCATTTTGTTGTCCATTGGCACCAACTGCTGTTTACAGATTTTGAATGTTAGAAGAAACTGCTATGATCTGCTTATTTTAAATTCTTTCATTAAAATAACTTTAATGACTAAAGTTATTAATTGAAGATATCTTCCGTGCCTGACAGTTAAGAAAATAGTGTTAAATAAAGCATTAGTCCCAGGCACTTAAATTTTGGTCTCTGGATGGCTGATTTGCTCATCGACACTTAACCTTATAGTGAGTCCACTCTGCACCGGTGGGAAGTCTCCCAGTTCACAAAGTGAAGCTCTTTCCCACATCCCACCCTCTTTTCGCCAAATACTTTATGTGGTGCATAAGCCTTTTTTTTTCCCCCTCTGCTGATCAAGAACAGCAAAGGCTTAAAAATCACAAAATGTCTCCTCTATTTTGTTATTCCAGCAACTCGCTTCTTACAAAGATGATGTGCCTGCAGATTTCCTCATTCTGTTCTTTCTTGACCCTATGGCATTGAACAGTGTTCAGACTCTTTTTAGTGTCTTTCTTCCTCTCGCCAAGCTCGCTATTCTAAACTACAGTCATTGGCTTTGCCTGTTAAATTATATGACTTCCTGGGGAAACTTCATGTTTCATCTGCTCTTCAGGAAAGAATAATAAAAATCATTAACTTTCAAGGGCTTACTATGTGACAGATACAGTCGCAAGCACTGTGTACGTAAGGATTCAATTACTCTTCTTGACATTCACGTGAGGTATCCCTTAAAGATGCCCAGTTTGCATAGAAGGAAAGTGAGGTACAGATAGTGACGAAGTAACTTTTCCAAACTCAGATGCCTATTCAGTGATGAAACAGGGATTTTAATTCATGCGTACTAGCCCTCTTAATCAAGCATGGCCACTCTGCAGGAACACGTGGTAAAATTTATATAGTATTTGGGACTTCTTTTTATGGGATGGATTTTTGAAATTAGGGTATATTCCTGCTTCTTTGAAGGCAGAGTTTTATTTTTCCTTTCTTTTCATTCTGTTGTTTTGGATAGTATAAAAAAAAGAGGCAACTTTCATCTGCTATGTTATCAAGTAGTTCACAGTATTTATTCATTTATTTTCAGCATGCCAAAGTTAATTTAGTTAATTGATTTATTTATATTGACAAAGAGTTTACATATAATATTGCATTAGCTTCAGGTTCAACATAGCACCTAGACCTTTATTTATGATCACCATGATAAGCTGTAGTTATCATCTGTCACCATAATGAGTTATTACAATATTATTGACCACATTCCCTATGCTGTACTTTATGTCACTCTGACTCACTTATTTTATAACTGGAAGTTTGACACTCTTAATGACCTCTGTTTTGCCCACCTCCCTACCCCTTCTGACAACCACTAGTTTGTTTTCTGTATTTAAGAATCCATTTCTGCTTTATGTTTTCTTTCTTGCTTGTTTGTTTATTCATTTGTTTTGTTTATAAGCATATAAGTCTATAAAGTAAAATCATACATTATTGTCTTTCTCTTCTGACTTATTTCACTTAGCAAAATGCCTTTCAGGGCCATCTTTGTCATAAATAGCAAGGTTTTTATGCTTTTTTCTGGCTGATTAATATTCCATCGTACATATGTGTGTGTGCGCGCGTGCGCGCAAGCATATCACATCTTCTTTATTCATTTATCTATCAATGGACACTTAGCTTTCTTCCATGTCATGGTTATTGTAAATAACACTACAGAGATGATAGGGGTGCATCAATTAGTGCTAACAATTTCCTCAGATAAATACCCAGATGTGAAATTAGTGGATTAGTGCTAACAATTTCCTCAGATAAATACCCAGATGTGAAATTACTGGATTGTGTGGTAATCCTCTTTCTAATTTTTTGAGGAATCTGCATACTTTTTTGGGTAATGACAGTACAAATTTACATTTCTGCCAACAGTGCTCAAGTGTTCCCTTTTCTTCACATCCTCAATAACATTTATTATTTCAAATTTTTTTAATTAATTTTTTTAATTTCTTTTCAGCGTAACAGTATTCATTGTTTTTGCACCACACCCAGTGCTCCATGCAAAACATGCCCTCCCCAATACCTACCACCTGGTTCCCCCAACCTCCCACCCCCTGCCCCTTCAAAATTTATTTTTAATGGCATTGAGAGTCCAGTGGAAGTCATTTTTGAATTGCTCAAAAGAGTCAGTCAGTTTCTAACTCCCTAATAAGGACCCATGTATTCTGTTTGCAGATACTGGCAGGTTAAAACCCAGTGCAGAAAAGCATGTGCATAGTTACTATTCCCTGGAGCTTATCCTTGGTTCTTATATCAGCAAAATATTGTTGCTCAGAACATAGCAGAGACCACAATGCAGTAAGCATTCAGAAAAGTCAAACTATCAGATCCAGCTCCTATCTCTCCTGCTTGAATATTTTCTCCAAAACTGCTGGACTGCTAGCTGAACTCATTGGGGCATGTGAGGAGAACTCAAGGAGGGAGGGAACTGAATTCTCTAACTGCAGATTGAACCAGAAAAAAAAAAAAATGTTCCAGCACATACATTCAACATTTATATGCAATATACAATTTCTCCCTTCATGATCTGCAAAATAGACAAAGCAAAAAAGAGCATCTGAGAATAGAAATAACTCAAAGGCCAGAGTTGATGATGGAATTGACCATCGTCTTACAATGTTAGCTTTGAGGAGTCTCTTTTCTTTATCACATGAGGATGTTATTTGTCCTACTCAGCTCACAGAAATCATGAAAGTCATATATGACATCAAGTATGCAACATCTTCAGAAAAATAAGAGTACTGTATTTTTTGAAAGGTATGTTCTAGCTTACAAAGCATTTTCAGATTATTTCATCGCAGCTCTGCAAAATAGCCTGTGAGTCAAGGAGAAGCAAAGTAAGGACACACGGACTTATGTGGCCCCACAGACATAAAAATGTTGCATATGAATGACTGACCCAATCTCATTTATTTACAATATGTAACCTGTGCTGGAGAGGGGAAGTTTTGAACACATGCTGAGTCTACACCAAACCAAACACCCACCAGGATGCAGTAATCAGACACGGTTGGCTCCATTTTGTTTCAAGAGAAACTGACCAGTCACAAGGTGCTGTCAGTTACAAGAGCATCAAGGAAGCAAGTAGTAAAACCAGCAGGTGAACCTAGTCCCACTTGGAAGTTTGCCATATTTCCATGATACCTTGATTTATGATTTAATTTTTCCTTGCAATAATAGAATTTAGTGGAGATGCACTGATGTCCAGACACCAAAGAAATTATCTTTTCCTTCTAAGCTTATCACTGAACTTCATTTTTAGCGTTGTTAGTCACTGTTCATTTTTTAGAGAAAAGGAACCAAACAAGTCAAATTTCCCCCATATTATTTTCACAGAAGGAATTAAGAAGGATTCAACACGGTAACACACCAGTAAGCAAAACAATATAATATGGTCCCTTTTGTAGTTTCATTAATGGATGTGATTTTCCTGTGGCCAGTTCATCTCAGACAATGCAGGAAATGTCTAATGTTTCCCTGCAGGATAACTGAAGGATCTTTTTTTTTTTTTTCCCCTAGTAGGTCATGTACTGATGATAAAAATTCAACAATATAAATCTAATTGATGTGGGGTTAGATGCTGATGTGTCTTACCAAAAGGAATGCGTGTTTTCGCAAAATATGTTTACTTAACAAGTGATGTGGGAAAGGTAACAAGGCATGCTAAAGTTTGCATTAGTACAAAATTGACTGGAGTTGGGTGGTCCAGATTCCCCTTGGTTCATTAATCCACGGCCCATACTTTTCCAAAGCATCAGTGACAGAGAGGAGGAAAACCTCCGAGGGTCTTGCTGAAGACTAACCTTGCTCCAATTTCCCAAAGTGTAAGAAGGGGGTCAAGAGGGATACCAACTCTTGTTTGGAGAGTAGGAATTCTCAAAGACATGAATGTGGGGATCATTAGTCGCAGAAACTTGGAGACAGGGCTATAGAAGGGCAAGGAAAACTGGAGAGGAAGGACACACACAAGTTATTAAATATCCCTATGTGCAATGGGCTTGGAAGTAGAACCATGTCACACCCAGTTTGCACTTTGTAAATGAAGATTTTAGTAAATTGCACAATTAAAATAGCATATTGCAAGCATTACTGAGTATTTAAAATTGCACTTTTTGCAAAGCGATGCCAAAAAGGTTCGTAAAAGTGGTGCCAGTTGTTACCACAATAGGGTAGAGCTATAATACCACTCAAAGCATTACACTTCTTTTTTTAAAGATTTTATTTATTTATTTGACAGACAGAGATCACAAGTAGGCAGAGAGGCAGGCAGAGAGAGAGGAGGAAGCAGGCTCCCTGCCAAGCAGAGAGCCCAATGTGGGGCTTGATCCCAGGACCCTGGGACCACGACCTGAGACGAAGGCAGAGGCTTTAACCCGCTGAGCCACCCAGGCACCCAACACTTTTTTTTTTTTTTCATTTTCCATCCAAGTCTTGACCAAGAGCATGGAGAACGATTCTCCTCCTAATACCCTTTTGTTTAGAATACGAAGTACAACACAATGGTGTAATTTTCAAAATTGAACCTGCTCAAGGAATCATTAGCATTAATCTAAGATATTGGATTTGCTAGAATACATATTTTAATTCAACAAATACACTTAGGGGCTAAACCAAATCAGAAGGGAAACAATTGTATATCTGTATGTTGTTTTACTTATTGTCTTCTAATTATTTACTTCAGAAATTTCAGTTATATGGGTTCTATGCTTCGATACCCTTTAGACACATGACTATGGTTAACCAGGTATTACTAGAAACAGCAGTTGTCAGCTAAAGTGTTCAAAATCCATGCACAGTAGAGTGACGATTTTCACAAGTGTAAGATAGGGCAACTGAACCCTTTTTCTTATGAATGGACTAGGTCACTTGTGAGAATTTACCCTTGATACGAATCCACTAACAATTCCAAGATCAACAGAAGGTCTGTTATCAAAACATGTGTAAGAGATGACAGCTACAGAATCATCCTAGAATTTGTCATCAAAAGCCTGGATTCTAGTTGGCTTACAACACTAACTTTGCTTTGGTGAAAATCAGTTGTCTTAGTTTCCATGCCCAGAAAAGGAAATTCTTTCTAACCCTGATTAGTCAGAAGCACTTTTCATGGTCCAAATAAATAATTGCATAAAACTACTCAATACACTATTATAGTAATAGAAATGCACTCAAAGTTGGAAAGGGATATTCCTTATCCTCCAAACTATATATTTATAATTCTTTATAAATTTCATTATACTTTACAGTATTATGGGACAGACACTGACAAAGAATTATACCTTTGCTCTTAGAAACATACACCTATAAGGACAATGATGAGAACCACAGCTGCTGGGCAGGTGCAAGAAACTGAAACCAAAGGCTTTTGGATATGGAACATGTTTGGTGACACCACAGACATTGTACCAGTTTATTTAGTTGAAGACAGTACCAGAAAGTGGATATGGAAAGTATACTCTGAGGGAAAAAAAAAAAGAAGAAGAAAACAGTCTTCGCCTTTGATACATAGTAGTACGGTAGGTATATAAGAACACTTTATTTTAAAGTAATCTTTATGTCCAACATGGGGCTTGAACTCTTGACCCTGAGATCAAGAGACACATGTTCGTGCTTTACTGACTGAGCCACCCAGGCGCCCCTACAGGCCTTCTTAAGAAGGGATGATTCTGCCATATAGAGACCTGTGGAGAATGTATAGGGATAAAGTCTAGGTTTTCTTCCTTTTAAACAAGTAAGTGGAAGATTGGACTGGAGACAGTGAGGGGAGGTCATTACTTTAATGGCTATCAGAAATAGCAATAGATAAAAATGCTTAAAGCTAAAATTTCTGTCAAAGTGTTATGAATTCCCTGAAGAGCTAAAATTAAAACAAATTTTTAAAAAACCTAAAATGATTATTAAAATAATGGTTATTATATGCTGAGCTCTTTCTCAGGGACCAAGAAACCAGGACTTCATATGCATTATCTCTTCTACTCATGTTCACTTCTCTACAAGGTTAACATTCTTATTACCCCATTGTACAGATTAGGATATTTTTCTCAAGCCTGGAGAGTTGTCTCAGGCCAAATAATTAATAAACAACTGAGGTAGAATTTTACTCTAATTCACTGTAGCTTCACGATCTGAATAATATTATATTATGGCTCTGTTCATACTCTGAAATGATATCTCTAGTTGATCTCTAGGTGATCACAAACTAAAACAGAAGATAGAAATTTCTGTAAAATTATGGAAATAGGAGCATATTTTCCACTCTTCGGTTCTTTAACTCCTCATGAGTCAGAGGCAGATGCTGTAGAATAGCAGAATTATGTACAATGAGAATACAAAGAAGAAAAAAATCTCAGGGTCTGCTGGATGAGTGATGATCTCCATGAGAAATAAATAAATCCATACCTAGAAATCTGAGATCGGGATAGCTAGAAAGCAGGGCCAGACTGAGCCCCAGCTCTGAAGCCCCAGAGAACAGCAAATGAGATGAGATAATGCCAATTATTCCCAGAAATTACAAGACAGCAGAGGGTAGAAACCATAAGCACCTGTCAAAGGACAGGTAGAAGTTTATGTCCATGAAGTCCTAGGGTTTGTTTGATGTCTCCTGGCACGTGCAGTGGGACCGGAAAGGGAAAGTTAAATGAAGCAAATGGCAACAAACATTTCTAGCTCCCACCAATTGTCAGGAGGTGAAGGCAAACGTTAGCTGACCGGTAGTCCTCTGATGCACACACACACACGGTGACGGGGCTTGGGGGGGGCTTCCGGGGAACTCACATTCTACAGACTCAAGATTAAACATAGTAAACATCTGCTTATTTCTTCAAAAAGCCCCATTATTAGCCTTTCATTATTTCCCTTAAGTGCAGATAAGCCAGTGTTTTAATTAAGCACGTGGATTTGTTACATAGCATGGCTGTTACATGGCTGGAGAGAGTGTGAATATAGCCACTTACATGCCACACACATGCATACATGCCATTCAGATTTATTGGGAATGATGCCCTTTATTTAATCAGTTTTGTAACTGATCTAGTAATAAATTCCAGAGTCATCCACTCTAACATGGGTGACTTCTGCTAGCAAGAAGAGAAAAATAAAATGTACTTAGTCTCACCAAAAGGCACTCGGTGAATTATAATTTACATTTTATTCCTCTGAAATGTTTTTAACTCTGCACAAATTCTGTTCTTTTTCTTTTAAGATTTTTATTTATTTATTTGAGAGAGAGTGTGTATGAGCAGGGGAGAAGGGTAGAGGGAGAAGCACACTCCTGCTGAGCAGGGAGCCCAATGCAGGGCTCGATCCCAGGACTCTGGGATCATGACCTGAGCTGAAGGCAGATGCTCAACTTACTGAGCCACCCAGGTGTCCCTGCACACATCCTGTTCTTAAAAGAAAAATCCTTTTTTTTTTTTTCTGGGTCAGTAAAGAAAAAGAAACACAGTATTATTAAGTCCCTAAATTCAATTCTGGGATCAAAATATTAGAATAAGATGTTTTCCCAGTGCTCATGTCAGATATCCTGTTTGTTTGTTTTTCATTAGGACCAGAGATCATTTGCTGCAGAAGTATTTGAATGAAATATCTAGAGGCAGTCTGTTCATTGTCTAGAAATGGGCACATGTATTATGCTGAGTGTTAGCACAGGGTAGGAAGAATGTGTATTGTTTTCTCTAGGATTTTCTTTGGATTAGAATTTCTCTGGGATCGTAATGATGATGATGATGAGTGTTATTATTATAACTATGATTGATTGAGTGTCTACTATGGGTGAGTTCCTTAACACATCTGACTTCTACTCCTCACCAGAATCTGATATGATTTGAGCCATTATTTCCCATTTTCAAATGAGGAGAGCGATACCCAGAGCCATTAGAGAAGTTTCTCAAACTGAGAAATGGCAGGGTAGGGCCCAGATTTGAACCCAGGCACAGGGAACTCTCCTTCTCTGCTTTTTGCCCTTTTGCTCACGTGGAGTAGTGTGGCTGTGGGGTTTCAGAACTTAGGATTTCACTCATTTCTATGAATCTCATTGTGATGCTTGACACAATGAAGTAGAACTAATAAATACAATACTTTTTTAAGTAAAAGTAATACAATAGAATCTTACAGCAACATATCCAAACACTACTCTCTAAGATTCACAATAAGAACAACAAAATCATTTCTTTATTTTCATACCAAAAATTGTCTATAGAAAAAAAAAAGAGAGAGAATGGAATTGTCAGTCTGCCTTCTTAGCCAAAAGCAGATAGATTACAATCTCTCTGGTGTGATTTGTATTATTTGGATTTATTTTGTTTATCGCACATGTTCTCTGAGTGTAATATTACTCAAGTGCAAAGTGAAGACAGGCTGGTGTAGCTCATTCATTAATTTTCACAGCAGTTGGTTCTCTGCTGGCATTTAAAATTAACGTAAGGAGAAGTTAAAAAAATTTAACTTCATTTCAAATCGCATAAACCACTATGATTCTCTAGAAATGCTGCAAACTGATTAAATTGAATTAGTGCCAGATAATCACCCAGCAAAAGAGAGAAATATTAGACACTATATATTCCAGCCAATTTCAAAGCCCTGTCTTTTAGTGTTTAAATGTTATATAGTATCAAAGATGACATTCCAGTTAATGCCAAGTGATAACAAATAAACTGGAACAGAACTGATAAATAAATGATACCTCATATTGTGGAATAATTCTGTGAACTAGTCTTGCTAATAAAAAGTGTAATTTATAACTGTATTTATAAAGAAGCCTTAGAAAGTTTAAATGCTGCTTTGAAACTTGTATCCTCAGAAGGATGAGAAAAATGAGAGAATATTTTTGCCTCATGACCAGGTCAGAAGAACATAATCAACAGAGGTACAGTTAAGAAAATATATTTATTTGTGAACAAATAGGCAGCAGCTCTAACTTTTCTCTAGGTTCTTCTATTAGAACAACCAAGCGTCCTTTCACCTTCCAGGATAAGTCAAAATAAATAAAATAAATAGTTCTTTTTCTTCTGGCCAACGCAAATCTAAGGGCAACACGAAGTTGGAGTTATCCGACAGAACACTTGAATACAAAAAGAATTTTGAACTTATTTGTTGCCCTAAATATTACAAAACAATTTTCAATAATATTTATTTCACTGCTATAGTCCATCTGAACCGCCTCTAAGTCTGAGTTAATTAAAATGCTTGCCACTCTCATACTGGTGATAAATTGCTGCTAATACCCCATAAAGTTCTTATGCTACCTCATACCATTCCCTGTTTCTATCCAATGCCCAACTTCAACTACAGATTTTATATTTTAAATCATAGTTCTATTTTTCCTCTTTCCTCGGATTTTCAGCTAAGTTGCCCTGGTTAGGAAGGTGTTATTCTATATAAACACTGAATGTCACCGAACATTTATGTTAAGAACCGTAGAACACCTCTCAGTAGTTCTTATACTCAGGTGCTCACGGCTAGATGACACATTCTTGGTTCCAAAATACAACCACAGCTTATTCAGACTGTATCTACAAAGGCTCCAGGGAAGTGAAGAGACGAGACGATTACCCGGATAATCAAAAATTTCATTTCTACTGGAATATAAAGGTCTCTACAGGTGTCTAAAGAAGTTAAAAGTATTTATTAAGTTAACCAGTGTCAGAAGTCTGCTTGCTCTTATACTGGCTAAAGTTGATTCTTCAAAACCTTTAGTCAAACTCTAGAATGAATTGCTGGCCCTAATCACCATAGGAAAATGGTGGGCATGCAATGAAGTGTCCATTACACCAATGCTTATCATTGTATATGTGAGGGAGGACCAGTCACAGTAATTTAAGACTCCCAGTTCACATGGAGTGCCAAGACCTGTGAAATGTATGGCCCCAGATACCCTTGAGTCTGCCTGAAGAATTGTCTTGGCCCTCCTTTTCTCTGCCTCTATTTGGTGAATCAGGCTGTGATTAATTACGTATCTACATGACCAGGTTATGATGCCCACTTGTTTGGACAGAAATCAGTCTAGATGTTGCTGTGAAGGTATTTTTCCGATATGATTGACATTTAAACCAGTAGATTTTGAGTAGAGCAGATTACCATCTGCAATGTGGGTGGGCCTCATCCAGTCAGTTGAAGGACTTAAGAGAAAAGACAAAGGGTGCCCTAAAAAGAAGCAATTTTTCCTTGAAAGGCTCAGACTCAAACTTCAACATGAATTCTTCCTGATTCCCCACTCTTCTATTCTGCCTTGAAGATTTCTAGACTTGCTAGCCCCCACAATCATGTAAGCCAATTCCTTAAAATCTCTCTTTATACATAATTATATACATGCTTCATGCTCTGTTTAGGCATCCCTTGAATGAGGCCATTACAGGGCTGCTGGATCCTGGTTCCACATGTTATCAGGTCCTTTGAACTTTCAAGTTATTTTACCCTCCCCAAAAGGTGCATATGCAGAAACTCCTCTATTTCTTCCATGCTCTCACTTTCCAGGCCAGTCTGCTTGCCTTACCCTCAATTGTTAAAAAGTAATGTCTTTTTTAAGATTTTTTTTTTTTTATTTTAGAGAGAGAGAGAGATCATAAGTGAGCGCGGGGGCAGAGGGAGAGGGAGAGAAGCAGACTGAGATTATGACCCTGAGATCATGACCTGAGCGCATACCAAGAGCTGGACCTTCAACTGCCTGATCCAGGCACCCCTCAAAAAGTGGTTTCTATCCAATATCCCTGCCCACTGGCCAAAGGGAGACTTACTATACAACTGAACACTGCCAACTTCTAGCTCAAAGACCTCCAACAGGATCTTTCCAATGGTACTTTGAAGATTTTAACCAAGGAAACTTTACAGTTAGAATAATATCAGAGCTCATAGCAAGTATATACATTAGAAGCAAAGTGACCTTTACCCATAATTTTATTGTAATCAACATTTCTGTTTGATACCCTTAATGACCCACTTATGTTAATTAGCTGAATATAGACATAACGGTGCAACTAGTATTAGGCACATATATATGTACATCTTGGAATTAAAAGGAAACACACTTGTTAACCTCCAAGTTAGATGGTGTTATAAAAGTTACTTTTATAAATGCTGGAGACTAACACTTTTTCATCTTGAGTTTATCATACATTAGAAAAGTCGAAAACTTTAGAACAAGAATCTGTCATATAAATATAAATGTGATTTTGAAGAACCCAATTCAGGTGTGGATAATTAAACTTTTTTAAGATTATATTTATTTTGAGAGTGAGAGAGAATGAGAGAGAGCATGAGTGGGAGAAAGGGTAAGGGAAAAGGAAAAGCAGGCTCTCCACTGAGCAGGGAGCCTGATGGACTTGGGGCTCGATCCCAGGACCCCAGAATCATAACCTGAGCTGAACACAGATGTTTAACCAACTGAGCCACCCAGGTGCCCCAAGGATAATTAATGTTAATCTTGCATTCCAAGCAAGTATTTTTCATCTTTGAAGATGCTTTAATATAAAAGATCCTTCCATAACTTTAGTCTGCTGTGCTTTCTAGTTACTATAAGCTGATGTTGGTGATGGAGGCTACTTAGGCTTATTTGCATTTGCTCAAATTTGGAGGAATGTGGAAGGAAAAATTAGTGAAAAGACACAAAAACTGATAAAATCATAGAAATGAGCAGCAAAAATAACTGAGGACTTCCCATGTTCCCTTTTAATTTCTGATGCCTAGGTCTAATCCAAAACCATTATCATGAATCTCTGTGAGGAGGGATTGAGAAAGCTATTTGAGTTTTTAGAAGCTCTGTGAGTAGTTCTAATGATCAGAGTATTACACCATGGAGCCCCAACTCTTGGAAGCATAGAGCATATATGTCAGAAGGTGCTTTCCTCCTGAGAGCAGCATGAGGAAAAGCCAAGTACCAGGGGGGTGGTGAGGTCTGGTCATCAGGAAGGCATATGGATAAAGAGGTTAGCTAAATGAGGCATTTTATGGATGTTGCCTGACACTCTGATGATGCCTTTCTAACAACAGGTCTGCTTTAGACACAAAACATCCAGTCAGGCAAGTCAACAAGCTGTGTAAGAGGGGAAGAGAAAGCTGTGACATTTTGCCCCCTTTGCCTAGTGAGGATTCAGGAGAGCACTGAGAAAACTGGATCGTTGCCTCACATACTAACATTTCAGAGTTGGCATCCTCTCTGGAAATAAGTCCCATTCTCACAAGGCCAAAAATGAACTCAAAACCTTCACGGCTGTTGATGAGCTTCTGAATAGGAAGCAAGGTTATCCCTGAGAGATCTCATCCAGACGAGAGTGAGGGGGTGAGTCCCCTCAAACATGTGCTCTCAAAGTCATTCCTTCTAGCAATATATAGGTAGTATCTTGAAATAATGTTTAAGATGATAAAGAGAAGTTCACTGAAGGGTGAAAAAAGGTTAACTAATCCGTCACATGATTAAACAATAGCCGTTGGACCTTGAGACATGTAGAAAAGGAATCCAAAAGGGCTGCCTTTTAAATACATTGGCTTTCCCCCCAACCAGTGTGGAGGGCCCGCCAGCCCCTCCCCAACTAGCTCCCCTTCTAAGATTTCCAACTTGAGTTTAGAAGATGAGTTGTTTTTTGTTTTTTTCCTGGAGATATTCTGATTTAAGAGTTTGCTGGGTCTCCGATATGGCACAGATGCGACCTCTTACAAATGCTTCAAGTGTCAGAAGGAAGCCAGGCAGAGCAAGAGTGCCTGTGCCCCTGATGATGGCCATGGTCTGTGATATTCTCAGCTGGAGGTGCTGGATGAAGTCTTATCCTGACATACCAGCCTCGGTGGCCAAAGTCTATCCCAGCACCCGCAAGGAGAGATCCCCACACGCCATCCAACACCTTCTGGAAAACCTCTCAGAAGAACAGAAGTCACACAGGTCTGAGTGAGTTTCAGTGCAAACCAAAAAGGCTGGGCACCCATTATGGGACACCTAGAAGGGGAGTATGATCATAATTCAAATAAGTGTCATATCTACAAAACAACTTAAAAATATTAAGGACAGGGGCACCTGGGTGGCTTAGTCAGTTAAGTGTCTGCCTTTGCCTCCAGCCATGATCCCAGGGTCTTGGGATCAGGCTCCCTACTCAGCGGGGAGCTTGCTTCTCCCTCTCCCTCTACCCTTCCCTGCCCCGCTCGTGCTCTTTCTCTCTCAAATAAATAAAATCTTCTAAAAACTTAAAAAAAAATTAAGGACATGTTGATGGTAACTATTATACTGAAAAGAGAAAGTTTTAAAAGAATGTTATTCCTTTTTTTTTCTTTTTTTTGCTACTGCACTTTTGCCTTTTTGTGGACTGATATAGAAAATAAAGGGACTTCTTATTTATAAATGCTATGGACATCAAATGCAGGTCACCGCTCTGGAGTGAAGTTTGCCAGGGTGGGCAAGACAAATGTTTATATCTCTTAAAAGTCATGATGTTATCAATTCCACAGGAACAACTTTGGAATCGCCCATCTGCTCAATTTCAGGAAAGTGTTATATAAAGGAAGTTTACCTGTCCCAAGTATTTGGGGAACACCCAAACTTACACAAGATCATTGCCACGGAAAAGGATGTATGGATATGCACAGACTATCAACACCACAGATAATATACAAATATTGTGATTCTATTGCAATTTATAAATATATGCAAATTTTAAATCCATTTTGTAATATTCAATTTAGCAGCATATGTACAAATAGACTCATTCTAATATTTTAAAATTCTAATTAATTGGCATTAGTCTGTCCAAATTTTAATGCAAAAATGATCTTTGTGTAATTAAATTACTTATCAATATTTAATATGTATGTAGTGTTGTTACTACCCCAGCACAATACAGATACTAAAGAGAAAAGGATCCTATCTACAAAGAATTTATAATCTAATTTGGGAATATATGAATTGCAGATTAGAAGTACCAACCCAAATCACAAAAGGCATCATCAGAGGAAGACTGAAATTGCACCCAAATGTCAGTCCTAATAGAAAAGGATGAACTTCTGAGTTCCCATAAAGCAAAAAAGAGAACTTTTATAAAAAGCATTTATCAGCATTGAATTTACAAAGTGAAACGATGTAATGGAAGGAAAATAAACATTAATGAGGTGAGGGAAACTGGATGTATTGATTAAGAAATTAACTAAATAGGTAACTAACCATGCATATTTATATTTGAATCAAGAGCACAAATAGGGTTTGAGTCAGCAGGCATCAATAATGTATATTTATTGAAATACGATGAAAGGACTGTTCTAGCTATAACAAGATTTGGGCTGATAAAAACGTGCTGTTTGTGCTTTACATGATGAACAACTTTAAAGAATCATATCACCAAAAGTGATATTTAAAAACAACAACAGAATCTATCCAGTATATGTTGATCATTCTTTGTAAATTCAGTTCAAAATCATTATTAGAAATAACAGTACCATAGCTGTTGTCAGTCTTCATCAATATTTTCACCCACACCTTTGTTAAGAAAACCTACATGAAGATGGGGGTTACATAATGATTCTCTTGGATAACAGACAATTTCATCTGTAATGTACTATTATAACTTTTGATTCTGCCTAATTAAAAATAATTAATGGCTTGCCAAAAAAAGCACATGATTAAATAAGAGTGGAAACGCGTTCTTCACCTTTTTTCACATAAAATGTATTTCTTAGAATAGTTTTAGTTTACAGAATAATTACAGAAAAATTACAGTAAGTTGGTACAGCAACTTACTGTATACCCATTCCCGGTTTCCTTTACCATTAAAACTTCCTTAAAGTCCACGTTTTTCCACACTTCCTTAGTTTTTACCTAATGTCTTTCCTCTGTTCCAGGATCTCAACCAGGGTATATATTCCATTGTCATGTCTCTTTAGGCTCTGACTTTCTGTACTTGTGACAGTTTCTCAGAATTTTTTTGTATTTGGTGACCAAGATGGTTTTGAGACCTGACTGGGTATTTTGTAGATGACCTTGTATTGGGATTGGTCCAATTTTTTCTTGTAATTTGATTGATGTTAGGAGGAGGAAAGTGTGCTTCATATTACAACAGGGAACATGCTATTCACAAGACTAATCCGTGTTGATGATCCCTTAGGCAATAAGAATTCCAGCCGAACACCACAGAAAAAAGCAAACAAAACAAAAACAGTGGTCCAGGCCCAACCATTCCAACAAATGCTGAGTGGGGAAACTAGACTTCCATATTGGCACCTGTGTAATGAGATACCCAAAAACCCCACTGATGTGGAGTCAGAGAAGGCAAAGCAGGGCATCAAGACAACCAGTAACAACCCCTGACCCAGAGCGTGTGTAAGACCACATGGGAGCTTAAACTTCCACTCCCACTCAATAGGGACAGAAGTGCTCCTCCCTCATCAGGTTGGGACAATGTGAGAAGAGGCTTGTGGTAGGGTCAGGACTGTCACCATCAAACAGCACTGACGAGGAGCCCTCCTTTGGATGGTAAAGGAGGCCAAGTGGGAAACCTGGATTTTTGCCCCCACCTAACAATTCAGTGCAGTACCCTCTTTCTACTATTGGAGCAGTATCAAAACAACAACAACAACAATGAAAACAGAAAATTTAAATAACGTCCAGAGGTCTATAACATTATATAAAAATATACTCATATATATAATATATGAGTATATATACTCAATATATAAAAATTATATAAAACTACTCAAAACAGAAAGATCTCAAGCTGAATGAAAAAGACAATCAATTGATAGATGCCAAGACTTAACAAATATTTTAGAATTCTCTAACATGGATTTGAAAGCCTCTTTCGTCAAATTGCTTCAACAAACAATGATGGACAAGCTTGAAACAGGTAAGAAAAACAGAAAGTCATAGCAAAGAAGAGGAAAATCTCAGCAAAGAAATTAAAGCCATAAAAACAAATCAGATAAAAACTTTAGAAATAAAAAAAATACAATAAAAAAGAGTTGGCTGTTAGACCTGAAATCATAAAACTCCTCGAAAAAAACATAGGTAGTATGCAACTTGACATTGGTCTTAGTCATTTTTTTTTTTTGGCTCTGACTCTAAAAGAAGGGAAACCAAAGCAAAAATAGACAAATAGGACCACATCAAACTAAAAAGGTTCTGCACAGCAAAGGAAACCATCAACAAAATGAAAAGCAGCATACTGAATGGGAAATGATAGTTGTAAATCATACACAGTAATTCCCCTTCACTTGGGGGATATATTTCAAGACCCTGGGTAGGTGCCTGAAACCACAGATAGTATCAAACCTTGTTCATGCTATTTTTTCCTATACATATGTACTTATTAGGTTTAATGTATAATTTTGGCACAATCAGAAATTAACAGCATTAACTAATAATTGAATTAAATCAAATCAAATCAAATCTGCAATATAGGTTCAGTATTCAAAAATCAATCCTATTACTAGGCGAAAGATGAAAACTTACATGATCTTATCAACTGATAGAGAGAAAGCATTTGACAGAATTTTACATCAATTCACAGTAAAAACACATAGCAAGGTAGAAAGAGAGCAGAACTTTTCTTCAAGTTGATAAGAGCATCTACACGGCTAACATACTTAGTGGCAGAAGACTGAATGCTTCCACCTAAGATCAGAAACAGAATTTTTTGCTCTCACCACTCTGATTTAACATGTTACCAAAGTCCTTTAGCCAGGAGAGCGAGGCAAGAGAAGGAACTAGAAAGCAACAAATTTAGAAGAAATAGAACTGTCCTTATTTGCAGCTGACATATTTTCTACCTAAAAATAAAAGATGTATTAGTGGTTGCCATGGCTTAGGAACTGGGTGGCAGCAGGATAGCTGTAGAAGGGCAAGAGTAGAGATACTTAGGGGGACGAAAATGTTCTGTTTCTCAACTTTATCAATCTCCATATCCCATTTTGGATATTGTATTACAGTTTTGCAAGATTTTACCATCAGAGAAAACTGCATGAAGGTGACATGAGATCGCTCTGTGACATTTTACAACTATATGTTAATCTATAACTATCTCAAAATTATAGGTTTAATTTTAAATATTAACCCTTATTCATATTTAGCTCTATAAACTTTTACAAATATTCAGTTCTACCACCACCAGAATGTATAGAATGACTCCCCCATCCCTGTAATTTCCTCATGCCATTTTGTTATGAAGACTTCCCTTCACCTGTAGTCCCTAACCACCAACTAGATGTTTTCTGTTCTATTTTTACCTATTCCATAATAGGCTGGTATTTTATAAGTAAGATCATGTAATATATTGCACTTTTATTTTGGCTTTTTTTTTTTAACTGGCATCATTCTTTCTCTCTCTCTCTTTCTCTCTTTCTTTCTCTTCCCTCCCTCTCTCTCCCACTCTCCTCTTTCCCTCCCCCACCCTCTTCCTCTTTCTTATTCTGAGTATCCAGATTCAATGGAGCCTTCAATGACTCAAATACTACATAAATAAGCAGGGTCAGGTTTATTTGAGGTCTCCATGCAACACACGTATATTTGAAATAGTAGATAAGCACACTCAATAGAAGATAGACTTTAATGATTTTCACCTTTCAAGAATCCCTCAAACAACTAGACAGTTTGGCTTCCTATCCAAACTAAATATACTGCTGACTCCTTCCTTCCTAAAAATTCAGGCATGAAGCACTGAGCTTGACTTTCACAAGTAGCTAAGCAACGCTCTTTCACATTAAACAGATCCCAAGTCATATTTGACAGAAGTTAGATTTTTGAGAGATGATGCTTCCATGTCTATCTTCTTTGAAGACATATCTGTAGAGGTGGTTTAGAAATCAGTTTGCTACTTTATATACCCAGTATGTTTTACTGCTTCATGTGTCGTGTTTTTAAGAGATATAGAACTTTACAAAGTTCTTAATCAGCTGTTGCAAAAATTAATTTCCAATTATATGATTTTAATCAAAAGCAGAGCAAAATTGGTCTATAAGCATATCTTATGGCCTTATTCGAATTTCATGAGGTTTAGTTTCTAATTCAGTATTGTGGGCATTCAGCATTGCCTTCAACAAAATGCTAGGGCCCAATCACTAGCAGATGGGGTTTTCAACACATTGGTGTATAAAATATTCTTCCTTATCATTGAGTTAAATGTCTTTTTAAGATGTCTTTTTAAGTCATCTTCAAATATTCAAATGCATTCAATTTACCTTGAAGGAATGTCTTCAGCATCAGAAACTTTGCTACATCTGAAAAGTAGAGAGATAATTAAAAGACTCAGGGTCTGTCTTCAAGGAACTCATAGTCCAGCAGAGAAGAGAAACAAACAGATAATTTATGATATTTTCTGAGGAGTGGCAGATGTTTCAGGGGAATCTCAAACAGCACAAAGAAGGGACTTCTAACACCGTGTGCTGGCTGTCACACATTTTGGATCTAATATCCTAGCACTTGAACTTGACCCAGTAAAGAGAAGGAAAAATTATATTATGCAATAAAGGAGAACATGAGCAAAATCTGGAATTTCAAATGGCTGGAATATATAGTGTCAAGAAGATAGAGGGAGATTGGAAGATGAGGGATGATGCCATATGTATACATAGATTTGAAAGATACACTGAAGACATGGGTGAGTTTGGTGAATATTATTTTGATTTGATGACACATTTCATTGCAGTGTGATTTTGTTTTGTTGTTCAGCAGCCAAAGCAAAGGTCAGCAAAAGAAGGATGTTAGGAAGAAAGTAGTGATGAGAGTTTTTATGTTAATTAGTTGGTTGTTGGTTAGTCAGAAAGAAAAATTGTTAATCTCACTCCATGAGGTCAGTCTCAGGACGGGGATCAACAAAGTCTATTGCAGTTGATGCTTTTCCATCTTTTTAATAAAAATATTCTCTTACGATTGTCAACACTTCCAATTTTATTTTTATTGATTGACTGATGGATGATTGATTGATTTTTAGAAACACACTGCCCATATAATTCTAATCACTGGTGATTATACAAAAATCTGTGGTGAGCTGTAACAAAGGCCAACTTTCATCAATTCCTCGATCTGTTGATAACTTGATAATCTCGAGCACACATAGAGATAACGCAGAATTAGTTTAGGCTTCCTTTTGGGAACAGAAGTGGACAAGAAGGGAAGGTCAAGTGTAGAAAACAGAAAACCTAAACTCAGAAACAACAATGGAAAGTAGACAATACAAAATAGAAATCGTTCTCTGGTGCAAACCTCAAAACTGACAATAGAGAAAAGTCCTATTTGAAAACTCAGTTTTGGAAACTTTCTTTGATGTGGTTTCTTTTGTTTTGTCTTGCTATACTTTGAAGGGATGTGAAGAAAGGAAATATATGGGTAACAAAGAAAATTTTGATGGGTTAGAATTTTGTATATCAAAACATGCAGAATCAAGTATATGTTACCGATACCTACAATTATTAATACAAAATACTCTCTTCTCTTTGAAACAGTTCAATCCTGAGGATATATGCATAAACAGAGTTTAAAGCCTAGTGAATAATTTTTGGTAGATAGTCATTATTTTGTACATTTTCACCAAACATGAGAAACTGTAAACTCTTTGGTTTCTAGCATAATTAGAGAACTGTTTTCTCCTTAACAAACTGGCCATATGAAAACTGATTTTATATATTGGATGAGCAATTTCAATTTTTGGAAGAACAGAATATAACAATGATGAAATTTTAATAACAAAATAACCCAGGGCTTAATTAAGCCATTAAATGTTAGAAGACACTCTGTCTTAGACTGCTGATGTTTCTAATCAGGGACATCAATTAATACTGTTGAGAAAACTGCAAAAAAAAAAAAATTTTAAAGACCCACAGAAAGTTTTAATTGAGGGGAGATGAGAGAAACCATATTTTATTGTGAAATTTGTTAGATGGCATGTCAACGGTAAAAAAAAAAAAAAGTTCAAGATTGAAATTATCCACACCCTTTCCACAACCATTTAAACCACTACAGATATCCTGTTGCATTGCAAGCAATTAATTACACACTGGTCTCCTCTCCTTTACCCTGGGCTCCTTAATGATAAGGAGGTCTTGTTGTACATCCTTGGGCCTACCATTCAACTTCAAATACAAGTTCTTAATTAGCATGACCTAAACTGATTAGCAAAAATCAAAAAAAGCATGCCTTTCAAAGTGATATTGGCCTATGGAAATGGAAGAGGAGGCAGAGATTTCTAAAGAAATATAACAAGGCAAACTAGCCTTTCTATTTGTTTTGCATGCAGTGATACTGCTAAGAAACAGAAGGCAGCATGAACAACAGCAGGATAAAAGGCTGATGATACTTTTTATGCAGCTAATAGCTAGCACATTGAGAGCGAATGCCACCCAATGCTGGATCAAGCTTGGATATAGTGGAGGACTCCGGGAAGTTACACCTGTGGGGTGGTGTTTTATGTGTGAGTGCTATAGGTAAAAAACCTCTTTCTGGAACGTCCATGGTAAAATTCTCAACTTCAAAGTATAATGAAATCTAAAGATATCTAATAACGAGGGTTCCTGCTGCCTCTACATTTTTACTTTTAATTCATGTGCCTAGATGTTTCCCTGGAGGTCTAATTAAAACATTAAGAGCATAATAAAATTGAGATGTTTCTACAGCAATGCATTTGTTTCTTAAAACACAAAAACTCCGTAGAATAATAGGTTATATGTAGAGTATCATTAGAGAAACGCATAGGTACTCAGCAAATATGAGGCAAAAGTGGGAAGGGGCTTGTCATTATTTTGGCAATTGGTGGGTTTTAAATTCAGGTCTAAATGCCAGGTAATGATTAGTAATTTAGACGTTAATATAGGAGACAAATGAAAGGGTCACAATTATTGTGACTATCAAAAATAGGTGGGCTTGATTTTGAACACTGTGAATTTTGGAGCCACTTCTGCTTTTGTTATTAATAGTAGTTATAACTATGGTAACAATAGTAAGACTTCCAGAGCTGTGGGTATTTAATTGTTTCAAAGTGCTGACACATCCATCTTGGTTGATTCTTATAATATATCTTTGTGGTAAGCCTGTAAATCCTGGTCTTGGTGGTTTTATGCAATCTGGACAGGGGTAGTGACCACAGAGCTAGAATCCTGCAGCAAAAGATCAGCTTGTCAATACTAAGTCTAGAAAGTCCTTTAAGACTTCTCTATGTTCTTAAGGGAAGGAAGAAAAGCATTGGCATTGCTTTTATACTTATAAGCGGAGAAAACATTTTCTGAGTTAGTTCTCATCTCTTTACTGGAAGGCCTCTGACTCCACTACTTTGTACCCATTTTTCTCTTGGAAATCCTCATGTTTTCTATCCTCCCCTGTCTCCTATTAGGCTGACATTCCTTTGTTAATCAGTTGATTCATTCAAAAATAATCTTGAGTACCCAGTATTTACTGTGTAGAGGTGCACGTGTTAGCCTGATATCTTTGGAATTACTATTCTAAGAAAGTTATAGTTCACATTGGAATTTTCTACCCTTTTTCCCCTCCCCATCCAAATTATAAATATGTTTTATTTTCATAATCCTAAATATGAAAGAATGTTCTATGTTTTAAAGATTTTATTTATTTTATAGAGAGACAGAACAAGCAGGAGGAGCTGAGGGACAGAGAAGCAGACTCTCCGCTGAGCAGGGAGCCTGATGTGGGGCTTGATCCTAGGATGCTGGGATCATGACCTGAGCCAAAGGCAGACGCTTAACCAACTGAACAAATCCCCAAGAATGTTCTATGTTATTTATATTTGTGTATGAAACATGATTTAAATGGTAATTTAATGGTAATTTAAATGGTAATTTAAACTTTATATGTCCATGTGTCTCGGTATACCTACATGTAGAAATGAAAACAATGGACTGGGCATTATTTTCTCCAATACCTTCCTTAATGATAATTTTTCCAGTGAAGAAAAAAAAAAGTTTTAGTATCATTGCCCATAAAATTTTCTATTAATAAAATAATATATAATATAATTGACAATATTTAGCTTTAATAATAATGATATCTTCTTTATGAAAGTAAAAGTATCACCATTTTATCTTTAGAAATATGTCTTGCATCCAGCAAAATGTAGCTTATACATTCAGCATGAAAACATACAGGAAATGAGGAAATATACTAAATTATTTTCTAAGGAGAAAAGAATGTTCTTTGGAATTTTATCATCTCTGTCTCTATGCATTAAACACTGTGTGTGTGTATTATATGTGCAGATGGGTGTATGTATTTGCATTTATATATACACATGCATAACACATATGTGTACACACATGCATGTTATATATAGCAAATGAAATAAATGAGTGTCTTTCTATTTCAGCATCAGCACAGCTAATGCTTCATCAGAAGGTGAATATCCTCACTTTTGGCCCACTTTTTCTCATTCCTTTTCTTCTTGTCAGGCATTGTATTTCTTCCCCAATTATATCATATGTACAGACAGTAAGGAGAAAAAGAGGAAGAAAATGGTGACTTAAACATAAATCTATTTGTCTACTTCCCATAAAAGTTTTGAAGGTGGACAAGTTGACAAGTTGAGATAAGTTTGGGTTTTATCTATGGCTGGCATTTTTTGGTCTTTAGTAACCACTCCCCTCTACAGAGGACAAAAAGGAAGAGTCTACCCAAAGCTTTCTAGATAACTTGCATCTCATCACTTCATTTATTGGTCTAAAACTTCCACTTTGGGATCTGGGAAGTACATTCTAAGATTACCCCCTAATTGTTGGAAATTTGGGACTGCCTTTTTTTCATTTGATGCATGAAAGAAAACAGCAAACATATCTACCCCTGAGTTGTGCATTATAAATTAAGCAAGTGGTAGTGATTAGGATTCATTGCCATCAAGCCCCAGAAGATATTTTTTTTTTCCTGAGAAATAGTAAAAATTTTTAAATTCTTGTTAACTATCACCTTGAAATTGCTGAGAATAATTAGATTACAAGTTTTTGGTTTTTTGTTTGTTTGTTTATTTGTTTTTCCCAGAAGTTTCAACCTCCCTGAGACTATTTTGTTCTCTAGTAATATGTTTTTGTACATGGAAATCAGCAACTCAGTCTTTTCTAAGTTTATCTACATAATGATGGCTTAAAATAACTGTATGAAAGGTCCATTGGTTAGTACAGTAACTTGTATCTCTTAGCTGGCTCTCCTTAAATCAGCCTGATAATTTTCTAGAAAAAAAGAAGGTATTAAATTTTCTAGGATTGTCTCATGAGAGTGCTTTTTCTTGGTTTTATTTTGTTTTTACTATTGATTTTTTTTTAAATTGGGATCCAAATAAGGTCCACACATCACATACCTCTTTTCATCATTTATTTCTGGCAATTTACTTATTGGGGGGAAAAAGCAAACAAAAAATGGGCTGCTTTTTGGGCAGAGTTTTCCACAGCCTAGATTTTACTGGTCTCTTACATGTGGGGTCATGTGACCTATTCATCTGTCCTCTTTATCCACAGGACACTGGTTATCATAAGAACTAGTTGCAACATTCGTTCAGAAATGAAGATGTACGCTTACATCAGAAGCCAGATAATGTCTGGTTCCCTCCTATTTTATGTTAATGGCCATTATGATCATTGCCCAGATTGATTATTTCATTATGGATTTTAAAAATACAAATGTTCTTTCACCAACATATGCTAAAATAATTAGAAATAACACTATAACAACAATGTCATCTGCATGGCTCTGCAACTGGTATGGGAGGCTCCCTTTAATTGAAGACACCAGGAGACCGAAAAACACTTTAAGCAGCATTTCTCACTATTAGGAGCACGTGTGAAACATACGCTAAGTAGAATTATAAAGGAAGAAGAATTAAAATTTCCATTCCAAGAACTGTATCAATTTGACTGTTGAATGTTGTGTGAAAATATCTTTGAACATGTGCAAAAATGAGACAGCTTAAAGGACTTTTTCTTTTTTTTTAATAACTTTTTAAAAAGATCTTATTTATTTATTTGACACAGAGAGAGCACATGTAAGCAGAGCAGCAGGCAGAGGGAGAGAGAAACAGAGGGAGAGAGAGAAGCAGGCTCTTTGCTGAGCAGAGAGCCCCATGCAGGGCTCGACCCCAGGACCCTGGAATCATGACCTGAGCCGAAGGCAGCCGTTTAACCAACTGAGCCACCCAGGAACCCCAAGGATTTTCAATGAAAAAACAACTCAAGAATATGGGAAGGAGAGTCTTTACTTGTAGTTTTTTACAGGATGATGAAACAATATACGATCGCCATTTTTCAAGACCTTCCAAATGCTCAGGTTAATTGATTAACTCATCCATCCATCCATCTGTTCAATGAACATTGAGACCTACTATGTGCCAGATACTGAGGATGCAGCAATGATCTTATCAAGACAAAGTCCCGGGCCTCAAAAAGTTTTCTTACCTTCTGGTGGGAGAGGCATTTAGTAGGAAAAAATATATATATAAATGATATAATTTCATGTAGTGTTAATGTGTGATGAAAAATAATAAAACTAAGAAGAGGAATGTTATTTTACATCACAATGCCAGGGAAGAATGCTCAGGGAAGATGACATTTAAAGACAGAACTAAAAGAACTAAAGAACTAAATGATATGAGGGGTGCCTCGGTGCCTCGGTCAGTTAAGTATCCAACTCTTGACTTCAGCTCAGGTCATGATCTCGGCATCCTGAGATGGAGCCCCACATGGGGCTACCTGCTGGGCATGAAGCCTACTAAAGATTCAGTCTCTCCCTCTCCCTCTAACCCTCCCCCACCCGTGCTCACATAGGCTGTCTCTCTTCCTAAAAAAATTAACTAATTAATGAATTTTTAAAAAGTAAAGACAGAACTAAAGAATATGAAAAATCAAGACAGTATACTATCTGGGAAAAATGTTTCAGAGGTGAAATTCCCAAAGTACAAAGGATCTCGATGTGAGCTTAGACCTTATGTTTTAAAATGGAGAAAAAGGATTATTGGTGATGCCATTTATTGAGATAGGGAATACTGTAGGAGCATCAAGATTGGAAATGGTGGTGAGGGGACCAACAGTTCATTTCTGAAAATTTTAAATTTGGGATATCTCTTAAGATACCCAAATAGGATGTGAAGTTCACATGTCATTACAATATATGACATAATATTACATATTAACCAGGAGTGAGTCTGAAGATACACATTTAGACCAATCCTGATCTTAAGCAGTTGGGATTTAAGGAAATCCAGAACAATACACTAGAATTGAACTTCAAGTCATTGTTGGTGCAACGATGACTCTGACTTTGCCCTCTAGTCCTTATCTTGGTCTCCAGCTCACGTAAGTGGGTTCTGATCTTCATCCCTTTGCCTAACTGCTTGAATGAATCACCTACTTCTTATCCAGACTATATAGGAGCAGAGATCTTGACTAACTCCTATGAGTACTATCCTTTAAACTAGGGGCCCATTGCTCATACTCCAGCCTTGCTTTGGTTTAAATGATGGATCTTCCCACCTCTACTGAGAACCTTGGAAATAGTAATGGAATATCTTACCTTACCTTACCTATGGTCTCATAACATGAACCTATAAATCTGTAATTTCTGAAATTGGCTGAAGTAAATTACTTATACTCAGCTACAAGAGCAAAGGAGGGGTGTGGGGAGAGGAATGTTAGAGGTGAAGTGCAGTACCAAACACCAAAGAACAAGGCAGAAGAGACTGAGGAGCAACTAATCAAAATGGTTGAATGTCAAATTTCAGAGACGGAAAGACTTTCCATAGAAACTAATACTTAAAAAAAAAAAATTAGGTCAGACAGGATACTGTGAAGCATCCCCAATAAAAGTTGTACAACTCCTTGCTTTTCTACCTAAATGTTACCTACTTAAATATTTCCTTACGCAGAACTCTATGCTGTGCTAGGGCACCCTGTTATATTTTGAATTATTTTCTTGCCAAATGAAATGCTAGATTCTCCTCTTGTCAACAGCCAAACCATGTCTGTGGTTCTTAAAATGTATTCTTTGGAAGGCTAATCCTGTGAAATGTTCACGGAAAGGGTTCTGTGGTTGAATTTGTTCAGGAAACACTACTTACATTATCACCACTTGAATAATTCCAAAATCCATTAGAATATTAAGAAGGAATGTCTTAGAATGCCATTGAGTTTTGACTACAAAATTCTTGTTATTAAGAAACACCTAACCCACCAATGGAAATGGTATCTGAGGAGCCGTCCTTAGGAAATGCTGCCATAGATGCAACTGCCAGAAAAAGCTAGGCTTTTCCCATATCTACAGATGGATCAGCCAGCCTAACAGTCATGCACCTTGATTAGAAAGTCCACATACTCTTCCCTCCAGTCCTGTTGCTTTGATTGACTGGTGCCCACAGATATCATGAGGTATAATAAGAATACTGCTAACATAAGAACTGTAATGCTGAAGGCATCTGAATAAATTCCACCTGCTCCATGAAGCCTTCAGTAAGCACTCTGTTGCCATTAGTTTTCTTTTTTTTTCTAAATTCCCTTAATACTCATAGCTCCAATAATACTCAAACATCGAAGGGCTCACTATTCAATATTTAATTGTACACAGGCTTTTACATCTGGCTCATTGCTTCTGTTCTTATAGCGAATCATTCTCCCCTTCTATGTGCATGTTCAATATGTTTCAGTACAACAAACTCACAGAGTCCTCAAACATGCCTGTTTTGTGTGTGTGTGTGTGTGTGTGTGTGTGTGTGTGTGTGTGTGTGTGTTTGTTTTTCAGTTCTGGGCTTTGAAATAAGCTCTTTGGGATATCCTTCTTTCTTCTTCCCACCCTGGCCAATTACCACTGGTTCTTTGAGTTCTGGGTTAAACATCACTTCAGCTGCAAAACTTTCCCTGATGCAGGGAAGAAGTCACTCTGCTTTCGGTGTTTTCATGACATTTTGTATAAGTCACACTGCCATACTTAACAAGTCACACTTAATGATGCTATAAAGGTGAGCTTCTAAAATTATCCCCCACCTCTTGCTAGAAGAGACAGAACTCAATCTTATTTAATTGTGTATCTGTTTTGAAAGACTTCTGTTGAGATTCGATACTCAGAAAGAAAAGAGAAACCAACTGATTTAAGGGGGAAAAAATAACATGGTCTGTCAATACTTGTTGCTTTTGAGAGATAATTCTAATTTTTAAATTAAAATTGTATGGAGGAAGAAGGCCTTCAGGTAATACATTTTAGTTAACAATGCCACTTGGACATTCAAAAGTAAAGATTATTTCTTTATTCTTGATTAAACTGATTATGTTATTTTATATGAGTCTTCACATCTTAATTAACAGGAAAAATTACTAAATATCTAATCTGGACTATATTTTAGTCCAGTTCTATAATTAAACTTCCTTAAGGGGAGAGTTTTCAGTCTCTCTTGCATAAATGTGCTCAGTTTTTGGAACAACCTTTCCCATCTCTTTGGACTCTTTTCCCCAACATCTAACTATATGTTAAAGCAAGCACCATATGCTTCATGGAACATAGGAAGCTGTGGGTAAGTGTTCTCTGACCTCATGCCCATCCTTGGATTTCCAGAATGATACTTCTTTTGCATCTCTGTTGTTCCATGTCTTACTAACATAGATGGAAAGAGGTGCAGCCAGTTTAATTCATAGTTTGGGTTCTCTAGGTTTCCATGATGGTTTTGGGGTATTCCCTGTTTACTTCACTTCAACTCAGCTTTAACTCATGCTGGTTCCTGGTCCATCCTCTTTCTAGTCTCCTGGCATGGATGTTTACTTGAGTCTTCTGATGGTGTCACCTTGTCCTTCCACAAGTATTCTCATGGCAGGTCACTGTCTAGCAAGTCAGCAGCCATACTACCCTGGAACCATGACTGGTCAGGATGGCTCAGCTGCAGCAGCTCCTTCTGCCCAAGCACACTGACCAACATGACTGATGATACAGAAGCATATTGTAGATCACTTTCTTCCAGCAGCACAGCAAATCACTTCTCAGTGCTTCTCTCGGTATCTGAGTCAGCTTTTTCTCTAGTTTGATGTTTCTCTAGTTTGATGTTGAGTTTGATGTTTATCTGGCTTTTTCATTCTACTTCATTCTACTTCCTCCTTACTCCCTTTCCTGTCCCTAAATACCTTAGTTCAAGAAGGGGTCTAACTTGCTTTCTTCTTTCTATTTATCTCCCCTTGGGTAAAATCTTGTCTGACGTCCCTGTCCGTTCATATGCTGAAATGTCCTTATAGCTAATCACTGAAAGAGGAAAACAAAGCAGTTTTCTCCAGGAAGCAGTTTAGGTCAAACATCATAGTCTTGCTATAAAATCCCCATTTTGATTATAAGAGGCTGAATGTCAAAATTCCTAATTTTCTCTCTCCTTCCCACAAGCCCAGAATGTGAATACTATGGGTCAACTAGGGTGAAACTCACATACTTAAGAAATCAAAGAGAAAAAAAAAAAATCACATTAACAATTGTTAAACATTTTATATTAAAAAAGTGAATTTTCTATGAAGAGAGAACCTCTTAACAATGAGCTATTGTGCATTCATTCAACAAATTTTACTCAATATCTACTATGTATTTGAACTGTGTTAAGGTTTCACTTTGGAGAAATCCATTTTATGTGGTTCTAAATATAGAACCATTGTTTTTCTCCTACATTTTAACCTTTGGGTAGGATTCCAACCAGAGATTGGGCAGCACAGACCCAATGTCATTCTATCAACAGGTTCTACCCACAATTGATGTCAGATAAATATTTGTAAAAATAAGATTACATAAAAAAAGATAATAACTATCTTTTCAAGATTGAATATTGATTCAATTTCACCAATTCGTGAACCTGTTCTTTGAATTTTATGCAGTTCAAACTTCTAAAGCCTGGACTAAATTTCCCAATGTCATTTCTTCTGCAGCATTACATGGTCCCTTAGAAGGCACAGCGAGCTTCTCTTTTTTTATTGTACAAAAGTATTGTTCATTGAATCACAGAAGGTAACTGGGAAGGGACCTTGTGGGAGTATTCCATGAAACTATAAGAACTAGTCTGTCATTAAACATTTCTTACAAAGAAGTTTTATATACTGAGAACAAGGTTTCAGAAGAAATCTCAACTGTAATTGTTTCCATACATAAGCAAACACTTGTTTCTGTGTGATTTACAAATTTTCGCATATATACACCTACATTTATGTTTGTATTATAACCCAATTCTAGCATTGATAAAGAAAACCATTAGCTTTCCTCATCCCTGTTTAAAAGGGAGTTTATATGCAAAAAAGACACCATTCAGAAATGGTTAGGAACTGATTATATCTAAAAAGCACATGAGGTTGTCTAAAAAATAAATTACATTCATGCACAATTTCCTCATTTCCATTTGATTTGTACTGCTTCCAAAATTCCATCTACTTTTTTATTTTTCTATCTGCTATCATCTAGCAATTAGGGCTGTATGTTTGCAGACTGTGCAGAAAGC
Organism: Lontra canadensis; assembly: GCF_010015895.1. Taxonomy (NCBI): domain Eukaryota; kingdom Metazoa; phylum Chordata; class Mammalia; order Carnivora; family Mustelidae; genus Lontra; species Lontra canadensis. The sequence continues at coordinate 62,260 of NW_022631111.1, forward strand.
TGTTTTACACAAATTCAGAAGATATTGTTTAACTATTGTTAAACTAGGCTAAAGGGGATCAGAGTTCACTGATAAAGCAACAGCATCTTACCAGTTTGATAAGCCTTCTGTATGGCTACACTCTGGTCTAATAAAGTCCGCTAAAGGAACTCATTACCAGTCAAGGCAATTTGGATTTTATCACCATTCCAAGAAAACTTCTTTAGGAAATAAGCATGTTTTCCAAATTCTGCTTCTCAGTAGGACAATTTATTTTCCATCTCCTGTTTCCCTCTCCCCCCACCCAGCATTCTCAAGCTAACTCCATTTCCACTCTACGCAAGTCACTCCTTCATATCTCTTAACTGTGCTCAAGTGTCTCTTACATTTTCATGTTTGAGAAGAGCAAATTCTTGACACAAAAGAGGACGAAACCTTGGGTATTCGAGTTCGGAAGCATTAGAAGGGGGAACAGGGTAATTCCTTCTCTGATTTTGATGTTACATCATACAATTGACCATCTGTTCTGTTCTTAAGCAACATAAACCTGGATAATCACTGGAGTTCAAATAAGCATCATTTGAACACTCTGTTAACTACCCTTTTCCGCTCAAAACTAGAAGTGGTCTTTCAAATCAGAACTACCCAACATGTGTTCTGTGGCCTATTGTTATTCCCTAAACTGTGTCCAGACTGTGTGTTTCAGTCAGAGTTGACCAGGAATGAGAACCAATAGGAGACAAATAGACGATAGATAGGTAGATAGATAGATATAATAAGTTATTTATTATAGGATTTGGTTCACAATATTATGAAGCCTAAGAAATCTCACAATTTTTCATCTGCAAGTTGGAGAATCAGGAAAGAATCCACTGGTATAGTTTCAAATCTTGAGAACCAGGGAGTAGGTGGTATAAGTCTGAATCCAAAAGTCTGAGAATTGGGGTCCTAAGGTATAAATTCCCATCTAGAAACCAGGAATTCCTATGTCAGAGGGTAGGAGAAGTTTAAGCTCAGCTCAAGCAGAGAGAGAATCTGCCCATCCCTCACTATTTTAGTTCTGTTCAGACCCTCATCGCAGAAGATGATGCCTACCCATGTTGGTAAGGGTGAATCTTCCTTACTTAAACCACTAGTTCAAATGCTAATCTCTTCCAAGATACCTCACAGACACATAGAAATGTTTTACCAACTATCTGTACCTTCCTTAGCCACGTCAAGTTGACACAAAATTAACCATCATAAGGCAATATGTATAGAAATTGAGTGTTTAGAAGCTTTGATAGCAAAGTGACAAAATATGTTGATTCTAACAATGAAAAAATTGCTTTAGATTTTTGGTCTTCTAAAAAAATTCATTTTTATAGCAATTTATTTTCTCTTATTTTATAAAAATATTGGTTGGTGACAGATTTAAAAATAAAAGTAAAGCTAATTCTTCACCACTGAGAATATTAGAAATTTGTTTTAGGCCTTTGTATCTTAGAGCATCACTAGAAGCCTGCCTAAATTTTTTTTTAATATATATTGTTTAAAATATAACCTTGACAATAATAGTTTACTAACCAACCTCCACAGTCAATCTTAGAAGAACATAAGGCAAAACTAAGCTAGGCCCATGCTTTCGAATTTTTCTATACCTGATTATTCAAAAAAATTATCAAGGCAGATAAAAAGGAATAAAGGTAATTCACCAATACTGATTTTATTTCCAAAGATGGGACTTTTGTTTTTCTTTATTGAGACATATCACTGACATTGTTTTGTTCATTATGTTAAACAAATATATTTGGTACACCAATGTAATTCCACTCTTGATGTTTTAACTGTATTTTTAAAGTTATTTTCTTAAGATTTGCTTTAAGGATTACAATACAGATTTTAATTTATCACAAACAAATTCAGACTAGTAATTATGTAACTCCAATAATATATAGCGCCTTTGTTCTAATAATCATCCATTTCCTCCCCCTTCCTGCTCTTACTGATATGTACCACACATCTACATATGTCATAAAGCCCAAAATTGAATAACTTATTTATTTTTTATAAAATATCATATTGTTAAAACAAATTTATAAGACAAATTTAAAAAATAAAGTATATGCTTTGTATTTACACACATACCCATCATTTCTGATGACTTTCATTTCTTTCCTTAGATTCAACTTACTGTTTGGTGTCATTTTTTTTTCAGTCTAAAGGTATCCCTTCACTATTTCTTGTTGAGTTTGCCTGCTACAGTAAATAAATATAAGTGTATTTATATTTATATATAAATATGTATAAATATATATAAATATAGCTCTACTATATCTGCTACTGTATATGCATATATTTACTGTAGTTATACACATATATATAAATTAAACCTATATATACATATACTTACAAAGAAAAAGTGAATAAGAATATAATTATAAATATATAGGCTTCATTTCACTTTAATTTTTGAATGATACTTTTGTTATATACATTGGTTAAGAGTTTTTGTGTTGTTTGTTTTCTTAAGCCTTTTGAACATGATCTGCTTCTTTCTAATCTCCACTATTTCCGATGAGAATCCAGGCATTAATTGTATTGTCATTTCCCCTGTGTGTGATAAGTCATTTTTCTTTTTCTACTTTGAAGAGTTTCTCCTTGTCTTATCTTGCAAAAGTTTGATTGCTGCAACAAATGTTTATAAAATATCTAGATGTAAATGTTTTCTGTTCCTCTGACAACTAATTATGCTTCTTTGATCTATAGATTAAAGTTTATTTGGTGGGGTCTTTGCCTGGTTTTGGGATCAGGGTAATGCTGGCTTCATAAAAAGAATCTGGAAGTTTTCCTTCTGTTTCTATTTTTTGAAAGAGCTTCAGGAGAGTGGGTATTATTTCTTCTTTGAAAGTTTGGTAGAATTCCCCAGGGAATCCGTCAGGTCCCAGGCTCTTGTTTTTTGGGAAGTTTTTTTGTTTTTGTTTTTGTTTTTATCACTGCTTCAATTTTGTTATTACATATTGGTCTATTCAGGTTGTCAGTTTCTTCCTGATTCAGTTTTGAAAGTTTATAGGTTTCCAGTAATGCATCCATTTCTTCTAGGTTGCTTAATTTATTGGCATATAACTGTTGATAATAATTTCTGATTATTGTTTCTATTTCCTTGGTGTTAGTCATGATCTCTCCCTTTTTATTCATAATTTTATTAATTTGGATCTTCTCTCCTTTCTTTTGGATTAGTTTGGGTAATGGTTTATCAATCTTATTGATTCTTTCAAAAAACCAGCTTCTAGTTTCCTTGATGTGTTATACTGTATCTCTAGTTGCTATCTCACTGATCTCTGCTCTAGTCTTGATTATCTCCCTTCTTTTGTGTGGGGTTAGCTTAATTTATTGTTGATTCTCCAATTCTTTAAGGTATTAAGAGAGATGGTGTATTCTGAATTTTTCAATTTTTTTAAGGGAGGCTTGAATGGCTATATATTTCCCCCTTAGGACTGCCTTGGCTGTATCCCATAGGTTTGGGACCAAAGCATCTTCATTCTCATTAGTTTTCATGAATTGTTTAAGTTCTTCTTTGATTTCCTGGTTGATCCAAACATTGTTAAGCAAGGTGGTCTTTAGCTTCCAAGTATTTGAATTCCTTTTGAACTTTTTCTTGTTCTTCTGAACTCTTGTTGAGTTCCAGTTTCAAAGCATTGTGATCTGAGAATATGCAGGGAATAATCTCAGTCTTTTGGTATCAGTTGAGTCCTGATTTGTGACCCAATATGTGGTCTATTCTGGAGAAGGTTCCATGTGCACTTGAGAAGAATGAGTATTCTGTTGTTTTAGGGCAGAATGTTCTGTATATATCTATGAGGTCCATCTGGTCCAATGTGTCATTCAATTCTCTTGTTTCTTTATTGCTTTTCTGCTTGGATGATCTGCCTATTACTGAGAGTGGCATGTTAAGATCTCCTACTATTAATGTATTCATATCAATATTACTCTTTATCTTGATTAACAGTTGTCTTAGTTGGCTGCTCCCATATTGGGGCATAAATATTTACAATTGTTAGATCTTCTTGGTGGATAGATCCTTTAAGAATGATATAGCATCCTTCTGTATCTCCGACTACAGTCTTTAATTTAAAATCTAATTTATCTGATATGAGATTCGTTACCCCAGCCTTCTTTTGAGGCCCATTTGGCATGAAAGATGTTTCTCCATCCCTTCACTTTCAGGCTGAATGTATCCTTAGGTTCAAAATGGGTCTCTTATAGACAACATATGGATGGGTCCTGTCATTTTATGCAACCCTGTGCCATTTTATAGGAGCATTTAGGTCATTCGTTGAGAGTGATTATCGAGAGATACGTTTTTATTGACATCATATTTCCTGTGAAGTCCTTATTTCTATAGATTGTCTCCATAAATTTCTGTTCAATGACACTCTTGGGTTCTTTCTTCTTTTATAGAACCCCTCTTAATATTTCTTGTAGTGCCAGCTTGGTGGTCACATGCTCTTTTAAATCTTGCTGGTCTTAGAAGCTCTTTATCTTTCCATATGTTTTGAATGTCGGTCTTGCTGGATAAAGTACTCTTGACTGCATGTTCTTTTCATTTAGTGCCCTGAATACATCTTGCCAGCCCTTTCTGGCTTGCCAGGTTTCTGTGGACAGGTCTGACATTATTCTGATGGGCCTTCCTCTGTATGTAAGGAATCTTTTCTCCCTAGCTGCTTTCAAGGGCTCCTGTCTAAAATTATGATTCATCATTTTCACAATCAGGTGTCTTGAGGTCTTTCTAGATTCTATGATCTTAGGGGGAAATCTTTCTGCCTAGGACACAAACGCTGGTTCCATTCCCCAGACTGGGAAAATTTTCATAATGAATTTGTTCAACTATATCCTCTCGTCTTCTTTCTTTCTCCTCCCCCTCAGGGATTCCAATAATTCTGACATTGGAACATTTCATGGTGTCATTTATTTCCCTAATTCTGTTTCCATGGCTTCTAAGCTGTTTGCTCCAGGCCTCCTCCTGATCCTTTTTCTCTATCAGTTTTTCCTCTAGATCACTAATTCTATCTTCTGCCTCAGTTACCCTAGCTGCTAGAGAATTTAAATTAGATTGGAACTCATTGATAACATTGTTAACATCTTCCCTGGTGGCTTTCAAAATTTGAGATGTCTTTGGTCATTATTTCTTCAAGTTCTTCTTGTACCACTTGCTCTTTGCTCCTGGAATTCCCATTACATGGGTACTGATATGGCTGATGATGTCCCACAGGCCTCTGAGGCTCTGCTCACTTTTGATAAATATTTGCTCTTCACATTAAATAATAATTACTCCTCTACTGTCAAGTTCATGCATTACTTTTTCCACCATTAAATATTTTGTTGTGTCCATCTAGTGAAATGTTTATTTCAATTATTATGATTTTCAACTCCAGAGTTTCCACTCCATTTTTTAAAAGTATACATATTTCTACTTTATTACTGATGTTCCTTAATTGCTGAGTTATCATTGTCATATTTTCCCTTAATTATTTGAATATGGCTTTCTTCATTTTAAATTTAGTCCCTTTAATCCTTTTAATGTAATTATGTTTTGCTATATCCAACTTCTTAGTTTCTATTAAACTTTTTTTTTTCCCTGAGTATGGATTACATTTTCTTTTCTTTCTATCATATGTCAGAATTTTTATTATAAACCAAACATTTTAGATAACACACTACTCAAATCTGATTTCCTTCTTAAGGTGTGTGGGCTTTTGTTTTTCTTTGTTTTGTAACTTGCCCAGATTTAAACTCCCATGAAATATGGCCACTAGTGTCTTTGTTTAGGTTGGTTTGTTTGTTTGTTTGTTTGTTTAATCTTTACTTTTGTTTTTTAACCCAGCTATCTCAGGGTCACTCCCATGTCTCTGTGGCTTAGTGGCCAGTCAATATTCTGGGAAGAGGTTATGCTTAAACACATGGATTCCATAAGGCCTACCCCCTTTGGCAGAAAGACTGTCTCTGTGGAATGCATTAAAAATTCAACTGGTTCTCAACTCTGCCTAGACTTTTGCTTTCTGCTTGCTTCATTTTCATCTTCCTTGCACATGTGCTTATTTTCCCCATCAGTGAGAGAGGCATAAGGATCTTACCCTGTCCAGCTATAACTCCCTTATTTCTCAGTTCTCTTCATCAAATGTAGAGCTTCTTGATTTCTTTTCAACCTTGAGATAAGAGAGGAGCAAATTTCTCAATTCATTTCCTCCCCACATTGTTACTTTAATTAGTAATGTAAATGTAATTTTTGACATTTGTGCCAAATCTAATCAGCCCCTTCTGGCCACAGGAGTACTGTTTTTCAGAGCCAGTGGCAAAACCATCACTTGGTAAAACTAACACACCACCTGAACTGGGGAAAAGAGATAAGAGCAGTGCCAGAAGAAAATGCTCTAGCTCCCACTGTCCTTGCAGTTTCCAGTAGCTTTTTATGAGTAAGTGCTTCTCAACTTGTTTGCTTTCAGTTGACTTTCAGAGCCCTGAAGTGGTTATTTTTGCTGATATTTTGATCTTTTCACCACCATGCCAGAATCTTCACCTCTGGATAGTAAATTAAGATTTTGAATGTTTTATGTGAATGTGCTAATTTGTTAGTAGTAGGAAGACAAGTTTTATAGTACTCATCAGAGTCTACAAGGGGTATGTAATTATAAATATTTAAAATTCTGTGATATTTACATGTATCATGAGCAACACTGTCAGGACTCACTAAGTAGCTGCCAGTAAGAGTAGAACAGAGAGAGCTAGGGTTCCCCTGCAGCGGGCATGTGCACAGCAGAGAGAAGAATCAGGAAAACATCAGAGGTATGAGAATTTGAAAGGGAACCCAAACTAATACCTGTATTTACTATCATTTTTTTGTTATTTTTTTAAAGATTTTATTTATTTGACAGAGAGAGAGAGAGATCACAAGTAGGCAGAGAGGCAGGCAGAAAGAGAGGGAGAAGCAGGCTGCCTGCTGAGCACAGATCCTGATGCATGGCTCTATCCCAGGATCCTGAGATCATGACCTGAGCAGAAGGCAGAGGCTTAACCCACTGAGCCATCTGGGTCCCCACTTTATTTATTTATTTTTTAATTAAGATGTAATGTATTCTTTGATTCAGGGGTACAAGTCTGTGATTCATCAGTCTTACACAATGAACTTTAGGCTATTTGGCAACACAGGACAGCCACCTCCCAACCCTACCCTACTTCAGGTGGAGGGCCAACATGACCATAGCTGATGAAAATGCTCCCAAAATGCCTAGCATGGAAAGCCTTTCTATTTGATTATTTTCCAACCAAACTGTAAAGTCCAAATGCTGAAGCATAAGTAGGAGAGGCAAAAAATAAATCTGATAAATTTGCCCCAAGGGGGAAAGGGTTAGGCAGATGGACTTAGGCCTTGAAATCTAAATGGTATTCAAACACCTTGAACACTAAATGTTATTCAAATCCACCATTTAGAAGTTGTGTAATACTGAGTCATTTAGCTACTGAGTTAACCTCCTTGAGCCTTTATGTTTTTTCAAAGAAATTTGGAACAATAATATCTATTTTGTAAGGTCTTTGTAAAGATTAAATGAGTGAATCTATAGAAGTTGCTCACTTGGTACCATGTTAAGAGTATGTGTTAACTGTTACTTACCATGTCTCTTTTCAGTGGTCTGGACATCTTTCTTTAATTGCTAGCTTGTTAAAGTCTTGGAAAGAAGGAACTATGGCACTCAGGGAAGAGCTACCTGGAGCATGGAATGGTTCAGACAGTACCCAGAATTGCCTGCATTCTTGATGAAGATGTTTCTCTCTAGAAATTCACATGCAAGAAACACCCATAACCTTTGATATTTGTTCAAATCCTCCTAGACGATGAGAATAGCATTCTGTGACCTATGAATATAGTGCATTTTTGAGACCTCCTTGTCTAAGGACCTCAATGAGAAATAAAGCATTGAACCAACTATATTGGGGGGGAGGGGAGCTAGTGACAGAGGATATAGAATGAGGGAAAGATGGGACCCACAAATAACACAACTCTTATTCTAGCCATTTATTACAAAACCCCTTCTTACTAATAAATGTGCCTGTATATGATGAAAAAAACGCACTATTGTTTCCCATATTTAGAACTGTTATTCTGTCCAAATAGATAATAAAAACAACTCTCATTTCATCTGTGCATGAGTGGTTTGGCGGGGGATTGTTTTTTGTTTTTATTTTTTGCTAAAAATTGTGATGGACATTTTACTATTCATTCCCACAATGTGAATAATTTATTTGAGTACATGGTAGTGTTCTTTATTGCCTCTAAAAAGAGCTGTAATTCACTCTCTCTCTCTCTATATATATATATATTTATTAAGCCTTTAGTTTTTGTTCTTGTCTCCTTCCCTAATACTTCTTTATTCTCACGTAATAGGTCAGTGTATGCACAACAAAGTTACTATCTTTCAAATAAAAAAGGACATTTGCATATTTAATTCTTGGCTTTCATTTCAATGTGGCTTTAGAATCATTAACTTTGATATTGATTTCTTTCTTCTCTTGCATTCAGCTAACTATTTAGAATGAATCTTTCTCGTAGTATGACTGAAAACTCCTCTAAGACAAATTCAAGGTATCAGTTGACTTAAACTTATTTTTCACTTTATTTCCTACTCTCATTGGTACTCAGAAAAGTGTTGTGGTGAAATATTTTATTATTTTGGTTGTCAAACATCCAGTCTCCTTCACTATTTTATATAAATTCCTACTGCTTATACTATTGGAGGGACATAATGTCCTACCTCCCTCACCAGAAACTGAAGGTGGGTGTTCTTTTGTCTCCTTATGCCTTGGGAGAAGAGACTTGAACCCTGTTCAGCCAATTAAACATTCTCTCTAAGTCACTTAGTATTGACAGCAAGCACCAGAGAGATGAGTTAATGGCTGGACTTTGTCCTCTATTGCAATGAAGTCCATACTGAAAGCAGCAGCAAAATCCCAGTCCCATTGTTCTTGCTATCAAACTCTGGAATTCTTTTTTTTTTTTTGTATTTTCTTAAAATTTATTTTATGTATTTTAATAAATATATTTTCTTAAAATTTACATTAAGTGAATGATATAACCTTAAAATTTATGTATGTGAGAAAATGCCTAGAAAGAAAACATAGGGGGGAAAAAAAGACTTTTATTTCAGGAGAAATTTTGCATATTTGGTGATTTTCAGTGACTTCAGATAAAATCCCTCCAGGCTATCATGGAGGAGTAATAATCAAAAAAAAGAGAAAGCAATAAAAGAGATAGAAATTAATATTTTGTTATAAATACTTTACTTTTGCTATATTTTGCTATAAATACTTTATAAATACTTACTTTATTCTGCTATAAAGTAAACATTAAATTGGAAACTATATAATTCAGAGGACATAGGTATTGATTTATTCCTTCACATTGGTAATATTCTCTTTGATTTTTTTTAATTTCATTTTTTAAATTTCTTTTCAGCATAACAGAATTCATTGTTTTTGGACCACACCCAGAGCTCCATGCAATGCGTGCCCTCCATAATACCCACCACCTGGCTCCCCCAACCTCCCACCCCCTGCCCCTTCAAAACCCTCAGGTTGTTTTTCAGAGTCCATAGTCTCTCATGATTCATCTCCCCCTCCAATTTCCCTCAAGTCCTTAATTCTTAATCTTCCAAGATTCTCATCAATTTAGGTTCTTACAACAACCATTTCCCCTTTATCTCATATACCAGAAATGGATTATGTTTTTAAAAATTCTTGAATGATAAAAATATTCTTCTCAAAACCATTATTGTATGTTTAGTCAAAACACTGCCTAATCCATAATGCTACCTGTTAAGCTTAGTGAGTTCATATGCTCATTCATTTATATTATTTGTTTCACTGATTTATTGAGTATCAATGTGATTTGGTATAGATAACATAGGTTTTACTCTTAGGTACATCTGGGCTCAAATTCTGACTTCAACAGTTAATATGCAATCTTGAATAATACGTGATACAAACAAATAATGCATTTTGAAACTCACTGTATAAGAAAAAGAGCAATGAATTCAGGATCAGAAAGTGCATTACTAGCTCTACCTTTAAGCAATGCTGTAATCTTGGTAAATAACAAGCTTTGATTATATTGACTTCATCTATAAAGAAAGTGTCATCTAGGATGATTTTCATGGCCATTCCTGGTTCTAAAATTCTATAATTCACATAAAATTCAGTTTCATATGTCAAAACTGTGATTGTATTTTGCTGTCTCTCCCTGTGTGTAGTATGTGCACTAGATATTTTATGTAAACTCATGCTCTTCTATTATGTCAGTCCAAGAGAGATATTGTTATCATGGTATTTCATGGAAGAGGACATTTATACCCAGTGATATAAACAGCTTGCATTGCCTATAGACCCCGTATGTCCTGGGTGTACCAACCACCCCTGTGAGAGTATTCCCACCTGCTATTCTTCCCAGAGCTCTTGATGCTCCTTTATATCATGTCCCTACTTTGTCTTGTCTTTAACTGACTCTTTCAAGTTTTGGGTTAAATTTATTTCTTGGGGAAAACCTTTCTAGATTTCTCCCAACTTCTTCTAACCTGAGTTAAGCTTTCTCAAGGTAGGCACTTTCCTATGCTTTACTTCTGTGTGGCACTCATCACAATTCTACTTCAATCATAATTTTTATCATCACTCAATTAAGTTCCATGAAAACAGAGTCTTGAGCCTAATTTTATCCCTAGCATCTTGCACTGTGCCAAGTCCATAGTGGGTACACCATAGATATTTGCTGAATTAGAAGAAAGAAAATTACCACCAAAATGAAAACCTGAGTGTCTCATTCAACTTCCAGGTGTCTCTGCATCACTGTGATGACAAGTGAAAAGGATTTAAGTTTCAGAAATGTATCCCGTGCAACAAAGTCTTTCTGATACTTGCCATGATTTTGGATCACAGTGTTTCTTGCCCCAGTTTCCTGGGAAAAGATATTATATGTATTGGCCAGCATTTCATCACGCAGCTCCCTTCACTGTTCTCCCAGTGGTGAGCTCATCCATCTCTTGTTGATTTGCATAGAACATAATGGCCCTGTTTTGGGTAATTGATGACAACATAACATTTAAGGACACCCTGGGGTTATGAGCCAAGTGGTGGGAGCAATTCCAGACTCTATCACTCCAATTAAAGGAATAACTCTCTCAAGGTAGAATTCACAATCCCCAGGAACTGGTGGGTGACATTGGCATTGACTAGAGTCCATGGATAATGTAAAAATGAAAGCCAGTGTAAATCATCCCTTTATTGGAAAATGAATCACATTGTCAAGCAAATAAAAAGGGCATTTGTAAGTAACTTAAAGTGCCAAATAATTTGTAAGCTTTCCAAATCCTTATAAACAACCATAGGACCTAATATTGTATAAGTACTCAGTCAATATTCCTGAATTGCAGATTGACCGAAATAGCTATGCTTAAGAGAACTTTTTCTCTACTGTGCATCCCTATTGATAGTAAAGTCTTAGAGAAAGAATTTAATTCCAAATATTGAATGAGATGAATAGATGTGATTATAAAAGAAACAAAGTCCAAAATATATAAAAGGGTGGTTAAAGAGTGTTGAAAATTTCTAATCTCCAAGAATAAAACTAAGTACTTCCAGGTGACTAGAATGATGATGGCAAAGTGTACACAGTATATCTGTGCTCATTCATCCATTAAAAATGTGATCCTGATTTGTCTCATACTTCGGGTGACTCAAAAGTTCACTCTTGGAGCTCCATCTATCTTCCACTCAAATATAAATATAAATATATTTATATTTATATATTTATAATATATAATTATGTTATATATAATATATATTAATATAATTAACATAATATAAATAATATAATTAATATAATATAATATAATTATATATATAATAAATATATATTTATTTATATTTATTCAAATATAAAACAATGATAGCACAAATGGAGGCAGACAGTCACAAAATTACACCACACTCAAACACAAGATGAACTTTGGTGAAAGCAGACTTCAGAGCCAAAGTGGAAGCCATGCTTGGCTCCAGGTTCAGTCTATATTGGATGATGGACTGAAGGGATACACCCAACAGGGAAGGACAGGTCAAATCTCACCTTCTTATGCTGGAGATGAATTCAGTCAGAAGAAGAGCCTGAGTCTGGCCACCATCTGTGATACAGCCAACATGACTTTTTGGCTATCTAGTTTTGGTTGACACCACATTATTCCTCTCAGTGTTGATGTCTGTCTAACAGACTTCTTTATTCTTTTGTTCTCATCACTTCTCTTCCTCTCACTCACTCACTCACTCTCCTTCTCATACCTATCTCTCCTTTATCTGCCTGACAAATTCCCTACATTGCTAAGAACTAAATATACCCCATTATTTGACTCAGAAAAATTGGAATTAGTGTAGTGGAAATAAAGGCCACAAAAGAAAAAAAAAATCAGAATTGATGAATAAAAATTGGTTTTGGTCAAAAAATTGATCAACAATTCAAATTTTTATTAGCAATTTAATTGAGAAAGCATTTGTACTAATGAAAATATTTTCAGCAAGATATAAATAAATGGAAATCTTTTAATTGTGATGAATATAAAATTGACCAATGAAATCAAATGGACTAACAGACTCTTTGTAAATAACATTTATTGGGGTTCATATTATTTAGTAAAAATGTTTTGTTCAAAAGACTCTCAAGGTTAAAACATTCTCACCTTGAGATATCATGGAAAAACATCATCATTCTGGAATCCCAGGGAATTATTCAAAACTGATTTTATAAGTCAAACTAGATGACCTGGAAAACTACCTCCAAGTCTGAAACCTTGTTTTTCCTATTTCCCTAATATTCCAATAAAAAGTTTCTCATGAGATATAAAGGCAACGTTCCTTGGTAAATCGACACATTTTACAAGCCAAAACATTTTATGTTTAAACATTCACAGCTCAGTGGTGTGAGACTTGAACACAGCCTGATCTTCAAGGAAATCATAAACATGTGGGATTTTGCAATAGGGTTTTCAAACCTGGTTTACCGCAGAGTCAACTAAAATTGTCTGTAAAAGATACAGTAACTTATCATAGAAAGAAAACAGTTTCTCTTATAACTTCCTTCCCATTTGGACAATGTATTTTTTATCAGACCACAGTCATCTTGTTTTTGTTTTTGCTTTTTTTTTTTTTTCTGAAAATGTTCATTCCTAGCCAAGAAAGTGAGAATGTTCCAACTACATGAAGGCACACAGTTGTTCATGCTGGCATTAGAATTCCACTGGGAGAATCCAAGGTATGTGATTCAACCAAGCCAGCACCGGGCCCAACACATGCCTGAGGGTCTGGGTTCTCTCAAATCAGTTACAAAGAGCAAAAGTTTTCTTTCCAACTGAGGAAGAAAATCTCCTACTGTTACTTCCACCTAGAAAACCACTGAGTAGGTGCTATGCTGGTTCTTGTGAGAAAAAGCAGCAGATTTACCCAGAGAGAAATGCTAGTTCTTTTTCCCCACTCCATGCACCAAACATCTTCTTTTATACTTCAGAGAAAAAGAATAGCCTTGCTGGAAATGAATATATTTTGGTGTTTTCCTCCTTTGGAGTATCCATCCATCCCTCCCCATGTGAGGCTCTTCTTATCTACCCCCCTACCCCCAACAACACCCTATAGCCAATGCACACCATATATGTGATCCACATTTTTTTTTTGTACACAGAAAAATTTAACTCCAAAGTGAATATATCTTATACAAGGTTTTCAATATAGAAGTTGTTACTTAAGTGAGGGCATCTCAGGATGTTCAGATTTTCTCTTAAAACAAAGCAGTGGTTGGAGGAATATTAAATTAACTGGAGTAGGAAGTGTGTTGATGACTCTCTAAATGAATCTTCCAGAGAAAGTTAGTGGATATCTTCAGGTGCTTGGATTCCTGGTTCACAGACCCAGTATTCAGTATAGAAGCACAGATTTCTTTTGTTGAACATACTTTAAAGAGAATCAAAGACCACATCCTTGTTATTTTTGTATCTCCTACAAATAGAAATTCTCACGATTCTAAAGACACTATGGGTTCCCAGTGTCTCTTACGTGGCTCGATGGTTTATCAATCAAGACTGCATCTGGTTGCAAGAAACAGAACACCTGACAACATGTGGTATAACCAAGTAGTAGGTTTATTTTTTTTCCTCAGAAGGAAAAAGGATTGGAAAGAGGCTATTGAGGGCTGATGAGGTGGTTCCATGATGTCATCATGCACTCTAGATGCCTTCTATTTTGTTTTCCTGCCCCATCCCACCTTAGCATTTGGTCTTCAGCTTTATGCTCTCCAGATGGCAACAATGCCAAGTATTATGTCCATGTTTCGGGTGGGAAGAAAAGTAAAAACAAAGAGCAAAGGTGAAAAGGATACATGTCAGCTGAGTCTGTCTCTCTTTGTCTGTAATGCAGTAGCACTGGGCCTCCTAAAGGCCCTGACCAATATCTCCACTTACATTTTCCTTGCCAGAATGAGAGCTTCTGACCAAACCTAACTGCAAGAGGGCATGTAGGAAAATCAAGATTTTTTTTTTCACATATAGTGACTTCTCCCAGATAGAATTGAATAAGAAAGAAGGGCAGGATGGATCTAGGAGAGGCCATTAGTAATAGCTATTACAGAGACACAGAACTGTCCAGATACAGGTGACTGATAAGTGGGTAGAGTTTGGGAAAAATATGCTTGGCATGGAAGAGAAGACCCTTCATCATCTGGTCTCAGGAGCTCAAAGGTACCCTCTTTTCACCAAAGAAGTCATGTGTGTGATTATTGTCATATATGCTTCCTTGCACCAGAATTACCTATTTTTCCTCATTTACATAAAAAACTATTTGCCTGCAAAGCTCAGTACAGGTGGAAGCTTTATCCTGCTCCACAAAAATAGTTTGCTGATCTCCTACTAGAAAGTGAACTCAGGGAGGACAATAAATGGATATTATTTGCCTTTGTATTTTTAACTAGACCAGGGCCTTGAATGCTTACTTAGTTTATATTCCCCAACTGAAATGCAGATAATACATGTTTCAGCTTAAGGTGCTTGACTAAATGGTCAGCTCACATAATTTATTAGGTTGAGAACACTTAGAAGAAAGACTCAAATCTTTCTCATTTGTTTTGGAACTATTCAAATATATGCGTGAATGGTGACATTATAGGCCATCTGGCAAAGATCACAAAATCAAATACTTAGGGGGGCAAGAAAAGTTAACAAGTATACAGAAGAACAAGTCCTTAGTTTACAAGTAGGGGGTGATGTGATGAACCAGTGGATATATACTACGCTTAAATATATTCAAATATAAGAATATTTAACCTCTACACTGACCAAACAAAACTCATCTGTAGGCCAACAGTTGGCAACACCTGGCAAAAAAAAATTACCATAAAAATGTTAGCCCAAAATTCTTTAAAAAGAGATCCTACAAATCTCATCCACATTTATAGACAATCTCAGAAATCATCTATTAAAAGGGGCTTGCTTTTCCTTAATGTAGAATTCTGGTGAACTCTCCAGGAATAATTATTAGTATATCATAATTATCAGTATATTATTAGTATGTCATAAACCTAGGTCATTGAATTATTTTATCCAGTATAGAAAATCACTGGGTACAAGACAGCTGAATTTTGGAAAACATTTGCCAAACAACTTGACATATGGTATAATAATAGCAGCTCAAGAACTTTTATTGAATACATGACCAAATGAAATGATAACTCTAATATTTTTTAAATCAGAGTCAGTGATAACCCTTAAGTATTTATTTACTTGTTGGTTGCATTTAATGAGTAGATAAATTTATTAATGATTTTTATTTGTTTATTTAAGTCCATAATTAGTTATATGCTAATTAACCTTATATAAAGTTATGGTACCTGTGATACTTGAAACTGTGTCTTCACCACCCCTGCAGACTTGGGGTCGGCTGTGACTGTGGTTTCCTGGTCCCTTGACTTCGGACTATGTTTTCTGATTGGTTTTGGTTGATGGCAAGAAGGCAAAGATCACAATATGCCAGTTCTAAGCATAGGCCTTAAAAACCTTGTGTGCTTTTATTCCCTTTTCCCAATCTCTCATGCTGGAGGGGAAAAATTATATACAGATTTGGTCAGTTTAAGAAAAGCATCTCTTTTCTTCTTTTAATTTAGATTTTAATGAAACTCTAGCCACATTAAAAATAAAAATCTTTACATAAATGTTGAAACTGGAACCCCATTAAAGACCTAATAATACTTTTAATACGTTTTGTTTCTTATTGAAATTTCTTATGAGGCTTTTTCTATGAGCCTCTTATTTGACAATCAAGATTTATGAAAAATAATTTTAGAGAATATAGGAAAAATTAATGAGTTTAATTCATTCTACATTTTTCATGCTAAAAATACCAATGTCCTCTAAATATTCTATACCCTTGCAAAGAAAAAAAAAGATATTAATTTCTCTATTACATAAAAGATATTTTCCCATTGACCACTCTGATTCAGAAAATAATTTATGAGGCAAATGGAATTAGTATTCTAGGAGATGAATTCAGTACAAAGCATTGTTCATAGGTTATTTTATTCCATTCCTTACTGTAAATTACTGAGTAAGCATTGTTACTCTTATTTTGAAATGAGAAAATTGAGTCCCAGTGAGTTTAACTAAGTTTCCCTAAATCTCTCAGTTAAAAAACACACAGGTAAGATTTTTAACCAGGGTTGTATGGCAGCAATGAGTTTTTGCTCATTGAGCTGTACTACATCATAATGTCAGAAAATAAATAGGTATACAAAGATAATTAAATGCTAGAATAATCTAAAACATGCCAGAAAGTATATAATCTCCACCATGAAGTTTTGGGGAAGAAAAATGGGTTAAGAATGAGAACTTCTGGGGCACTTGGGAGCCTCAATCTGTTAAGCCTCTTCTTTCAGTTCAGGTCATGATCTTAGGGTCCTGGGATAGAGCCCCACATCACTTAGCAGGGAGTCTGCTTCTCCCTCTCCTTCTACCCCTCTTTCCCGCTCATGGTCTCTATCTCTCTCAAATAAATAAAAAATAAAATCTTAAAAAATATACTGAAAACTTTTAGGATTTACCTCCACATTCAGAAGTCAGAAGGAAGAAGAGATCTTTAATATTTGGGGCCTGACCTACAAGAAAGACCCCAGTACCAGAAGTTTATGGAATTCACATTCTACATTCCCAGAAGTTGACAAAGATAAACTTTGAGCAATAATGTCGTGTCTCATGGTGTAGGAGGAAAGATGATTCTAAGAGATGTAAAGATGTATTCTTAATAATGTTGAGTCACCAGTTGAAGAAAATATGCCCTTGTACAATTTTTTTGAAATATAACACACAGAAGAGAAAATGAAAAAATTTAGGAGTACAATTTCATGAATCTTCCAGTGTGATCATCAGCAAAGTCAAAACTAAGATCATCACCACCATCTAGTAAACACCAACTTATGTTCTTTCCCAATCTTTAACTTTTCCTTTTTTTCAAAATCAGTCACTAATATGACCTCTGAAACCACAGGTAAAGTATCATGTATTTGAGCTTCATTCAGATTGAATTATAGGATACGTATTAGTGTCTGGCTCCCTTATAATTATGAGATTAATCCAGGTAGTTTTCTGTAGCTATTCATTCACTTTGCTGTATAATATTCTACTGTGTAAGAAAAAAATTGATTTATCCATTCTATTGCTGATGGCCATTCTTTTCACATTTTTGGCTATTATGAATAGGACTATCATTAAAATTTTAATGCATGTCTTTGGGTGCATATTTGTGATCATGTCTGTTGCAAAGGATTAAGAGTGGAATTTCTGGGGAAAAGGTAAATATTTGTTCAATTTCATTGGATAATAGAAAGCAGTTCTTCCAAATATTTACAATATCTGAACTGCCACAGGACAGGAAAGTTCATTTGGACCACATCTTTGCCAAATTTTGCTATTTTCATTTTTGGTTTTAATAAGATTGTTATATAAACCATAATGGTTTTTCTTTGACTATCTCTGCACTTTTTTATGTGTTCACTAGCCATTTGGATAATAACCTTTTTAAAGTGTCTTTTCATGTCACTCAAACATTTTTTCAAATTTTTTTTCTTTTTTACTTGCTTATAGCCTTGTAGAAGTTTTTATATATTCTGAATACACTTATATATATTCTGGATATAATCATTTTATCAGTTATGTTAGTTGAAAATATTTGCTCCCCATCTGTGCATTGTATATTCACTGTTTTTCTCAAGTCTATTAATAAAAAGAAGTCTTAATTTAATAGCCTGATATATTAATATTTTACTCATGCCTAGTGTTCATTATATCCTACTGAAGCAATCCTAGACTATGGAGATATTGTTGTGTATTAACTGCTGGAAGTTATATTGTTTTATCTTATAATTTAAATCAAACAACAGTCATGGAATGACTTCTTTATTGGGATGAGGTATATATCTGCTATGGTTATTCACTTGCCCCATGACATTTAACCTGAAAGTCTATTCTATCCCCACTGCTCTGCAGTGAAATCTTTGGCAAAAATCAAGCATCTATTAATTCTTTACTTCATTCTATTCATCTGTTTGATCATCCTTCTCCTGATACTACACTCTCTTAAATATTATATGTATCTATTTTTTAAATATTATATATTTTTTAAATTTATTTTCAGCGTAATAGTATTCATTGTTTTTGCACCACACCCAGTGCTCCATGCAATCCGTGCCCTCTCCATTACCCACCACCTGGTTCCCCCAACCTCCCACCCCCCGCCCCTTCAAAACCCTCAGATTGTTTTTCAGCGTCCATAGTCTCTCATGGTTCACCTCCCCTTCCAATTTCCATCAACTCCCTTCTCCTCCCCATCCCCCCTTGTCCTCCATGCTATTTGTTATGCTCCACAAATAAGTGAAACCGTATGATAATTGACTCTCTCTGCTTGACTTATTTCACTCAGCATAATCTCTGCCAGTCCCGTCCATGTTGCTACAAAAGTTGGGTATTCATCCTTTCTGATGGAGGCATAATACTCCATAGTGTATATGGACCACATCTTCCTTATCCATTCGTCCGTTGAAGGGCATCTTGGTTCTTTCCACAGTTCGGCGACCGTGGCCATTGCTGCTATAAACATTGGGGTACAGATGTATTTTTTAAATATTATATTTTTTATTGTCATTCTTGATGTCCAGGGACGAAAGTCCTCCCATCTTTTATTGTCAAGTTTTTAATTCTACTTTCAGTCCTTTGCATTTCACTTTAAATATGAAAGCAATTTGTAAATTTTAAATTTTAACATTTCTAACTTTCTTAACAATCAATTTGGAGAGAACTGGCATCCTTACATCATTAGTTTTTCTACTCCATTAATATGAAGTATACATGTTAAGTTTTGTATCTATTATTTTTTAATTTCTTTCAGTAATGTTTTATAATTTTTATATTGAACTCTTGTACACATTTTATTTTAGGTATCTAGATTTTTTTATACTCTTTTAAGTGATACTCTTCAAGTAGAATTCTGATTGTTGGTGATATTTAGTTATAAATTTGAGTTTTATACATTAATATTATATCCAGCAAATTTGAAAGTTCACTTACTAGTGTTAATAGTTTATGTTGGTCCTTTGGAACTTTTTCATATGCAAGTAACAGCAGTTTAGTTTGTTTGGGTTTTTTCCAGCCCTTAGATGCTCTCTTTTTCTTCCATTTTTACTATTTCTAACTTTATTGAACTGGCTGTGAGATTCAGTAAATTATTGAGTTCAATTATTGCAGTGAACATATTTCTCTCATTTTCTATCTCAATACCTTACCAAAGGATATGATGGGTATTATGGGTTTTTTAGTTTAAAGAGAGCCCTATATGAATATCTATCTGAGAAATTTTTTTAATCTTGAATAGATGTTTAGTTCTTTGAAATGTTTTGCCTAATCCTTTGAGATGACCATGTGATCTTCCTTCCTCCTTCAATTATTGTGATGGATTACATTGATTGTATTTTCGAATGTTAATTTTGAAAGCTTGAGGTAAACTAAGGTTAACTGATGTGGTTACCTTTTTTGTATATCACTTGGATTCTGTTTGCTAACAATTGAGGTGAAGAATTGCACTTATGGTAATAAATGAGAGTAATTTATATTTTTCCTTTCTATAATGTCCTTCATTACAGATATATGATATACATTTTTATAGTTATATATATCATATATACATTATGATATATATTATATCATTATTATTATTTTATATATATTTTATATATATACACATATATATAAACTTTTATCAGTGATATCCTAGATCTATAAAATGACCTAATGTCTCCTTTGTGTGAAAGAAGACTTTGTGTAATATTCTTATCCTTCCCTTTCTTGATGTTAGAATTCACCACAGAAATTATCTGTGACTGGTGTTTTGTTTGCTTCATTTTGTTTTTGCTTTGAATTTTACAAGTTTTTTAAATTGTGTGTTCCATTCAGCCACTAGATATTAAGCAATAAGATTTCAATTTCTTGGATGCCTGGGTGGCTCTGTCAGTTAAGCATCTGACTCTTGATTTTGGCTCAAGTCATGATCTCAGGGTTGTGAGATCAAGCCTTGAGTCAGACTCCATGCTGGAAGTGGAAACTGCTTAAGATTCTATTGCCCTCTCTCTTAACTCTTCCTCTTTCTAAAAAAAATTTAAAAGATTTCAATTTCTTTTGTGTCAAATTTGATGTTAGTTTTGTTTTAAGAAATTAAGAAAAATTATGAGAAATTGTATATTAGTCAACATTTTCAAGTTTATTGATATAAAAGTTGTTCATAATATAACAATAACTTCTGAATGTTTTGAGATCTGTTTTATTATGTCATTTTTTATTTTTCATATTTACTGTTTGTACCTTCTCTCTCACACTCTTACTCTATTTCTCAGTTGTTGGTACCAGCAGTTTATCAACCTCTTATTTTATTTTTTCAAAGATTTTATTTATTTATTTGAGAGAGGGAGAGAGAGTATGAACATGGGGAGGGGCAAAGGAAGAGTGATAAGCAGACTCCCCTCTGAGCACAGTCTAAGCCACCAAGGTGCCCCCAACCTCTTTTGTAAAGAGTCAGTCTGGGGCTATATGGATGTTGTCCATGATAGATTTCTACTTTATCCATCCCTCCTTATCAATATTATTTATCTCCTTTTACTTGCTTTTGATTTAATTTTCTCTTCTTTTTCTTCAACATTCTTAGAGAGATACTTAGATTATGATTGTTCAGTCAATCTGCTTTTCTAATATGCATCTAAGTATAGCAGTTTCCTTATACAACTGGTTGATCTGTATTCCACAAATTTTTATATGTCATAGTTTCATAATCATGCATTTCAAAATTTTATTTGTTTAGGATTCTTCTATGATCCATGGGTTTTTTTTTAATGTATTTCTTAATTTCGAAATATAAGGGCATTAATTAGTTTTTTATTTACAGACTTCTAGCTTAATTCCAATGGAGAGAACATAATTTAATGTCTTTCACTTTTTAAAATTTTGTTGTGACTTATTTAATGGATTAGGCAATGATCACTTTTGTCATGAATTTTGTGACTATTCCATCTGTATTTCAAACACCTGGGCTATTTCCCCAGTTGTTGGATGCACAATCCCAGCTGAGCCCGGCTGAGCATAAACCTTTTCTGCTCTACCAGGAGTCTGCTTCTCCCTCTCCCTTTGTTGCTCCACCTGCTTGTGTGAGCTCTCTCTCTCTCTTTGTGTCAAATAAATAACATAAATAAATAAAAATATATGGTTAGTCTGGTAATGGGTATTAAAGAGGGCAGGTATTTCAAGAAGCACTGAGCGTTAAACACAATAAATCATGGAACATCACATCAAAAACTAACGGAGTACTCTATGGTGACTAACATAACGTAATTATATATGTGTGTGAGTGTGTGCATGCGTGTGTAGATTAGATCAGGTTTTATTTATTGTTATGTATATCTTCTATGCCTTTGATTTCTGTCCTCTTCTGTTTTATGTGATTTAGAGGTAAATTCTTGGATACATGGCAATTCAGTTCATTATGATCATGTCTTTCTTTTGGATTGACACAGCTCATTGAGAAATATCCCTCTTGGTCTCTAGCAATGCTATTTGAGCTGCTTTACTCACAGAAGTGATGCAAGGTAATCCCTGCCATAGAGCCTCTATCCTTCTCAGCAACACTATCCTTCTTCTTCTCTATCCTCCCAGCAACACTAGAAATTCCCCAGAGCTTACTTATACCAACTTTAAAAAAAATATATAGATAGATAGATAGATAGATATTTGTCAGAGAGAAAGGGCAAGAACACAATCAGGGAGAGTGGCAAACAGAGGGAGAAGCAGGCTCTTTGCTGAGCAAGGAACCTGATGTGCCACTTGATCCTAGGACCCTGAAATCATGACCTGAGCCTAAGGCAGCCGCTCAACCATCTGTGCCACCCAGGCATCACTTATCCCAAGTTTCTGCAACTATCCTGTGGGATTATATGAATGGAGGGATATATACTAAAGAGTGAAACAGAAATATGCATGATAAGGTCCACCTAGGCTCTTCTGCACAGGTCAGGAGTTTTCTTGCTGTAATCTTCATATTTTAAGTAGCATTGATATTCTAAGTCTATGGGTCTTTTCACTTGGAATCCTCACTGGTATATCACTCCACCTACTTTCTAATTACACTAATTATACTATGTATCTAGGATGAAGAGGACTTGGCTTGATAAGATAATGTCTCAAGATTCCTGATTTCCCAGTCTCTACTCTCCTTAGAAGACACGGTCAGGATGTGAGGGTGAAGAATAACTGTGTTACCTGAATTGACCTTACTAATGTTTTTTTCATTTTTGCAAGCTGCTAGAGCCCCTCCCCTTTTGAAACATAGATATTGAATTCTCTACTTATTTTATGTTAAAATATCTCTCAAATTATTTGTTATGGCAGCAGTAAATGCAATCTCCACCTTAATTTTTCCATTTACTCTGGCTAGTCAAGTCTCTTTTATCATATTATATCATCAATATTTATAACAGGATCCCAACTTGAGATTACCTTTTGTTCATCTGAGGATTCAACCTTGTCTGTGTATGGGGAAGAGGGGGACTTATAGAGTGAGTCTTTACAGTTCTAGTTCCATGATAAGACATGAAACTTCTGAAAAAAAAAATAAACCTACCATGAGGGAAGAAGAAATCATGTTTACTAGTGTGGTCCAAGGACCATGGGCCTGCATCAGAGTGAATGTAGCAACGTTAGTTACTTCACTGACCTTCTAACCCAGCCCCCAAAACATATGCCTGAGATTAAGACTATTCAGTGAAGAATGAAATATAAAAAGGACTGTTTCACAAGGAACTTGCACCAAAATTTTCTGCGGGGATGACTTACTAAACCAGCAGTATTAGGAAGAGATGCTTGCACACATCTGCATGTTTGATATTGGGGAAGCAGAGCTTTGCTCCAGAAATGGGTGAGCACCCGAGATGACTGTGGTGGCACTTGGCTGGCAACCAGGATGGTGACAGTTTTGTAGGAATTCACTCCATAACTGTCACATTAGGTATTGTAGCTATGGGAGATGTCTCCACAATAAGCCAGAACAAGAGATGGGACAAAGAGTCTTGTCACCAAGATGTATGGCCATTGGTACAGCTGGGATACATGCCTTGGGGAATTCTTAGCACTCACTGGGGGAATTTAAAAGGAATGAAGTAAGGGCATTAACTAGTTACCTTTTACTTACAGACTTCTAGCTTTAAACACTGGGAAATCCAGGATAAGGGGACTAGCAGCTTACAACAATTAAGATAAAATCTTTCTCCAAATAGTTTAAGAACTTATGCTTTCATGTTAGTATGTCAATGATGTAAAAAATCTGAATTTTCCTTAAAAAAAATGATATTGACTTTCATCACATAATACTAATGATTAAATGATAAATTTTTAAAATCGCCTCCATGTTTGTTTTATTTCTGGCTTTTTAAAAACACAGGTTTTAAAATTGAATAAAAGTACAAAAAATGAATTCATTCCTTTCCGCCATTTGTCCCAATATCTTAGAATATGAGACCATTGGAATTATAAGTATCACCCATCTACTGATAGGTTCGATTTAGAAATGTAATTACTGTATTGATCAAACACCACCTGGCTTATTAGACAGATAGAGGTGCCTAGGGAGACTGTAGATATTTAATTTTGATTTTTCCATTGCAAATATTTTAGCATTCAAAATGGGTTTTTCATATAAAAAGGAATATTGGAAGTAAGGAAAACAGTTTTATCAGAAGGAAGGGTTATTTCTTCATCCTAATCTACTTTTCCTGGTGTCTTCAAAGCTGCACAAACTGATCATTATTAGGACAAGCCAATTAGAGTGTAGGTGCTAATAGCGGAAACATTTGGCTAATCATTCATGGTGATTAGGTTTCATATCTTTTCATCTTTATCTCAAAACATATTTTGTCCTTAATTTCTCCAAGGAAAAAAAAGAATATTATCATCTAATATAGAATGAAAGTTTTGATGGGCTGCTCAAAAAATTAAAGGAGTCAAACTCTTTTCACAAAAAGAAAGCACAGCAGTAGGAGAACCATCACAAACACTTCTCGTTTTTAAATATGATTTCCAAGGCACTGCAAGTCAAACCATTTGCCCAAATATGAAACAACCACAGACAGTAAAACTAACACAGTACTCTACAGCACCAACATCAGTCACTTTCTGAAGCATGCTCCCCAGGTTCCTACAAAATGAATGACCCAAAATTGTTTAGGAGGGGGCAAGGTTTCAAAGGGATACCTGGAAAAGAGCTTAGTGATAGATGCTAGCCTGTACTTTGCTGACTGAAAATTAGAGATATGATTCTAAATTATGGGAAGTCCCTTAAATTGTGCTGGAAATGGCGCCAGTGCATACCTGAGAATTCCATGCACAGCCCTCAGAGTTCTGGGGGGAAGCCTAGGGAGTCACCACCCACACAATGGCAAGAAATGAGAGATGCTGACTCATCATCACTTTAAAACACTCTAGAACTGGTCACATGCTTTGCACCTGCTGTTTACACATTACTTGAGAAAAAAATACCTTTCACTCCCTAAAGCCAATCATATTTGGGGTTTATTGTTAAGGGAGCAAGCATAATCTGAAATAGTGCACCATCATATATAAATAAATTATAATATAAGTATTCTATGAATGCTGGAACACTGAAAAGAAATAAAATAAAATAAAATGAAAAAATATATAAGTATTCTACTATTGTGGAATACTAAGTGCTTTTCAAATTGCAGTATACAGAGAGCTGTAATTCTATGCAGAGATCAATCTTTGTGCATACAGGTATCTTTAAGACACGTTACTAGAAACTGCATTGACTCAATGAATGAACATTTTAAGTTCTTGGTACATATTACCAACTTGACTTCAAAAAGTCCTCAAACAATGTAAACTTCAACAAGTTATGTATAAGAATGCCTCGTTTCCTGAACACTCAATCTTACCCAATCTTTGCCAAACTCATAAGTGAAAAACAATGTTTTCATTTCTTGGATCATACCGCAAGTTATATCATTTTCTGTTCTTCCTTTCCCATTATAACTGTGTGTTTCCGCACTTAAGCTGACATATAAGACCAGTATCTCTACCCTGCATACCCTGAACCACACTGAAACAAGGCTTCCAGGAGATCAATATATTCACATTCTTAAATGTGAGTTTTGGAGTTGATTTTGCTGTTTTAGATTTAGCATGCCAGCGTGAACCTTGGCATCTTTTTGACACAGACTATTCTTACTATTCCTGAGGGATACCTGTCGCCTGAACGTGGGCCAAAGTTCGTAATCTCTACTCTAGGTCATCCGCTGGGGTAGAATTCCTCTCCTGAACGCCAGGCCTCCAGGATGTTGTCCTAACAACCTGCTTTTCCCTGTAGCCCCTCTTTCTAGATTCTAGATTCTATTTGCACACACCCCTGGCTGCTTCAATGCTACTGCCTCTTGCATCACCACAAGTCTTGTCACTACTTGGAGACAGCTGATGCTTTTATTTTTTATTTTTTTATTTTTTTTAATATTTTATTTATTTATTTGACAGAGATCACAAGTAGGGCAGAGAGACAGGCAGAGAGAGAGGAGGAAGCAGGCTCCCCACTGAGCAGAGAGCCCGATGCGGGGCTCGATCCCAGGACCCTGAGATCATGACCTGAGCCGAAGGCAGAGGCTTAACCCACTGAGCCACCCAGGCGCCCCTAATGCTTTTATATTCATTCATTTATTCACTCATGTTTATGAAGTGTCTCCTACGGTCAGCCACTTGAGAAGCATTGGTGCTACTGAAGTAACCAAAAGGGCAAGGTCCCTTCCCTCCTAAAGCTTAGGGTCTAATGTATGTAAAAGGAGAGGAGAAAAGAAATGTCAGCAGGAACACAGTAAACAAGAAAACGCATCAGTATATATATAATTCTCAAAGGCAGAAACCAGTCAAGTAGGGGGATTGATTTTATTCAGGTTATTTTAATAGAGAAAGCATTTCAGATCCAAAGATTGGAGGGTCTCAGCAAGGAGGTTTTGCCTCAAGAAGGGAAAACAAGTTTCCCATGGAGTGGTGTCCAGTGGGGCTATTCAGTAGGCATGGAAAGTTGCCTTCAGAGCACGTGTTTTTTTCTGTGGAAAGTGAGTTTCTGGGTAATTAGTTCAGAATGAACAGTTCTAATCTTAGCTAATCAATCATGACAAACTGTTCTCATCTTAGCTCATCAATCAGGAGACAAAGAACAGGAAGTTGGGCTCTGCCTAGCCTTATCAGCAGATTCAGGCAAAAGGGGAAGAAAGGTTTATATTTAGCTTTGTCATGGTTTAGCATTGTGGAAAAAACCTATTAAAGTAAAGATGGGCTTTCAAGAGAAGAAGGGGCAGAATTTAGTAACAGTCAGGAAAGGCTGTCTAGAGGTTGGACAGTTGAAGACAGGCCAACTGAAAAAGCATTCTCACACAGGAACGGCATGGTCAGATCCCTGGAGTAGAGACAGCATGGAAGAAACAAGAACATTTAAAAGGCCAGTGTAGCTAGAGTGAGTAAAAAGGAAGAATAAAAGAAATGTCATCAGGGGCCAGATCAGGCAAGACCATGCAGGACAGGGTATTAAGTCTTGATTAGATTCTGAGTGCACTGAGAAGTTACTGGACAATACCAAGGAGGGAACTGTGCTGTAGGTGAAGTTGGAAAGGATCACTCTAGTTGCCATATGGAAAATTAATCGGTCTGCAAGGGATGTGTGGCAAAGGAGGAGAATCGGAGATGAAACTTCTGTAGTGATCCACATGAAAAATAACGAGAGCCTGGACTCTGCTGGAACCCATGGACTGCTGAAGCCCTCACAGTTTTATTCTTACTGATATTATCCTCATACTTCCACACCTCTCTGAAACACGGAGTTTTGAAGGCTGACCATCCCCTTAAGGGCCCAGCAAACCTGTGAGCCAGTCCTTAAGGTGACGTCACCCAACCTCAAGGTCTTTCCTTCTACATCAGCCTATTGTAGAAGTTGCAATGGGGCTCAGAGTCACACCAGACTTTGTTATGACCACCATGTCCCCATTTCCAGTCACACATCATTTCAGACCTGGACCGTTGTGCTGGTCTTCATAAAATCCTTCTCACTGCCCCTGAAATAGTCATTATGTAAATTGCCATATTTTTTTGTTATCACTATTCTTTTTTTTTTTTTAAAGATTTATTTTTATTTATTTGACAGACAGAGATCACAAGTAGGCAGAGGCAGGCAGAGAGAGAGGGGGGAAGCAGGCTCCCCGCCGAGCAGAGAGCCCAATGCAGGGCTCCATCCCAGGACCCTGGGATCACGACCTGAGCCGAAGGCAGAGGCTTAACCCACTGAGCCACCCAGGCGCCCCATCACTCATCTTCTTTACCAGCCTCTAGATCAACAGAGTAGTCTGCCCATTCACCCCTGGATATTTCCACTTCAGTGTTGCTAGGGATCAAATGTGTGCCCTCAAAATTCCCATGCTGAAAATCTAATATCCAGTGTGATGTTATTGGGAGGTGGGGCTTTGGGGAAATAAATAGGTTATGAAGGCAGAGCCCCTGTGAATGGGATTAGTGGGCTTATAAGAAGTGATAGGAGAACCTTACCCTCTAGTCTCTACCATGTGAAGATACAATGGGAGGATTGCCATCTACAAGCCAGGAAGTGGGGCCTCACGTGACATCAGGCACCATGATCTTCTGTTTCCCAGATCCAGAGCTGTGAGAAATAAATGTCTGTTGTTAAAGCTCCCCAGTCTATGGTAACATGTCAGAGCAGCCTAAAAGCCTAAAGCATGTGTTTTTTCAATAATACTAATATATATGTTCAAGTAACTTAAAAAATATTTTTCTACTGATAAATTTCTTCTCTTTCTCTTCATTTTAAGAAGAGACTTAGAGCATCTTTGTCGGTAGGAAAGAAATGGCATCTCATTAGGGGGAAGTACAAAGTTATTTTTGTCACCATATGGAAGCTGAAATATGTGTAGAAAGATCAGAAAGAATGTCAAGTAGTTGAAAGTGTGGAATGTGCTCGTGTCAGATATTTTTCTCTCAGCTTCGAGCTCAGTCTTCTACAACTGGGGATGAAATTCTACAAAGCTCATTTCTGTGTTGTCACCGGATCCCTGGTAGACTCAGTCAGGAGAGGCTCTTGGGGGTGACAGGAAGACTGGAGGATGTTGGAACTTTCTGCTTGCTCCCTCTCCTTGTCATTCGTCCCTCTTATTGTGGGCATTGGCTAGGGGTTCCTATTGACAATTTTCTCCACATCCCAAACCAGCCTCACCATGCCTGAGAGACAGCCAGCTGGCATGCCCTCATCAGGCTCAGGATCCCAGATGTGCAGGGCTACTGGGCTAATAGCCAAAACTTCCAGAGTCTCTGTTGGCACTTACTGTCTCTGTGAAAACTCGGTGTCCTCTTTGAATATTTTCACTTCTCTAACAACTGGTTACCAAATCCTTGTATTCAATTAGCTCCGTTAACAATATCTGGTGCAATTTCATTCTTAACCATGCTGAGTGGATACCATAAGGAGGTTTCATGACAAGACTTAGAATTTAATCCTGTCCATTGAAAGTGAGCAGCAGAATTAATTTATGAATATCATGGATGAGGCTAACTAGTTGTCCAATGTTATCATTTTAAGCAGCTTTACTACTCTCTGTTATTGGGCAATTCATTTAAACTTTAGTGTGGGGTTTTTGGGGGGAAGGGCAGGGGATATGGTGATTATATCTGTCCTGCTCACTAGTTGGTGAGTCTGAACCAGTGAACAGTCCAAGAAACACTTGGCCTCAAACCAGTAGGACCTCGATTCAAACCATACCTCCTCTACTTACCAAATCTGTGAACCTTGCTTAAATGACAGCCTTTCCACACCTGCCTTGTTGGTAAAATGGGGGTAATTATCATCTCGAATTCAGAAGGTTGTAGTGAGGATCAGATGATGTAATTTATTTTTAAAAAGTGAGAAACACACCTGACCTATAATAATATGTGTTCAGTACATTTTTCCTTTTCTATTGTCATTTACCATGTAAATGTGGGAATTCGGAGTATTTTATTGCTAACATATATCAGCTGGGTGTGTGTGCATTTCTAATCACAGTTTGAAAGGGTTCATCTAACCTCCAAGCTGTGTGATCTGACAAATCATCTTTCTTCATTGAACCAAACTTGTGTGTGCTTAGGATAAGGGGAGTGCTGAGAATAAGGCTATGAGGCTTAGTTAGTAGTCACTTGTCGTCTGTGCGGAAGGCAGTGCTTTTATTCTGGGGACATGAACTCACCGTTTGGATTTCTTTTGCATAGAAAACCTTAGTAAGGCATCAGGGAAAGCATATGAAATACATGAA
This sequence comes from Lontra canadensis, assembly GCF_010015895.1. NCBI lineage: Eukaryota > Metazoa > Chordata > Mammalia > Carnivora > Mustelidae > Lontra > Lontra canadensis. The sequence continues at coordinate 92,225 of NW_022631111.1, forward strand.
GTAATTTTATTTACTTCTTTTTGAGTACTACATATGGGTGTGTGATACAAAGTTCACAACACAACTCTGACCCATAGCTGCCAAGTTACTTGTTGAAAACTGAACTTGAATGGGCTGGCCAACCAGCAGTCGGAGGGCAAGGCCAAAAGCCTGGCTCAGGATTCAAGTCTGAGGCTGCCCGCAGACTAGTCCTCTGGAATACTGTGGAAGGCAATACTCCCCTGGGTTGGCCAACCACCATGACTACACCGTTTCTGTACTCTTTGTAATCTACTCTCCTAATGGTGATTTTTCATCTCCCAAAGTTCAAGAAAGATTCTGAGCAAGACTATGCTCTCTCCTGGGAAAACTATATTCTAAGCCGATTTCTTGCTAATTCCCCTGATTCATCAAGCACCTCTATATGACCTCTCTGTGAACAATCTCACCTCACATTTTAGGTTGTTGGAAATGCAAATTCAACTAAAAGCCAGATAACCATTTTCAACCAGGAAACCGGCAACAACTAAAAATATTGATAACAGCAGATCTGACAAGCCTATGGGAAAATGGACCCTCTCCTATATTGCTGGTGGGTCTACAGATCATAATGAATTTTTGGAAGTTACCTGACAGTGAACAAAAATATTAAAATGTTCAATCTTTGAACTCAGTATTTACACTTTAAAAAATATGCCATACTGAAAAAAAGCACCAGTACGTAAGCATGTAACTATAAGAACATTTGTTTGAATATATTTTTAGTGATAAAAAAGGTAAATCTGATTTTTCCATAAATAAGTAATAGTCAGGTAAATTACAGAACATCTAGATTTTGCAATATTTTTAAGCTGTTAAAGCAGAAGAGTCCCTGCAGGGGACATGAAATTGAAGTGAAGAAATTGAGTTGGAAAAGACTGTGTATAACATCCCCTCGATATCATGATACCTGATACAATCTGGTTGGGAAAAATAAAAATAAAGAAAATACCTATATATACTCTTTTCTAATGTGTATTTAAATATGGAAACACAACAAAGGATAACCACACAGAGATGACTTGGCCATATCCGTGTGTGTGTTTAGGGTGGTGGCCCAGATGGGAAGGGTTATGGTATGACTGTCATTTATTTTCCCAGCAAATATTTGCAGTGTTTTAAGACTTCTTACTGTAGCCATGCTTTTCACTTGTAATTTTTCAATAAAAATAAATACAAAATTAATATTTTATTATATAAAATTATATACATATATTATATATATAATTAACAAATACAAAATAAATACAAATTAATATTTTATCCTACCAGATAAGAGAAGTAAACCTAAGAGCTTCCTAAATGCCCACCCTAATCAGGAGATAAAGTGCTATCTGAACCCAAGTCTGTGTGATTCTAAAGCTGTCCTTGTTTTACCCCCATCTCCTCTGGCCTTGTGAAATGTACATTTCAAGGGAACAGGTAGCATGGGTATTTTGTGGGGGAGGAGAGCATTTCTGGTTCCTTTCATCCCACCGGAAGCCATTTGTTTCACGTGGGATTCCCTGAGCCCACCCAGTAAGAAAACACACATAACACATTTACCCAGTGTTGCTTTCTTTCTGCAACATTTAACTACAATTAGCCAGATCCAGTGGTGTGCTAAGAGTATTAGAATAATACAGTGGCACCATTTGGAGCAGGCATAGAAAATCCTTACCCAGCACAAGGACATAAGAGGAAGAAGCCCTGTTCCTTGTGACTTCGGTTCATTTTCTCAGGACAAGGGCTTCCTTTGGGGCAAGAGAAAAACCATGAGTTTGTGAAGCAGTTTAGCCATTGGAGCCGTGAGCTCAGGTACACACGATATGTAAAAGACACCCAGACGCACACCTGCCAACCTTCCATTGGAGGGATGTTAAAAGGAATGATAACTGGTGAAGTCTTGTTTATCCAGTAGTTTGTTTTTTATGCAAATGCTTTCCTGCAGGGAAAGAGGAACCCATGCGGAATTCATAAGCAGCCTTAGAAGCTGATGAGAAAAGCAATAAGCCTCTGTGAAAAGTCCTGCATCGTAACATATCCCCAGGGACCTCATCTTATGAGCATTATTATGCAATGTGAATTAAATCCACCACATAGAGCAGCTGCCTGGTGCTTTAGAGCTGATTACCATCATCCCTGGAGGCTGAGGCTTTCTGCATCGGCGACCTAGCATCCTAGGATTGACCTACAGGAAGCCTAGGGCTTACTGAGCTCGGTGCCAGCGGAGGTGGGCATGCCCTTTGGGTGAATGGTAAATGTGAGCACGCCCAGGGATTCCCTGGTGATGAAAGTCATGGCCTAAATTCCAGGTACATTGATTTGGGCAGTCCAGAGAGAGCATAGTGTGGGAAGACATGAGGAATGGGAGCTGTCATAGAAATGATATTAAAATCATGGTGACTAAATATCAAAACACTAAATCAAGGGCGGTAGGCATCCCTAATGAAGTGTTCGTAGGGCTAGAGTCAAAAACTGCTGGGAGGCCTGTGGAAATGGCTGCACTCTGCATTCAGAATAAGGAAAGGAAAGAAGCAGACGGAATCCATCAGCATAGAAGGCCCTCCAAATCTGAAATGGAAAGGGATAGAATTTCAGATTCTCTGTTCCTTGAATCAAGCCAATTTACTTCCCCTTGAATGATCATTTTATAATTCATGTAGATACAGGATCAAAAGGGGCTCATGAAAAAAGCAGGACCTGTCATGTAAAAACAAGCTCTTGCCATTTATTTTTTCCAAGCATAATCTGGAAATGTTTATTGTTTTAGTCAGGAAAGGAAAGTGTTGCAGACATTGAAACGCAGAGAGAGATATCAAACTCCACTAACTATCCAGCACACAATTAGAATTTTTCAAAATGGGGGCGCCTGGGTGGTTCAGTCAGTTAAGCATCTGCCTTCAGCTCCGGTCACGATCCCAGGGTCCTGGGATTGAGTCCCACATCGGGCTCTCTGCTCAGTGGGGAGTCCGTTTCTCCCTCTCCCTCTGCCCTTCTCCCCAGCTCATGCTCTCTCCCTTTCTTATGCTCTCTGTTCCACTTTCTCAAATTAAAAAAAAAAAAAAGAAGAAGAAGAAGAATTTTTAAAAATATCTTTGCTCTCTTCTTTCGGATAAAGGTCTAAATGTCAATAAACAAGTGTTCATGTCAGAAACTGAATAATTAAGCAACTTTTCAGCCAATGTCAAATATTATTTGTATCCAGAGCCCTGGGTAATAAGAGACAATTTTCATAAAAATGTTTTTTCTTCCCTCAAGTAACTGAATAAGTGAATTCTCATTCCTCTCCCTCATTCCACCTGAAGCTCCCAATGGATTGTCCCCAGAGTGACCAAATTTGGGGTGTTAGAGGTTTAAATGCCGAAGGCAAACCAGCCCCAGAGACACAGGCCCCCAAGAGAGGAAAGAACAACCCCATGAAGACCCACTAGTGAACGGGAGTTCGGGCAATGCAAGGAAACCCATCCTAGAGCAGATTTTTCTCTTAAACGTATTCATCCTGCAGCCCACAGACAGCATAGAGGGGAAGCTGCTTCTAAGAATGGCCAAGGGGCAAAACCAGGGGAAAACGCTCAAAGTGTTCCCAGGATAGCAAATCACAAAAAGCTCCTTGCCAGCCCCCAATGCTTATGTTGCAACATGGTCCATGGGATTATCTTTAGGTTCAAAGAACACCCTCTCCACCCTCTGGGGTTCAGGCTTGGCCATGGGCAGGTCTAAAAACACTGACGAGGCCTTCAAGCTGTCTGCCTTCAATGCAGAGATGCAAACAGAAAGGCTAATAGGCACAAGCCCAGGGCACAGAAGATAGTCGCAGACACCAGCCAGAAAGCTGACATTTGTTTCTAACATTCCCTTTATCTTGGGGTCAAAACCCCTAGAGTGGGAAAGAAAAAAAAAAAAAAAAGAAAGAAAAAAACTTTTATCAAACAGTTGCCTTTGTCTGCATAAGTGGATTCCAACCTTTTCTAGCCTGAGAATTTCCCTTTAAAATACAAAAGTTTTTAATCTCCCAGAACACTGATTATACCAACTAGTGATTGACTGAGAACCTATATAGTGAGCAAATAACCACATAAATCCAATAATATTTTAAACAGTGGTCTAGGACATGAACCCCAAGAACTTCCACACAGATGACGAACTGAGCAACGTTGGTGTGAACTGTCAAATTTTTCAGACAACAGAAAATGTTCAAGTCTGCTTTATTTTTAATTGAAAAGAATTTTAAAAGGTACATGTGGTGGGGTTCAATTTTATACTTTTTGTCATTTTCTTTGTTCTCCTGCACCCTTAAGCCCTTGTTTCCTACAGCCACAAGTGCTGATCATCATGGTGAAATGTGGTGTTGGCAGGAGAAAATCTAGAATTGAGACACAGTTTTCAAATTCTTGGATTCTAGATTTTATTGTGTTCATTCAAATGTTTACAGAAGCAAAGCCTATAAGAATGATCCTCCTAGGGGTGCCTGGGTGGCTCAGTAGGTTAAGCCTCTGCCTTTGGCTCAGATCATGATCTCGGGGTCCTAGGATCGAGCCCTGCATTGGGCTCTCTGCTGAGCAGAGAGCCTGCTTCCTCCTCTCTCTCTCTCTGCTAGCTTCTCTGCCTACTTGTGATCTCTGTCTGTCAAAAAAAAAAAAAAAAAAAAAGAATGATTGTCCTATAGACATCACTCAGTTTCAACAACTAGATAAATATCCCAGGGTGTTGGTTCACAGCCTTGGAAGATCCCTGGCTAGGAGCTGAAGCCAACCCCTATAAACAGAGAGTGAAGACAGACCAAAGAAAAAGTAGATCTCCCCCACCACCTGCTAAAATCTTTAAATAGAGGCCTTACCAAGGTTCAATCATGTATATAGTCCAGATAGTCTCAACAACACATCACTGTCTCAAGGCTGAGTCCTTGAAATGCCTCCCACTGTGGGAATGGTACGATGTGCTAGAATGGACATTTCAAGGACCCAGGAGGGGTAGGGAGCCTCTGATTGCCCAGGTCAGCCTCAAGGGTCAACCACCAGCCATGTCCTTTCGATGACTTCCTCCAACACAATCTTATGTTATATCTTAAGACACTTTATGGTCTCATTCTTTTAAAGCAAATTTCAGACATGTCTTTCTTCTGGAAATATTTTCAAAGAAAGTGTTTGTTGTTATTTTGTTTATTGGTGGTTTACAGAAATGCAATGCTGTTCTCACATCGAACCAAATTACCAACAAATTCTTACTCTTCCTTAATACCCAATCTACATTCAAATTTGCCTGCCTGGTCTCAGAAGTGCTTTTTAAATTGGTTTGTTTAATTCAGGATCCAAACAAGTTTCCCATGTTGCATTTAGTTGTCTCTTAGGTCTCTTTGAATCTCAAGCAGTCTTCCTTCCCCTTTTAAGTTATATGGTTGTTGAAAAAAAAAAATGGGCTCATAGAGCATTCATCACATTCTGGGTGTGGCCAATTGCTGCTTTGTGGTGTCTTGAACTTGGTCTTTTCTCTCCAGTAAATTCTGTAGGTTGGTAGTTAGCTTGAGTAATCTGAGTTCAAGTTTCTTTGTACACACAGGCATATTTCCATTTATGTCACACCAGGAAACATGTATATGCTGTGAGTCCATGGATCTGTGGGTCTGTGGGTCCAGGCTAAGACTGAATCTTAGCTTTCACAAAGTAGTAAGACAAGAGTTCCCAGAAAGAACATTAAGGAAAAAAAAAAAAAAAAAAAAAGATGGTGTGGGGTTTTTTTTTGGGGGGGGGGTGTTGGTTGTTTTTTTTTGTTGTTGTTTGTTTGTTTTCTGAACAGAGGAGAAGGAAGAGGCATTAACAGAGAAGGCTAGATTTTGGTAGACTATGGCTGCTGGCTGGCCCTTGCCCCTTCTACAGACTGAACTTGTGAGGGAAACAGCATCAGAGCCCCATGTTGATTTGAGATTCTGATGGTAAAAGAGGTTTAGGTCCTGCCTTCTACCTTGAATTCTGAGAAGGCCAATCATCTCAGAGACAACCTGCATCATGAAACAGACAACATTCCATGAGCCAGCAGCAACTTTGGAAACCCAGCTGGGTGCAGAAGCTAGCAAAGAGGATCACACAACACAAAAAGGACTATTGAAAGAGGTTGGCTAAAGATGTTGGTCTAAACCGCATGCTTAGAAGACAGAGGGATGGAAGTCTCAGCAGATGCTCGGGTGAAAAGTGACAACAGCCATGACCTACAACTCCAGGCTTCTCAGCAGGTAGTCCTTGCAGACCAGCAACTACAGAGAAGCATTACATGTGCCCAAACACAAGGTGATCCCAGGAAGGACGCTCTTTCCCTACTTCCCTTGGTCAACATGAACGCATAAATATTGACTTCTAGAAATAGAGAAGAAATCACAAAGTAGCCACTTGTAATAATATTGAGTTCATTAGTTACACATGCACATCTAAAATCACAGATAGTGATGTTCGATTTCATATGTCATGAAACAGATTATTCATGTTCTTGACACAAATGATGACCTCTGGCAGGACATCATCATCTTTTGAGGAACCAAATACATGTTCTCACTTCTGTCTCCGTTGTTTGGTATACAGAATGTTTCAAGTCTTGTGCAACACTGTGTTGTTGGGAAAAAAAAAAAAAAAAAAAAAAAGTTGCCCCAAGTCCCAAGCATTCTTTTGCAAGACTTTCAAAGATTTGTTTTTTATCTCCTCTGCAATTGAAATACATGGTTGGTCTCTCCCTTATAATCATTTATCCTTTTGCTTTTTAAAGGTATTTTAAAAGCCTCACTTATTCTAACACTTAACTTGCAATATGAGGAAATACACCCAGGAAACTAAGATAAATCTGTATTAAATCTATTTGTCTATTTGTGGATACCCAACACTGTCAGATGATCTCCAGACTTTTGGTCATGTCTATCCATTTCTTATCTCCATAAGCACCCAAAACTTTCCATTTCAAGCTATGTGTATCAGCACCCCTACTTAGTATTGTACTATTCAAAATAGAAGGGGGAGGAGAGGAAGGGCGAGAGAGAGAGAGACAGAGAGTACATACAGTATAAGAGAAAATGTGAACAATGCAAAGTAAGATAACTTTTTTTTTTTGAGGTATAAGTTTGAAGAAATAAAAATCTGCCTAATATTTGGGCACATGTAAATGATGTCTTAACCTTATTAACCACATGAAAGCATAAGCCCAAGAAAGAGAAAAAGAAAATATATCTGAGTAATTTTCAAGTTTGAATTAACTGATGAATAATCACTGAATTTGACCTATATTTTTGGAAGTAACTAAGTTAAATATTTTGCTATTAGACAAAATGGCAACTCGAGGCAGAAATTAAGATATTCCAGGAAAATAAAACAAATTATATTTTTCACAAATGAGTATACGACTACAAAATCTGTAACTACATATAAAGTACATATATATCTCTACAGATATATGTGTGTGTGTGTGTGTGTGTTTATGTATACACACATATATATATTACAATAGAGGAACTAATAATATGTGATTTGATGCAATGAAGATATACTGAGTTCCTCTTATGTTCTAGATACTAGGCTGAGTGCTCAGCATAGAAAGATGGTAAAGACAGACCCAGTCCTTCTAAAACTCCCTCATTGAGGTTTTCAGTATTCTAACCATATGCTGCCTTTCCTAATACTATCTTAACATCAAATCCCAACCCCAAATTCATACATTTGCATGCTTTTATGAATATTTTCAGAAGTCTCAGTTCCCACCTGTTAGACTCCTTTCCCTATTATTCATGGCCACCTTCTGATGATTAGGCAGAGATCATAATTAATTAAGTGAAGACCTCGATTAATGCAATAAGTTAAATCATTAGCTCATTGGCCCAAGTTTATTGGAAATATTACCACTCTGGAAGCTAATGGAGTTGGAGGACATGCAAAGATGTTTTTTAAAAAGTTCAGTAAAGTGTTAGCTTAATCTTGGTTTCTTTGTCTTTATTCAAGCTAATAGTACTCTCAGCTTGTATAACGGTGTTGACTAAAAAAATGCATGCAAAGCAGTTAGCATGTTGCCTATCCCTCATAATCACTCACTCAGCTGTGTGAAAGTTTTTGCAAATGTTGTTGTCTGGAGTGGTGGATCCTTGTTAGTGTTGTTACCGCTGTTGATAAGGTTATGGTAACTCTGGCAGACAAGAGGATTCCATGAACTTGGGATCACGGATTCATTGGCTCATATACTTCAAGGATCAACTCTCTTTCCTCAGACATTTGGATCAGTTTGTCAAATGACTTACTTTCAAACTGAAAAGCCAACTTTTCTCATAGAACCAAATTCATTATCACTTAGAGCTGGAGTATGTTTTAAAACTTAATTAGTGAAAACTTCTTATCTACAGTTAAAAAAAAAAGGTGAAGATGACAATGTGTTTACTCCAGGGATGTGAACTCAATGTTTTGATTTTTAACCATATGTGGAATTGGTAATTAGTTGGAAAGATGTAAAAAATATCTAATCTCAGCTGCCAGTAGTTTTACTTTTTAAAAGAGAAAGGCAATCAACTTAAAGATAAAAACAAATGTACATAAAGAAGGGTTTATAATTGAGAATTGTAATAAATTTTAGTCAAGTTCAACACACTCCTATTGAGCAAGGACCTAGGAAGTGCCAAACACCGCTTGAGGCACTAAAAGTACGAATTTAAATAAGAAAGAAAGCCTACTGCTTAGTAATTCTGATGTACTATGCTTAACACATTTTACTATTAACAGTATTTCTTTCCCATGAATGACTGGTTTCCCTATCTCCAGCTTGAACTCACACCCACCAGCCCCTCCCTCTCCCAAGTCCACAGGCATAAAACATTCTATTGTCAGAAATGTTTTCAGAATTCTGATTATCCTGTTTTTCATGGCCCACCCCTTCTGTTTGAACATTCCTGATTCAGCAATTCAATAAAAATCTCTTAGCATAAAAGTGATTTTTGAATACCTTAATGCTACATTAAGTCATCAAGACAAGTTGTATAGAAATATTACAGTTCGAGAAGACAAAGTCACAATTGTTACTTACATATGTTATAAAGATAATTTGTAGGATGTGTTTTCCAAATTGTGATAGCTTTATAAAGGCATTAATTTGGAAGGAAAATGCAAAGAAAAGAGGTGACAGAACAGCAAAGCAGATAGAGAGAGGGAATATTCTAAAATAGAATAGTCTTATTTGAAAGGAAGAGAAACAATGAAGCAAAGTCCCATTTTCTGAGAAACTGTCCTCACCTCTGCTAATTCATCGTTTGTTATTTAATCTCCAAAGCAATAGTATAGACTAGCTATAGTCTACTTTTGGAGAAGATAAACCTGACCCCTAGGAAATGTGTCTTAGCCAAAGTCACATCATTAATAAAATACAGAGCCAGACTTTTGGCTATGTCTATCCATTTCTAACACACATTGTTTTACATTATAGAATGATTATAAAAATTCAGTTACTTTACTTTGTGGTATATTTCATTATGGTGAACTGTTTTTAAATCTCTTATTTATCTTCTGATTTTGAAGTATTCACTGTGACCACATAGTCATTTGTAATTATCAGGTAGTAGAACATTAGTCCGACCCAGGGTCTCATCAAGAAGACCATGAATCGATATGAAATTATCTGCCTACCCTCAGACACTGTGAATCCTAAAAGCGCACCATGTATCACTGCATTTGTACCTCCAAGAAGATACAAATACGCAAAGGAAGAGAAAAGCCCAAGGAAGAAGTGAGCTAGTCCATCAAGTGAAAATACAGAAGCTTTCCACGTGCAAGCCTATCATGGGAAAGCACTAGGTGAGACTCGGGCTCTGTGTGTCAGAATCTTCCATCCAGAAGGAAACAAACACTGACAAGCTGTGGAGCTACTACTAGAAATTCTGAATTGCAACAGAGGGGGGGAAAGTTTGATACTGTAAGTTGTTACATATAAAGTAAATATTATATTGGAAAGAATGAATTAAGTTTTTGTAATAATACTATGTAAGACTTAACACAACCTAAACACATGAAGAGTTTTAAGTGTTTAGAAAAGTTTATGAGGGGTAGACGCATACAATGATTAAGAGGGATTACCTTATGACCTGAACCTAGACCCTGAAGTTACTATTGTGGAGAATGAATTTTTATTTTCATTTCATTATCATATTTCATAGTTTTTGTTTCATTATGTAATGTGCCCTTCTGCTTCCAACTAGAGGTAGAAGCGAGGGCATGTTTGCAATGGCATTATCCATTCATTTATTCAACAATCTTTTATTGGATGTCTACCTTGTGCTTTTATTTATAGGCACAACAAATGTAGACCATGGATCTGTTTTGTGGTTGTGGATCAAGCTAACTGCTAACTGGAGCATGGATAGTTCTGGAACTCATGTCCTATTTGGGGGTTGTGAACATTTAGCTACTAGTTACACTGTTAATTATTTACTTAAAACTGTAAAATGTGTCACAAAGAGCACTGGGCTTCAAGACAGAATACAGCTGTGTGGCCTGGCCTGGTCCGGGAAGGCAGGACTTCCTGAGGAAGTGATGCTGAAGTCTGAATGAACCATCCGTGAGTAGTGAATTGGGAAGGACACGAGAGCGTTTCCAACCAGTAATGACATGTTGAAGTTGCCACATGAAGAACAGTGCCCTAGCACACACCCGGAGAGAAGCAAAGGAAAGGGGGATGTGGGGTTGAGGAAATCGATATGCCAGTCCCTCTTGGCCACAGGAGGAAGCTTAGCATTTGTACTGTGAGCAGAAGAAAGCCACTGTGCTGGTCCAAGGCAGGGAGAGAGGCATAGGGGTTTAGTGAATTCCTCAGGAATCAGGGTGAGAGGATTGAAAAGAGACTGGTACTGATTGAATGTTTACAATGAGTGAGGCACTCAACAAATTTTATTTCTCTAACACACACACACACACACACACACACACCCCACGCTGTAATTCCCTTTATGCTGAAAACTGAGATTCAATAACTTAATGTAGATCCTACTTTCTACAAAGCAGGTAAGATGTGACCTGACTCTGTTCTGCTTGACTCCAAACTGTGCATTCTTTCCCTCTGGATCTTCCTGTACCCATTCCTTCTGATTAAGAATTTCTACCATCTGTCTTCCCTCACTCTCTCCTCTTAACAAATCATCTTCTTTGCCCCACTTTCACCCCAGCCACATTCCTCATAAAAAAGGGATTTGGTCCACTTTGTTCACTGATGAATCCCGAACACTGAGATGGGTTTCTGGGACATGTCTCATGTTCAGCAAATAGTTATTGGATGAATTCCAACATTCTGTCCCCACCATCTGTCCTCCCATCCCCTTTGGTATTGAGCACTTCTGTGCTAATGATGTGTAAGTACACACTGTTCCCCGAGCTCCTCACTGGAGTTCCAGATTGCTATTCCTGGACATCCTTTAATGTCTTGCCAGCACTTCGAGCTTCACAGATATCCTATCTTTCCCCAACATCTTTATCTAATTTTTCCTCATTTGTTGAAAGAGGATCACCTTTTCCCCAGGAATTTAATTTTAAAACATGAGTTATCCTCACAGCCTTTTCGCTCCTTACTCTTCACATCTCAATATCTCAAGAATCCAATGGGACCTTCCTATCTGTAGCAAACTGAAGTGAACTCTTTTCCACCAGCTCATGTAGTCAAACATCTCCTAACTCTTTGTTCTATTTCTTCAGGCCTTCCCAACTCTGCTGCTTCTTTGGTATGTGTCATCTTCGTTTTATCTTGCACTGGCTCATTCTCTTTTGGGCTCCTCAGTCATGAGAGTGAGAGGAAGCCATAAAAAAGAAGGACTAATTTGGATGGAGTTTTTACAATGAGTGAGGTACTCGATATGCTTTGTTTATCCAATTCCAACCCCCCCAAGAAATGTTCAAGTCAACAATCTTGTGAATATGGTAAGTTTCCTGAGGATTTGGGAGTGCCACATAGGAGAGACCATATCCAGCATCTGTCAGCTTCCATACCCTCTGGGCACTATTTCTTCCAACCAGGGTTAACCCACATGCTGAGAGTGGCAACCTCTCCCCTACATTCAGCTTCCACTCCCCACAGACACCTGTCCTGCTTCTTCTCAGTGAGTAACCCCACCAGGCCAGCATATCTTCCCCTGGATTTCTGGACTCCTAGGAAATGACATATTTTCCCATTTTGGTACAACTACTTGGCAACGGAGTCCTTCTTATTCCTTCTCCATAATGTTTTCATATTTATATTATCACCACATTTTCCTACTGATGTCCTTTAGAGAATCTCTTTCTAAACACTTCTACCCTTCCTCAGTCTGTTCCCAGATTCTACCCCTTATAATGTGCACATCACTCTGTCTCTAAAACACAGAGCTGCTCGCACCATCTGCAAATCAAGGGTCACTAACATGGTACTTCAGCCATTTCACAGACTGAAACTAACCTCTATTTCCAGCCCATATTTCTGCTACATGTGCTCTTCCAAGATGCTGGTCACCTCAACCCATGGCCTTTCTCCCTAAAACCAACGTATTCACTGTTTGGTTTTTTTTTTCATTCTCTCTTCCAAAAATATTTTCTGTTCTTCAGTTCATATCCAAACACCAATATTATTTATAGCCTTTTGAAAACGTTACTTTACCCTTTCATGAAACCTACCCTAAACCTCAGTTCCTAAGTATTTTTTCATCATTGGCACTTTGTAACTATTTCCATTATCATGTTCTTCACACCCACCTTAAAGTACATTATGCTTTAAAATTCACACCTGCATTTTTCTCACTATATTTGAAGATCTATGAAGTCACAAAATGTATCTTATTTTTTTAATCCCCATAGTCCTTAACACAAACGGAGTTCAATTGTTTACAGTACTTTATGATTAAAACATACAGGAAATAATTTGCTTGAATACTAATAACTGTTATAGGAATAATTCTACTCATTTACTTACCTTTAGGAGCAGAATTATTCTGTATGATATCAACTTCCAAGGTTGATTTCATGTGACTTTAGTTTTATTTCCATCTCTTTCCATGACTCTGAGAGGACCAGAGCCAATGGGGCAGGAGAAGGGAGGTTGTGGTACAAATTTTTACAAAGAAGCTTCAGTTGAACATGATATAAGCTTCTCGGTGTTTGGAAGCCCCAACTTGCAAGGCTTCTCTCTGTTGTTCAGCCAATAATCTCAAAATGTGAAGATAGATGCTGACACAATTACAGCTCATTCCACCAAAAATATAAATAGAAACACCCCAGGAGCGTTTTTCTCCATGGTGGATAACCGTACTTCTACTTAACAAGCGTGTGTTCATTTTACTCAATTTGCTCTTGGTTCCCCATAGACAAGCATACTGTGTGTATCATATGTTCGTTCTTGTTGAATCACATTTACATTTTCAGTTTCCTCTAAAAACCTCATTTTACAGCCAAAACTTTATAACCAACTGGATATATTTTGCTCAGTCCTCCCTAACTCCTGTAGCTTTCTGATTTTACATTCACTCTGGGTTGAGTGGGTGATGAGTAAGTTTCAGATGTTTTGCTTTGAGCTTTTAAAATGTTCGTCCCTCTGCATCTCAGAGATCTCTACAAAGCAGGAGAGTTTGAAGTGGACGAAACATGTTACATTTATTTTCCATTTTATCTGTCTGTTAGTGTTTCCCTTGAAGCTGGAGGTTTTAACATAGTTTAGACCACATGGTCATTATCACTTTCTGAGTGTCCTGGGCTCCCGCATTTTTAGATGTGTTATCAAGTGGTGGGAACACACATTAGTGGCCAGTGTGTTCGTTCAGATTCTTACTAACTTCTCTTTCTCCCTGTCTTTCCCATATTAAAATGGGAGACTGAATTTTATTAACTTCTATGAATATGACCATTCAGAGCTTATGCATATCTTTGCATCAGTGCATTACTCAAGTAAGTTGTCTTGTTTTTACACCAATGGGCATAACTGGGTGAGTGCAGGAGAATGCGTGAGTTCTGCTTTCGGTTTGTTCTATCTTTAGCCATCTGCGTTAACAGATGTGATTCTCATTTTGATACATTAAAGGAAAGCGACACTCCAGAATAGCATATTAAACCGTAGCATAAATAAAGTTTATAATTTCTTCCACAAGTTGCTTGATGCTTAAAGCCGAAGGCACCTTTAAGATAGATCATTTTATGAGTGACGACTACGAGATAAGAAAAAACAAAAAAGGATACGCACAAACTACCAAAAATCGTTGTCATATGCAGTATATTCTCCCTTTCAGCTTCCACACTTGAAATATATCTGAGATGGAGGTAAAAGAAGTCTGCAGCTGTTATGGTTTAAACTCATTGGGGATATCTTTCATAGGTTTTATATACATTATGGATCTGATTTTTCTTTGCCACGATATCAAGAGTACATTAGCAGAACAAGATAAACCATCTGAACGGCTTATAGGATGAGGAATTGCTACTTCTCTCATCTTCCGCAATTGGCCCCATACCTAAATGGGGCATTAGGAAGATCAGCCTGGAAAATGATATGTTCTGGGATGGGAGGCAAACTTCCTGCATGTGTGTGTGTGTCTGTGTGTGTGTGTGTGTGTTGCTTATAATGTCTAAAAGAAAGAAACCTATCTTTAGCTTATTTAGCATCTGAATACAGGTACACCTCACATACATACACACACACAGAGATCATCAGAAGGTCAGTTTATCAAGATGTGGCTCATGGTTACCTCTATCAGACTGACTTTGTAATTTTGTTAACATGCAGATTCCAGAATTGTGCTTTCCACACTGTATCTGAGTCTCTTCTTCTCTGCAATCGAGATCCTCTGGCTTCGAATTAATACCAACCTTTTCCAATCCCTGGGATTTACACATTTCTTGCACTTGATCAAAATATTGAAAGAATCCCACTTCCACATGTTGTAGCCTGTTCAAGAATTTAAATGCCACATCTTTTTCCTTTCATTTGTTCTCGCTCCGAATTGTTTTAATTCCATTACTTTTTCTGTCTTCAATATTACAGAACAGTTGGTTTCTACCTCCAGGATAATAAACCCCCTTTTCTGGACTAGAATATTCTGCATAAGTTATTTGTTGTGAGGAAAAGTAGGTGCATTTTGGGAAAAGTCGTGTGTGATCCCAGCACATGTGCTGAAATGTTCACTCATGTGTCAGGCAGAGAGACATTCTGGAGATGAAGGTTAGAGTTCACATCATTGATCCCATGTTCAATTTATACATCTTTGAGCTTTCCTTTAAAGGTATCATATCCTCCAAGCCTTTAATAAAGTTGAAAGAAAACTAAAAAAAAAAAATTATATAAAATGAAATCGACAAGATCTTAGGTACTTATAGGTCATACTGCTCAATAGAACACAATTTTATGAGATCATAAACAGAGAAATATAAGTGGATCTATAGATCTATTTCTTCCCTACTGAAAACCCAAATAATTACTCTAGAAGTTGAGACACATTCATCTCCCTACATCTAGAGATCTTTCAGAAAAGAAAAATTAAAGTAGCTTCCAGCAAAGATAAAAAAAATATAATAAAAACAAGAAGATGCCCATGGATTTTACTGACAGACTGTTTCAGTCTAGAAGGAGCAGGACAATGAGGGTGGAAATGGCAGGGATTTTGGACACGAGTTATTTAGGGCCCACTAGCATTCTACATAAAGACTTTCCTTGAAGGAAAGGCATCTGATCCAGCCCCAGATGGGAAAGGGAAGGATAACAAGTTATGGGAGCTTTGAAGACAGAAGGTACTATGGGGAAGCAGCCCTTCGAGTTTTGGTAAGAAAGGTATGGTCTAAGCACAAAATGCCTTCCCAGCCATTCTCTCAGTAAGTCATAAATCCTCTAAATGCCTCCAGCAAATGGGGAGTATGAGAGCTATTGAAAATCAAATCCTGAATATACCAAAGAACACAAGCAATCTGTCTCCTTTCTATCTTAAAATACAGAAAACTGACATTTCTGGAGAGATTCAATAATGACCCTATAACTGAGACAGCAGCCTCCAGGCAGCAGGAGTAGAAATGGCCATGAGGGAAGTTTCCAGGCTGAAAGGAGATTTGGGGCATCTGTTATAACAATAACCACGGTGAATAAATTTGTTAAAACTCATTGACACGTATACTTAAGATCTGTGGATTTTACTATATGTAATTATGCAGGATTTTTAAAAATTCTGTTGAGTGTTTTGTGAAAATTTGATAGGCTGCTTTTAACAATTTTTATGGAAATACAAGAGATATTAGAGCACAAAGAATCTTGGGGGAAAATCGAATTGGAGAACTTACTCTATTAGAAAGTTTTATCACAAATGTACAGCAATTAAAATGACATGGTTTGTGCAAAGAAATGCAAACAGAAGTGGAATGGAATAGAGAGTTCAGGGGGAGACCCACACATGCATGTATACTTGGTGGATGAGAAAGTGGCACTGAACAAATGTAAAGACAGGCTTAAACATAAATAGGATTTTTGTTTAACTGCATATTTGTAGGAAAAAGAATGAATCTTAAATCCTAGTTCACATATCATAAACAAAAATACATTCCTGCTGGATTGTAGAATTACATGTGAAAGGTAAAGCGACAAAACTTTCAAAAGATAACATAAAATGATATCTTCATAACCCCATGTTTGGCAAAGATTTCTCTGTTAGAAAAGAAGACACAATGAAAATAATAGCCAAAGAATTCAAATTACAAAGCAAGAACAAGCTGAAGAATAAACCCAATGATAGCAAAAGGAAGAAAATACATAAAAGCCAAAATTAGTTATTAAAAAAATAAGCAACGGAAAAAAACAACTAGTATAAAAGTTGATTCTTTTAAAAACCAATACAATAAAATTCTGGCAAGAATTATGAAAACAAGTCAAACAAGTGATATAGAGAAAAAGAAAGAAAAGCATCCTCAAAAGATTAGAAATGGAAGAAAGCTATGAGTACAGACACAGCAGAGGTTAAAAATATATGTAAGAATTTATTACAAGCAATATTTTGCCTACATATGCAAAGGTTTGGATAAATGAATTAATTCTTGGAAAACTATGAATTACCAACTGTGACCATGAAAAATAGGCACAAAGAAGTTTCTTTGTAAGTTCTAGCACACATTCAAATATCTCTTGAATTCTGCCTCGTAATCAAAGAACAAATGATTCAGTAAGTGGATAAGCTCCATTGGAAAAACAGTAAGAGATGAAAAAATCCTCAGATAATTTTGTGAGTCTAATTCATCCTCAGTAACAAAATCAAACAAAGATGTTAATGAGAAAGGAATACTATGGGCAAGCTCACTCCCAAATATAGACACAAAAATGCCAAACAAAGCATGTAACATTGGGTGTCAACTATACTTTCACGAACAAAAATAGCAAATAAAAAGGAGAGGTGTATTAAAAAAATTTTTTTAAATACAATAAATCTAAGCAGATTGTTCCCTGGATAAAAAATTACTTTCCATATTAGAAAGTGCATTAGCGTAATTTTTCAAATTAGCATATTAAAAAAGAAAACCACATGATCACCTAAATAGATGCAAGAAGCAAACAAGGAATGGAAAATAAATTTCTCAAAATGCCACGACAGGTATTATCAGGACTTTTCAGCATCCTTGGTCTCCTCTTAGCCCTGCACAGAAGATTTGCCTCTATAACCTCCCTTCTGACTGGATGTGATCATGTGATAGATTTCTGGCCATTAGATTGGGAGAGGAAAAGATGTGTACAATTTCCAGACTTGGCCCATAAACTCACTCGTAATTTGTGTACTTTCTTTATCTGCCTACTAAGTTGACTGGACTCTGAGGGTTAAGACCCATATGATGGAAGTTACTGAGTGTAGCAAAGTGCCCACCACCACTGGGTAACAGAACTGACTGTGAGCAGACCAACAAATACAGT
Organism: Lontra canadensis; assembly: GCF_010015895.1. NCBI lineage: Eukaryota > Metazoa > Chordata > Mammalia > Carnivora > Mustelidae > Lontra > Lontra canadensis. The sequence goes on from NW_022631111.1 coordinate 110,114, forward strand.
TTAATGTTTAAACTGATTAACTTTTGAAGTTATCTGTTTAAACAGCCAAGGTTATCCTGACTGATACATTTGATAAAAAATAGTATCCTACTGTATGTAAATGTTAGAGGTCATAATCATTGTAATAACATAAGAAAAAGAAACAAGGAGGTATAGAAATTAGAAAGGAAGGAACAGTATTGTTTTTAATCACAGATTGAATGATTCTCTATATTGTAAATTCAATCAATTTCATCAACAAATAACAAAAATAAATAAGAATAGTTTAGAAGATTTTCCAGATATAAGATGAATATAGAAAAGTTTATTGCAGGGGCACCTGGGTGGCTCAGTCAGCTAAGCATCCAACTCTTGATTTCAGCTCATGATCTCACAGTTGTGATATTGATCCCTGCCTTGGGTTCTGTGCTGGGCATGGAGCCTGCTTAAGATTCTCTCTCTTCCTCTCCCTCTGTCCCTCCTCCATGGGTACATGCTCTCTCTCTCTCTCTCTCAAATAAAAAGAAACATGTATTGCATTCATTGCATTTGTATAGACCAACAATAATTTCCTCAAAACTGAATTGAAAAAAGATTCCAGATATTGTTGCAACAAAATATAAACCTAAAAATAAGTGTGAAAAAATAATACCCATATATAGAAGTTATAAAACCCAATTTAAAGGTATCTAAGGAATCTTAAATTATATATATATATATATATATATATATATATTCTGTTCCTAGTTGTGGAAAATTGGTATTGCAAAATGCTGTTTTTTCCCCATTTATCTGAACTCAAAGAATTTCTCAATGAAATTTCAACCTGGTTTTAATGGAATTTGAAAAGCCAAAGTCCAAACTGTATATAGAAGATAAAAGGGTTTAAAATAGATGATGTGTTTCTGGGATAAAAGAACCTGGCATGGGGAATTGCCTTGAATAGTATCACTTCACTTTAAAAGTATAGTAATGGTAAAATGTGGTGGTGGCATATAGATAGACTGATCAATGAAACTAAAAAAATTCTAGAAACAAAAAATCATGTTTGTGTAACTAGAGCCAAAATTGCAGATCACTGTGTATAGTATAGAAACAACTGACTACAAATATTAAAAATATGTTAATGATTGTTTTATATCACACATAACACTGCACCCACCCGTGCATGCACACACACACACACACACACACACACACACACACTCCAAATGTAATAAAGACTTAAAAGTAAAAAGAAAAACATGAAGTTTAAAAACCTTTAGGAAGAAATCTAAGATTTGGAGTTTGTGCTTAAAAAGCACAAGTTATACGGGTCCCTGGGTGGCTCAGCCAGATAAGAGTCTGACTCTCGATTTCAGCTCAGATCATGATCTTAGGGTTGTGAGATTAGGCCCCAGATCAGCTCCTTGCTGGGCCTGGAGACTGCTTAAGAGTCTCTTTCTCCCTCTTCCTCTGCCCCTCTCCCCGCCTCTCTCTCTCTCAAAAAAAAATTTTTTTAAGTACAAATTATAAAGAAGAGTTTGATATCATCAACCATATGAAATATGAGAAATTCTATTTATCAGAAGATACATATATAGGTAGATAGATAGATGCCACAACTATAAGGAAATATTTGGAAAACATAACTGTTTTCTAGGCTTTTTAAAAACTCTATGCATCCATAAACAATCAACCTAAATAAAAGCGAACACAGGATGTGAACAAGGATTTTTAGAGAACACATAAATAAAGATGTAAATTATCAGGGAAATGCTGATTAAAAAACAATGATTTAACACTTTTCCAACTTGACAAAAAATAAATAAAAAGTCTGCCAAAAGACAGAGAACTCTCATCCACTTCCAGAAACAATGAAAAATTTGTAACAAATTATTTCAAAAATAATTTAATATTACCTAATACAGCTAGACATACACATGATTTATAACTTAGCAGGGCACATTAAGAGCATTGATTGTAATGAAACACACACATGAATGGAAACCACCTTCTGGACAAGTAAGCTGTGACTGTTCGTATAAGGGAAAATTGTATAGCAGTGGAAATGAATGGCCTAGAGCTATCTATGTCTACAGAGCCGATTCTCAGCTATATCATGTTAAGTAAAAGTTGCAAGGGAGCTAGACACGTACACAGTGATGTTCCATTTATGCACATTTCAGAAAAGGGGCAGAACTAAAAAATAGTTTATAAGTACCTAAGTGGCAAGACTATAATGAAATGAAGGAAATTATTAAAACAAAAGTAAGGCTAGTGGTCAGTTACCTCTGGGTGGATGGTGGGGCATGAGATTGGGGAACAGTAATCTGGATGCCTCAGAGACACTGGTAATGTTCTAATGTATGAAATAAGATTCATATTATTAATAGCTTTTAAATTATGCCTGCTCTCCGTATATGCTTTTTTTGGTATGATGTATTTTATTACCAATAACATTAATGCAAATAAAGGCTCAAAGTGTATGGAACAAAAACAATTATTCCACTGCTAGCACGAGGATTTCTCTTTTTATAGAAATGGAGACTCCAACTTTATTAATAAGTAGAAATTAGTTACACAAACTAAAACCAAAAAAACGTAAAGGATTTTCTACACTGGATTTTATTTTATTGTACTTTAACTTCCATGTGTTGGACAATATAACTGGAAATGGCAAACAATAGTCACAGATGTATGCCTGAGGCTCCTGTTGGCATTCAATAAAGCATATTTCTTAAATTCTACCCAACAAACATTTTTAACCTTCTGCTTCTGACAGGTACCATACAGAATATTGCTGGGTTTCTACATCATTTTCATGTAGGCTGTAATCATTGTGTGTCTAAATTTTTCCAGCCTGCTTAAAATATTCTTACAACCCTCACCTTTCAGAGACACAATTAAATAAGGCCCATCTCTGAATGTGGCCCAGGATGGAAGAATCACCCACAATTTTTGGCAATTGTGTGATTCCTTTTCAGATTGTTCAGATTGAAATGTTACAGTAACCACTCCAGGACTGAATGTTACAGTAACCACTCCAGGACTGAATGCGGGGGGAGGAGGGGAGGTGGAAATCCTCCATGGTTTATTGATATGCTTTATTTCTCTTAAGTCTGGAAGCCCCTGCCTCATCTCCTGCTTGTTGCATTCTCCAGAAACACGGCCATACCCTAGGCGTTCTACTATGTCTCTGTGCCTGCTCTTCCCTTTCTTAAAATTCCTTCCTTTGGTGTTTCATTTATCCTTTTAGAATTGATCATGCATCACCTCCAGAAAACCTTCCTCGGGATCCCGAAGGCCAGTGGATTCTGTACCAGTAGCTGGACTCTTACTTGTTAGAAAAGCAAATTCTTGGATCCAAGCCCAGACCTACTGAATCCGGCATTCTGGAAGTGGCCCTACCAAGGGGCTAGTCAGTTCTCTGAGCGATTCTGATACACATCAATATTTAAGAATCACTGGGTTAGATAAAATGCCTCTTTGATGTGTTTCTATGTGGGCTTCTACTCACTCTGGGCTTCTACTCACCTTCAATTTATGTTGAAACTCCACGTTTGCCCGTCTGTCTTTCTTCATGAGATTCAGAGGTACAGACTCTAGCTTATCTCCCTCAGTATCCACAGAGACTGAATGAAAAGACCCTTGTCTTCCATGCTGGGAATTTGACACTGGTCCTGTAGGCTACCAGGAGCCATTGGAAGTCTAATAGAGGAGTGATTTGTCTAGTCTGGATTTGGGATCCATCCCTCAGACATTGGAGGTCTTGTGTGATGAAGTTTTGAAGTCAAGCCATTAGACATCTGAAGTGGATTTAGGGCCAAGAAGGAGGTTATTGGAGCTTTCCTGGGATTCCCAAAGCCACAACATAAGGCTAAGTTTTCCTTTCTCATTTTTGACAAGAAAGGAGGGAGTAATGAAAAAGAAAGAACACAGGGAGGAAAGATACCCTCTCTTTAGAGACAGAGAAATATTTGTTGATTCAGCTATTCTTTTTGTAGTAAATATAATTAGTGAATATTTGAAATGATTAATTAAGTTTTCTGAGTTCCAAATCTAAATTTTAAGGACAAATGAGAAGTTACTATGAGACCTTCAAATTATTGAGTACAAAGTTAAGGCAAGAAGGAAGGCTTCCCAAGGATTGGCACCATGTAGTGCTGAAGACCAATAATTTTGAAAAAACGAACAGGCAAACATATCGGAAAAATAAATGAATGGGACAAATCTGGTCCTGAAACTTTGAATTTTTATAAACTAAGCCCAGTTCCCAAACATTGACATCAGCGAGGTGACCCTGGCTACCTAGAGAAGCCAGCTTCCCGCTCTCGAACGTAACTTCACCAGGCCCCATGCGGCTCTGTTGTCCGAACTTACCAATGCATTTCTCTTTTCAGTTATGTCTGCATGTCAAGTTCTTTTTGACGTTATTGCCTATATAAATATGTTCAGAAAGGGGAAGTTCCTTTTCCTTAGGTCCCCCAGTTCTCTAGGGTTAAAGGCATTCTTTTAATTGACCTTAATTATCAGGTAACAAAAATCAAAGAGGCCCACAATGGCACTTGGGTTAGGGGTTATCTGGATCATAACAGAATAAAAAGATATAATGGGCATTAAGGAGGGCACGTGATGTGAGGAGCACTGGGTGTTATTTGCAATAAATGAACACTACATCTGAAACTAATCGTGTACTATATGTTGGCTAACTGAATTTAAATTTTTAAAAAAAGAATAAAAAAGATATGCACATGACATTAATATTCCTGATTGCAGGGGTGCCTAGGTAGTTCAGTCAATGAAGCACCTGCCTTTGACTCAGGTCATGATCTCAGGGTCCTGAGATCAAGACCAGAGTTGCCCAGCAGGGAGTCTGCTTCTCTCTCTCTCCCTCTGCTCGTCCCCTCTCATGTGCACACGCACACACACTCTCCCTCTCTCCCTAAAAAACAAACAAAATCAGGGCACCTGGATGGCTCAATCATTACGTGTCTGCCTTTGGCTCCGTTCATGATCCCAGGGTCCTGGGGTCAACCCACACTGGGCTCCCTGCTTGGCAGGAAGCCTGCTTCTCCTTCTCCCACTCCCACTGCTTGTGTTCCCTCTCTCGCTGTGTCTCTCTGTAAAAAAAAGAAAGAAAGAAAGAAAGAAAGAAAGAAAGAAAGAAAGAAAGAAAGAAAGAAAGAAAGAAAGAAAGAAAAGGAAAAGAAAGAAAAAGAAAAAGATGGTTAAAAAAAAAAGTTCCTGACTCTACACTTTACTACTGATGAGAGCCCTGGTTCTCTTTTGTGTCTCTTGCTTTCCCAACAATGTGTGTAGGACAGAAAAGCAGTGGGTGGAGGCTTCTATCCTCTGATCCTCTACAACACAGCAGCAGCTGCCGGCCTACTGGCCTAGATGAGACTCAAGCATATCTGGAATGACATGTATCACTTTGAATTTGTTTTTCACAAGCAATAAACACACAAAAAATATTTTTTTCTATTTCATCTTAGTCCTTTTCTATTCAGTGAAACTAAGAAAACACGCTCTCTCTTCTATTCACATTTATATATCCATATTCAGGGCCCTGAACCACCCATTATCAGTACTGCTTGGAAAAGAAGAAAGCAATGTTTTGGAGGAAGTACTCCGTAGGTTTATTTATACAAGAAGACCAAGAACAATTTCGTTGTAAGTTTAGTATAATTTAGTGATATGCAAAGTCATTTTCCAATGAATAGTGCTATAATTAAGTCAGGAATTAGTGGTTATTTACAGCGATTTACCAGGAAGAATAAATAATCCTTGGGATAGAGAAGATTCTACAGTGTTACCTGTGCAATATCACTTACGTTTCTCGATTCCATAGATCAGTAAAGAACAAAGCAAATGAAATATTTCTGTTCACAACCACAGAAGTGGTGCTGAAAATCATTTACTTGTTCTGGTCTAGTCAGGCAAGACTAGATAATGTATGGTTGTAAGAATATATTATCTAGCTTTGTAATTTTTCAAGTCAAATTATGTAATTACAGAGCCCATGATCTCTAATACATGGTAAAATTTCTAAGATACAGTCTGTTCTAACAGTACATTGATGGTGAATCTAAAAATCAGAGAAGGTGAAATAATTGATTTAGACCCCCACATAACCCCTTCAAACTTCTGAAATATAAGTACATCTGTGCCTTTTGTGAATAGGTAGTTTTATTAATTATCTCTCCTCTGAAGATAGAACTGGATCAAATAAAATCCACTTCAAAGATAAAACTTATTTTGTTGATTTCACTTATCATTTCACTTATCATTATTTTGCCAGGTGTCTATAAGCCTCTATTTCTTCTCAAGACTCCTGGCTGAGTCGATTTTTTTTTTTTTTAACTATTGGGTAGCACTAGTGGGAAAGAGTATTGAATGTGAGATCTGAGAACATAAACCTCACAGTCCTTGTGTGACTTTTTATAGGTTTCAAATGGCCTCAATTTCAATTGATAATAATACTTGCCTCCCGGAATTTTTATAAGATTTAAATAAAAGAATAGGTGAGACAATTCTCAGTGGTATGAAATATTATACACATTAGTATCATCATAATCAGCAATAGATACTAAAACATTGATCATAATATATTAATAGTTCATTAGAGTGAGAGGGATTGGAGGAAAAAGGAAGATAATATTTTCCAAAAGATACTGAAAGCCTCAGGTCTGTGAACTGTCTGCAAAATGGACCTGGAATAGTAAGTGTTCTGCAACCTCATCTTTGTTGTTGGAACAGTCTAAATTAATGCATTTAAGTGCTCACAGAAATCAAAGACCGTTCATTTGACACTGGGATCCTTAGAGTCCCAAAGACAAGATCTAAATGCTCCACTCAGTGGAATAAATGCATGTAACCAATGTCAGTCATCTCATGAGCTAGATCGCTGGAGACTGGGGTAGGCAGAGAGGAGAGAGGAAGTTCTCAACCAGAACCCAGAACCTCAGTCTGTACAGATACACCTAAACTGTAATTTGCTGAATTTTTCTTTCGGCGAGCACTGTTTTAGACCAAATGCCTCAAAAATGATAGAGAAAAGACAGACAGAAAACCAAATGCCTTAAAAATAATAAAGAAAAGACAGAAAGTGCGGTAAATATTGATATTTTTAAAGATGTTATTTACTTATTTGGGAGAGAAAGAGAGCACAAGTGGGGGTGGGGCAGGCAGAGGGAGAGGGAGAAACAGACTCCCCCTTGAGCAGGAAACCAAATGTGGGCTCAATCCCAGGACTATAGAATGACGACTTGAACTGAAGGCAGAAGCTTAATAAACTGAGCCACCCAGGTACCCCTGCCTCCCAGGGTTGATTTTTGTTAACCACAATTCCCCTACTTTTAGTTTATGAATACAGATGAGACTAAGTCAGCCCTCACCCCCTGGAGTGGAGCAGGCTGCGTAGGCTGAATCCAATCCATAACCATTAGTTCAGAGATGGACTTGTTTCCCAATAGAAACAACATTATGCAGTGAAACTTACACAGAAACTTCTAGAGAAGAGTAACTTAACAAAGATTATTTAGTATAGAGCTGCTGAGGCCTTTGGCTTCCAAAAGGGGGCACTGTCTCCGAATGATAATAATGACCCTAAAGCTGAGTCAGCAAAGTAGATGCCAGGAAGGGGAAGAGAGGGAACTGAATTCTGCAATAAGCTGTCCTTACCCCTGGAATCTCAGGTAAGCTCCCCTTGCTTCAGCCAGTTGGCATTGCGTTTTCTTTGTCTTGCAACTGAAAGAGTTTTTAAATGATAAAGAATGAAAAATTACAAAGCCAGAAAGTCATGGGGAATCAAAATTCACAGATTTAGTAGAGATCAAAAATTAATCACCAGCCATCCAAGGCCACTCGCATATACTCAGGCACAGCTGCAGTCAGAAAGGAAGCTAATCGTGGCAAGTTAGAGGAGACATCAGAGACCAGATCTGACTATGCACAGAAACTAAACAAGCAAGCAAATGAAAACCAGATCAATTTTATCACTCATGGGCAAGGCCAACACAGAGTAGTAGTTCAATAAATACTTATTTAAAAATTTTTATTAAGGAAAAAACAAGTGATCAGAATCCATTGATTCCTATGAATCAAAGGGGCATGAAAGAGCTAATAATATAAAAAAAAAAAATAGAACTGCAGAATGAAAAACAACACTAAACCACTAAACCTTGACCGTTCAGTATGCCAAAAATTGTTCCCTTTGTTTTTGACACATCCATGTCATTGTCACTAAATTGCCATGTATAAATGTTCTCACCAACATTTTGGATAGATAAATCCATGCCACCAGAGTGTGGGCTGTGGACTCGCTCTCTGGACTGCAGAAACTGTTGGCACATTTTTATTCCTTTTTCACTCTCTCCATCCAGTAGAATTAGACATCCATGACCTTGAGTGGCTTTGCAGTGTCCCCATGACAGTGAAGAATATGGTCCCATGCCTTTGAAGATGATTTGCTTTGGCCAGAGTGACAGTGGGCTGATTCCAGACTGAAGATGTATAAGCATCATGTGTCTCCGCTCCTCTCTTGCGTTTCTGAAATCCACCATGGAAGGAACATGGCTTGGGTAGTGAAGGCATAAACCGGAACTCACCCAGAAGTGTGGAGTCTAACTGAGCCCAACCAAATCTTGCCTAAATCAGCCAAACCACATACACATCATGAGAATAAAATAGATGTTTATTGCAGCAACCCACTAAGATTTTGATATTATTTTTATCACGGGACTTTTTTAAAAAGGACACTGATTCTGAAGGACTCATCTATTCACCACAGAAATCATCTAGAGGAGGTAACACTAACCCAAAAGCAAAGCCAGATTTGACTGGCAGATGGGATCAAGAAGGTTCTGGCACCTGGCTAAGAGGAGCACTAATCCTGATTCACTGACCTTCTGCCTGCAGCCAATACATTTTAAATTCATCTATTAACAGACATGTATTACAAATGGTTCAGGTCACTGTTGGAGTGATTATAGCAAGAGCTCAGGCAGGTTCACTGTAAAATCCAGCCTCTGCCACTTGCTAGTTGTACTAACCCTACCACGCCTCTTGTGTTGAGTCTACAAAATACTACAAATAACATCTCACTCAATGGGCTGCCCTGAGGGTCTATTGATGGAACGTTTTATCAAAATCTGGAACAAAGCCCAGCCCAAAGCTAGCACTTACTTAGCCAGGGGTGGCTCTGCCTGGGGTAGTTGTATCTATCAATATCGTTTGTTACAATCACTTCCAAATGATCCAAATGACCTATTTTGACAAAGAAGTCCTCTGGTGTAGTAAAGTGTATTTGAGCTGGGAAATCCATTTGGCAGATGGGTATTTATTTCCTTTGGAAAGAAAAATGCAAACTAGAAGAGGCAGTTACTCATCTGGCCATGATAGTAAATATCCTCAATCCAGAAACTCAAGTTTCCCCTGGAAGATGTCAGCTTCAAGTGGATTTTAAAGATATATTTTCTTTCAAATTTATTGATTTCCTGATTTGATTTCAACAGTAAAAAGCCAACAGGGGCAGCAGTTATATCTTTGTTGATTTTCCTCAATAGTTAGTAAAATAAGAGGTGCATCACAAAGATAAAATTCAGCAGTCTTTTTTTTTTATTATTATGTTCACTGGATAGCCACTGGATGTACATAAGTAGTCCTTGATGCCGTGTTCAATGATTCGTTATAACATCCAGTGCTCATCACAGGATGTGCCCTCCTCAGTACCCATTGAACAGTCTTGTGATAACCAATACTACCTTTCGGGCCCAGAGGAGCAGATGGCTCCCCAATTTGACATCCTGGGAGAAGGGAAGGAGGATCACTGGCAGTGGCCACTGAACTTTCTGCTCTGTCATTATCAAAGTAAAGATACAAATTCAAGGGGCAGCAAGATAAGCAGCCATAGGGGATCTCTATGTAAGCGTTCATTACCTATAGGAACTTTGATAAACAGTTCACCCTACAAAGGACTTAGTCATACAACCAGCCTATGAAATCAATATTATTGTTCCTTTTTTGCAAAGGAGTTCTTTCCTGGGATACCTGGGTGGCTCAGTCAGCTAAGCGTCTGCCTTTGGCTCAGGTCATGATCCTGGGGTCCTGGGATCAAGTCCCATAAGTCCCTCTGCCTGCTGCTCCCCATACTTATGTTCTCTCACTCTCTCTTTGACAAACAAATAAGTAAAATCTTAAAAAAAAAAAAAAGTTCTTTCCCATGATTATACAGTCACTTGATCCTACACATATTTTACATCAAAGACTATGTTCTTAAGTATTTTGTTAATATCTTTCCATTTATTCATTTATTTATTCTTCCAACAACTATTCAACAGATAATATATAAGCAAATATATTCAGATAATAAATGCTATGGGTGGGCATAAAGAAAAGAAAGAAAGAACAAGGGGTGTAGCAGAGGGATGATGCTGTTTTAAGGAGGTGGTCACCTCAGTGAAGTCTTCAAGGTGACAATTGGGCAGCTCCTGAGGAAAATGTTCCCGCCAGCTCCTGAGGAAATTTGGAAGAAGATTGTCCTAGGCAGAGAAAAATAACATGTACAAAGGATTTAAAACAAGGCCACACTGGACATGTCCAAGAAAGAGCAGACAGTCCAAAGAGGGCAACAGTGGTGGGAGAGAAGATGAGAGAAACAGTGGGAAGGCAAATCAGTAGGGACCCACAAGCCAACGCAAGGAGTTTGCCTCTGAGTGACATGGGAGGTCACAGGCAAGTGTAGAGAAAAACCTTGGCACCATCTGACTCCCATTCCTGGAGGTTCTCTCTGGCCAGTGTCCTAACAATAAGAAATAAGTGTAGAGAAACTAATGAGGAGACTACTGCAGTAGTCCAAGTGAGAAATAATGTTGGTTTGTACAGAACACTATGATTACAGTGGAAGAAGCTGAAGGTGGAACCCACAGAGTCTACTGATGGATTGGACAAGAGATGTGAGAAAAAAAGAGGATCCAAGGACTGTGCTAAGCAGTGTGGTGTGGTGTAAATAACTGAACTGAGTAAGTTAAATCTGGAACAGTATGTCTGTAGTGTTAAGAGATTGACTTAACAAGGAAGCACCTAGACAGCCCAAGGTGCAGAAGAAACAGATAAAGGTGTCAGGAGGGTGGGATGAGAGATAAAAGGACAGACAGACTCTGAAAGCACTGATTCATGTTGACACTGAGTCTGAAGATAAGGTATTTTGTGGGGCAGCCCCCTTAAACATTCAGAACAAATCCTGTTTATTTTGGGAATTCTGTGAATCCCTACAAAAAACAATCTTAGAGATAGAAATATATAAGATGACATTATTTCATCTAAAAGATTAATGGATAAAGAATACATGAAGACCGTCATCTCTGTTATTCTCAGAAGCCACTTAAGCTGATGGTGGGCATGGTGGGCATTTTCTTCCTGAAGACACAATTGCACAGATGTGTGCCATGGTGAAGGCGTTTGCTCAGGTTAATGTGTGTCTTTAGAGCTTATAAACAGTGATTTACAACAAATTGAATTACAGCTCATCACTGATCACAAACCTTAGCTTGCCACTGTAGGCATATATTTGATTTTTGTAAATATTCTGAGGTGTCCTAGAGGCCACCTCCATGGCAAGGTCATTCAGATCAGATGGGGACTGAGAGTCAGAAAATGAGATGCCATCATAAAATAGTAGGACTACTCTCCTGCGTGGGTCAGAAATTACTTCCAAACATATCTCAAGCAACAAAATTTCAAGACAATCAGCCAGTCTACAAATGATTTCTTTTAAAAATAGCTCTATTATGAGTATAGCAATTAATGTGGTATGTAATAAGTTTTACAACGCAGTCACACATTTAATAAGATAGTGACAAGAAAAGGGGGTAAATTAATTAGCACAATTTCCTCTTAATTTCATTTCTTGATTTGTTTTGACTAATTTCTTACATGGTATTTTTGAAATGGATAGGAACACAGTGAACTCCTAAGTAACTGAGAAATGTCTGAGAATTCAGGTGTAATCTGGGATGCAGGAGATTACTCTTCACTTATCCTGAAAGGAGTTCCAAAAATAAAGAAAGGGAAGAAAAACAAGACACAGCACTGGGTGAACTGAGATTGGCTTTTCACTCTTTTCAAAAAGGATGTTTTCTTCTGCTGTCTTGTATTTCTTCCTCTTTATTTCCCTGTGAGAAAAGACAGTGAGAAAAACACATTACTCAAAATGAGCCTGAGACTGAGAGAAAATAATAAAATCAAGTGATAGGTTACAAATGAGCAAAGGGTTCAGCAGATGAAATATCTCATGACAATGAAGATAAAGAGAAGGTGTAGTGGCTGACAAAAAGAAAAGGTAGTAGAAGGAAAGACCTATAGATCCAATCACAGACTGCCTGAAAATTAAATGCCACTACCAAAAATCGACCTGCAGGCAGATAAAAAGAAAATGGGAATTACAGACGGAAGGGGACAAGTAATGTAATCTATCCCTTCACTCGGGTTTAGTGAGAAGCCGCCATTAATATTGCTTATCCACTCAAATGTCATCAGGATGAGTCAATCCAACATACCCTTCAGTGAAAGTAGACACGTGGTACGAGCGTTACTGGCCACCGGCCTCACAAGAAAGCCCACTTGTGGGAGAGCTCTGGTTTGAGAATCAGGGGACCTAGAATCTAATTCTAGAACTATCACAACTCATCAATGTCCTTTAGGGAGTCCTTGGGCCTCAGCTTCATCATTTTAAAATGGGACAATGGAACTAACTAGTTTGGAAGACCGCTTCTGGTTCTAGTGTCTAATAACTTACACAATGTCTGCCATGAAATGTTAAGTATTTGACCTCAAAATGATAGTAGGATAATTTAATCAACTTTGGGTTTCTTGATCAACCTTTCTGATGGCTCTTCACTTTTATTCCTGCAAAGCAGTCTTTAAAAGCTTTTCAAACAAATGTTCATTACCTTATTAACTTGTCCATCTTTTAAGTCTCATGATTTATTAAATCCCATCAGTCTGAAAATACCCATAATGAAAATGTAATGATTCTCCCTGTGAGTCTCTAGAATTGGAGCACAGGATGCATAGAATTGTCACTTGGAGAGCGCTGTGAAATGCCAGCGTCCTCTATGTCTGGAACTTATTTATTTCAGAGTATGTTGGTACTGGAATAGATTTAAGGAAACATAATGAGTACTTCACAAAGGAATTATCAAATAACCTTTTTTTAAAGGTTCACTTTCTTTAAAATATGCTACATTTGGGGGACACCTGGGTGGCTCTGTTGGTTAAGCATCTACCTTAATCTCAGGTCATGATCCTGGGGTCCTAGGATCAAGCCCCAAGTTGGGCTCCCTGTTCAGCAGGGGGTCTGCCCCTCTTCCCCTTCTCTGTCCCCTGCTTATGTGTGCTCCCTCTCTGTCTTTCAAATAAATAAATAAATATTTTTAAAAATAAAACATGCTACATTTTACAGCATAAAACTGAGATTTTTAAAACTCAATTAAAAAATCTGTTTACAAAAAAAACTGCTTCCAAATAACTTCATCAGTAATTTTTGAAAAAAAATGAACACTTTCCACACATGCATTTCACCAAAATTATTTATATTACCTGTCTCTTGAAGCCATTTAATTTTAAAGGATGATGATTTGTTTATGAGACTAAAATTCTAATGTTTTTAAGAAAATGCAGCATCAGAGTGGAGAAGGTCTAAAAATAGATTTGTCATTAATTAGCTATGTTATCATTTGATAAAATCATTCTAGTGCAAAATATCATAGCAAACCTAAACATCCAAGAGGTATTAATGCCCCTCTTGCCACATACACTAACCATCATCCTACAATTTATTAAAGCATCATGTGTGTGTGTGTGTGTGTGTATGTATACAATGTACTATATACAGAATACTTGGAACAATTAGACTAAGTGAAAGAAACTGAATGTTTATACTGATGAGTCTAACCCAGTGAGTGTTTTTAGAAAATGTCAGAATTTAGCAAATGCAGTTTCTGTTATCCAGGAAATTCACATATAGCCATGCCCCACTCCAACCCCACACTTAGTGCCAACCCCACACAAGTTAACACAGGAAAAAAAGATATTTTTGCATTACTTTCTTTAAATTTCAAGGAAAGTTCCTTAATTTTCATCATTGTGGTTTGGTAACTACATGGCTTTTGAATAAATTATTGACTTTAAACAATCATCAGAAGTTATTATCAACAGTTATATGCCAATAAGCTAAGCAACCTAGATGAAATGGATGCACTCCTGGAAAACTATAAACTCCCAAAATTGAACCAGGAAGAAATTGACAACCTGAATAGACCGATATCTAGTAATGAGATTGAAGCAGTGATCAAAAACCCCCCCAAAAAACAAGAGCCCAGGACCTGATGGATTCCCTGGGGAATTCTACCAAACTTTCAAAGAAGAAATAACACCTATTCTCCTGAAGCTGTTTCAAAAAATTGAAGCAGAAGTAAAACTTCCAGACTCTTTTTATGAAGCCAGCATTACCCTGATCCCCAAACCAGGCAAAGACCACACCAAAAAGGAGAATTTCAGACCAATATCACTGATGAATATGGATGCTAAGATTCTCAACAAGATCCTAGCAAACAGGATCCAACAGCACATTAGAAAGATTATCCACCATGACCACGTGGGATTCATCCCTGGGTTACAAGGATGGTTCAACATTTGCAAATCGATCAATGTGATAGAACAGATCAGTAAGAGAAGAGAGAAGAACCACATGGTCCTCTCATTTGACGCAGAAAAAGCATTTGACAAAATCCAGCATCTGTTCCTGATTAAAACGCTTCAAAGTATAGGGATAGAGGGAACATTCCTGACTTCATAAAATCTATCTATGAAAGACCCACAGCAAATATCATCCTCAATGGGAAAAAGCTTGCAGCCTTCCCGTTGAGATCAGGAACACGACAAGGATGCCCACTCTCACCACTCTTGTTCAACATAGTATTAGAAGTCCTAGCAACAGCAATCAGACAACAAAGAGAAATAAATGGTATCCAAATTGGCAATGAAGAAGTCAAACTCTCTCTCTTCGCAGATGACATGCTTCTTTATATGGACAACCCAAAAGACTCCACCCCCAAACTACTAGAACTCATACAGCAATTCAGCAACGTGGCAGGATACAAAGTCAACGTACATAAATCAGTGGCTTTCTTATACACTAACAATGAAAATACAGAAAGGGAAATTAGAGAATCGATTCCATTTACTCTAGCACCAAGAACCATAAGATTCCTGGGAATAAACCTAACCAAAGAGGTAAAGGAACCGTACTCGAGGAACTACAGAACACTCATGAAAGAAATTGAAGAAGACACAAAAAGATGGAAGACCATTCCATGCTCTTGGATCGGAAGAATAAACATTGTTAAAATGTCTATACTGCCTAGAGCAATCTATACTTTAAATGCCATTCCGATCAAAATTCCACCGGTATTTTTCAAAGAGCTGAAGCAAATAATCCTAAAATTTGTATAGAATCAGAAGAGACCCTGAATTGCTAAGGAAATGTTGAAAAACAAAAATAAAACTGGCGGCATCACATTACCTGATTTCAAGCTTTACTACAAGCTGTGATCACCAAGACAGCATGGTACTGGCATAAAAACAGACACATAGACCAGTGGAACAGAGTAGAGAGCCCAGATATGGACCCTCAACTCTATGGGCAAATAATCTTCTACAAAACAGGAAGAAATATCCAGTTGACTTTTAAGATCTAATCAGAAATTCAATCTGTAGAAAATTATTTTTTTGTAGAAAATTCTTCTAAGTAAATAATCACAGATGTCTGCAAATACTAATATATAATGGTATATACCTCTTATTATGTATAATTTGAATTTTTTAGATAGCCTACATATTAAACAGTAAGTATTAACAGACTGATGTAAAACGAGATTCAATGACATTCATACCATGTAATGCTGTGTAAAAAAATTTGTCTCAAATTTTTAGTAAGGATGGGCACCAAAAAATGTGTCCAGAAAAGAATGTTTAAGGCAATAAGCAAATTGAAAGAATATGAATAGTACTACTCCATTGTTTTTTTTTTTTTTCAAACCGCTTGTAAAATAAACAAACAGCAAGATGTTAACATACCTTATTTGTGTTGTCCTATTGTGCCTTATCAGCTTGAATATTCCTCTTCCACAGATCTGATCATATTATTCAGTTGGTCTCTCTTTTCACCAAGACAGGTCAAGCAGCTCAAACACATTATCTGGCTATGACAAAAGTGCAGGTTTCTGTTTTAGTTTCAGTATTTTTTATAGTCCTATAGGAAAACAAAGTCAACTTCAAAGAGATTGAAGAAATTGAGGTCACATACCTATCTCTTGATCAGTCCTCTTTTTCTCAAACTGCTCATTGATATTTAAAATCTCAAGTACTCTACTTCAGAAAATCAAACTAAAACAAGGGCATCCTTTCAGGCCCAGTGCCAACTAATTTGGAAGAGATTATAACTCAGGTCAGAAAAAGGCAGGACCAAAGAACACTTCTGTGTATCAATAGTCACAGGGATTCGTGTTATTTAAGGCTAATTATACTGCTTCCCTTTCTTGTCCCTAGTATTTCTGAACAAAGGAAATTAAAACACAAGTAATGTCTAAAAAAGGAGGAAAAGCATTAAAGAGTGCCATCGTATAACTTTCAGGTTTGACATTATATGGAAAGGGGAATGCTGCTTGCAGGGCTGCTCCCAACACCGAAACAGCTGGTCGAGGAAGATTTGGACTTGTCTAAGTCACAGTTTTTTCAACTCTTCCATGGAAATAATACTGCCAGTTGCATAGGATTATGGTAAACCATAAATGAGCAAATGAGTCTGTGGCACTTATCAAAGCATAGAAGAGAGCAAACACAGAACTGGTAGGTAACACCAGCTGTAATTGGCATAATGTCATTAAAGGAATGGTAGTCATTCTAGTATTGTTTACTGTGGTCATTGCACAGATAGTTCATGGACGTAGAAGTGGAGGTTAAAGGCACAGCACCAGGAAGAGACCTAATGGGAGTTTGTTATCAGTAATTATATACTGATTAGGTAGACATTCCTAAAAACCAAGAAGGGACCTAATCCCATTATGCTCTGTAACAAGGCTCAGCAAACTACAGCCTGCCTCTTAGTTTTCTATGTCCAGAGGGCCAGGAATTTTATATACATATTATATTATATACATATATAAAAATTACATATTTATATAAATATTATATATAATGATATATAAATTATGTAGATATGCCATTTATATATAAATTTTATAATTTATATGATTTATGAATAAATGTATGTTTATTATATGATTTATAAAATATATAATTTATAAATTATATAAATATTATATATAACTAATATATATTGAATCTATATAATTTTATAGATATAAAATTATATGTCAAATATATATAATTTTTATAGATATAAAATTTATATATAAATATAAAAATCATATATAAATGGTTATATTTTGGTTATATATAAATGTATATGATTTTTATATATAATTTATATATTTATATTGTGTGTTAAATATGTTTTTTATATTAAACATATTAAAGATATATTTATAATTTATAAATATGTAATTTATAGATTATGTAAATATTATGTATGATTAATATATTAAATATATACTTTATATAGATATAAAACATATAGATATAATTAATATATTAAATACATAATTTATATAGATATAAAAATTATATATAAATGGTTATATTTCAAATGGTTATACATATGCCTACAGAAGATCTTTACCTTTGTCATTTGGCACACAAAGCCTAAAATATTTACTAGCTGGCTCTTTAGAGGAAAAGTTTGCTGACCTCTGTCTTATATTGTTGATTACTACAAGACTCCCAGGACTTCCCTTGTCCCTTGCCCAAATCCCTTGCACTCATAGTTCGAATCTGACCCAATTTAACAACTCCTTAAATACTCATGCTCTTAGCAAAATCCCCTAAATTCTCAAAATCTTCTCTCTCCTTACCATCTGAAGATACAGATTCCTCTTTTCTTGCCCACAGAACTGGTAGCTTTAAAACTAGAATGGGAAATACTATCCTCCCCGCTTTTCATGACACTTCCAGGTTATTCTCTCTCTCTCTGAAAAAATCCAAGTTTCTTTGAAATCCATGGGATCAAATAAATCACATTAATTATGATAGTCTTAATTGTGATTCACTAATAACCATTATTTTATTGGATTAAAACAAGAAAAGTGCATATCTCATTCACCTAATGCATCCATCTTGGGTCAATGGAAAACTTTACTCTATGTCACTGTCATCTAGCAGCCAGATGGATAGAATCTGCATCTGGTCACTCATCGTGGCAGAGATAAGTGACATGGAGACTCATGTACTGGCTCTTGAAGATGGCCTTCCAGAAGTTGCATCTTATGTTCACATTAAAGGACCAAAGTGATTCATATAAATAGGCATAACTTCTTTTTTTTTCCACATTAATTTTTTATTTTTTATAAACATATAATATATTTTTATCCCCAGGGGTACAGGTCTGTGAATCGCCAGGTTTACACACTTCACAGCACTCACGTTAGGACATACCCTCTCCAATGTCCATAACCCCACCCCCCTCTCCCAACCCCGCTCCCCCTAGCAACCCTCAGTTTGTTTTGTGAGATTAAGAGTCACTTATGGTTTGTCTCCCTCCCAATCCCATCTTGTTTCATTTATTCTTCTCCTACCCTCTTAACCCCCCATGTTGCATCTCCAATTCCTCATATCAGGGAGATCATATGATAGTTGTCTTTCTCCAATTGACTTATTTCGCTAAGCATGATACCCTCTAGTTCCATCCACGTCGTCGCAAATGGCAAGATTTCATTTCTTTTGTTGGCTGCATGGTATTCCATTGTGTATGTATACCACTTCTTCTTTATCCATTCATCTGTTGATGGACATCTAGGTTCTTTCCATAGTTTGGCTATTATAGACATTGCTGCTATAAACATTCAGGTGTACATGCCCCTTCGGATCACTACATTTGTATCTTTAGGGTAAATACCCAGCAGTGCAATTGCTGGGTCATAGGGTAGCTCTATTTTCAACAGTTTGAAGAACCTCCATGCTGTTTTCCAGAGTGGTTGCACCAGCCTGCATTCCCACCAACAGTCTAGGAGGGTTCCCCTTTCTCCGCATCCTCGCCAGCATCTGTCATTTCCTGACTTGTTAATTTTAGCCATTCTGACTGGTGTGAGGTGATATCTCATTGCGGTTTTGATTTGTATTTCCCTGATGCCGAGTGATATGGAGCACTTTTTCATGTGTCTGTTGGCCATCTGGATGTCTTCTTTGGAGAAATGTCTGTTCATGTCTTCTGCCCATTTCTTGATTGGATTATTTGTTCTTTGGGTGTTGAGTTTGCTAAGTTCTTTATAGATTTTGGACACTAGCCCTTTATCTGATATGTCGTTTGCAAATATCTTCTCCCATTCTGTCAGTTGTCTTTTGGTTTTGTTAACTGTTTCCTTTGCTGTGCAAAGGCTTTTGCTTTTGATGAAATCCCAATAGTTCATTTTTGCCCTTGCTTCCCTTGCCTTTGGCGATGTTCCTAGGAAGATGTTGCTGCGGCTGAGGTCGAAGAGGTTGCTGCCTGTGTTCTCCTCAAGGATTTTGATGGATTCCTTTCTCACATTGAGGTCCTTCATCCACTTTGAGTCTATTTTCATGTGTGGTGTAAGGAAATGGTCCAATTTCATTTTTCTGCATGTGGCTGTCCAATTTTCCCAACACCATTTATTGAAGAGGCTGTTTTTTTTTCCATTGGACATTCTTTCCTGTTTTGTCCAAGATTAGTTGACCATAGAGTTGAGGGTCTATTTCTGGGCTCTCTATTCTGTTCCATTGATCTATGTGTCTGTTTTTGTGCCAGTACCATGCTGTCTTGATGATGACAGCTTTGTAATAGAGCTTGATGTCTGGAATTGTGATGCCACCAACTTTGGCTTTCTTTTTCAATACTCCTTTGGCTATTCGAGGTCTTTTCTGGTTCCATATAAATTTTAGGATTATTTGTTCCATTTCTTTGAAAAAAATGGATAGTACTTTGATAGGAATTGCATTAAATGTGTAGATTGCTTTAGGTAGCATAGACATTTTCACAATATTTGTTCTTCCAATCCAGGAGCATGGAACATTTTTCCATTTCTTTGTGTCTTCCTCAATTTCTTTCATGAGTACTTTATAGTTTTCTGAGTATAGATTTTTAGTCTCTTTGGTTAGGTTTATTCCTAGGTATCTTACAGTTTTGGGTGCAATTGTAAATGGGATTGACTCCTTAATTTCTCGTTCTTCAGTCTTGTTGGTGTAGAGAAATGCAACTGATTTCTGTGCATTGATTTTATATCCTGACACTTTACGGAATTCCTGTACAAGTTCTAGCAGTTTTGCAGTGGAGTCTTTTGGGTTTTCCACATATAGTATCATATCATCTGCGAAGAGTGATAGTTTGACTTCTTCTTTGCCGATTTGGATGCCTTTAATTTCCTTTTGTTGTCTGATTGCTGAGGCTAGGACTTCTAGTACTATGTTGAATAGCAGTGGTGATAACGGACATCCCTGCCGTGTTCCTGACCTTAGCGGAAAAGCTTTCAGTTTTTCTCCATTGAGAATGATATTTGTGGTGGGTTTTTCATAGATGGCTTTGATAATATTGAGGTATGTGCCCTCTACCTACACTTTGAAGAATTTTGATCAGGAAGGGATGCTGTACTTTGTCAAATGCTTTTTCAGCATCTATTGAGAGTATCATATGGTTCCTGTTCTTTCTTTTATTAATGTGTTGTATCACATTGATTGATTTCAAGATGTTGAATCAACCTTGCAGCCTGGAACAAATCCCACTTGGTCGTGGTGAATAATCCTTTTAATGTACTGTTGAATCCTATTGGCTAGTATTTTGGTGAGAATTTTTGCATCTGTGTTCATCAAGGATATTGGTCTGTAGTTCTCTTTTTTGATGGGATCCTTGTCTGGTTTTGGGATCAAGGTGATGCTGGCCAAATAGGCCTAACTTCTTGAGGGCATTTCTTTTCTTTCTTTTTTAAGATTACATTTATTTATTTATTTATTTATTTGAGAGAGAAAGAGAGTGTGTGAGTGGGAAGGGGGAAGGGACAGAGGGAGAGAAACTCAAGCAGACTCCCAGCTGAGTGTAGGACCCACCTTTGGAGTTAATCCCATGACCTGAGCCAAAACCAAGGGTTGTTAGCTCAACCAACTGAGCCACCCAGGGCGCTCAAGGGTATTTCTACCACACAACTTGAAAGAGGAGAACGGAAAATATTTCTGAACAACATTTAACAATTCTCATTCCCCCACCACCCAGATTTCCCTCCTTATTACAGTCATCTGCAGATCTCAGGACCATTGTCCCTGAGTCCTTGGAATGTTAAAAGATCGTTCATCTCCCTCTCTTTCATAGTTTTTCCGATACTCAATGATGTTAATCTCCACATAAATTATCTTTCAAATATTTGCCTCTCAGTTAGTTGACTTTGTCATCATTCTATCTCTGTTAGTTTCCCTATGATCATAACCTACACCTTGAAATTAGTCTGATTCTAATCTCTCCATAATCTCAAGCATGCCATTCTCCTATCTACACCTCCAATCTTTCCATCACAACCCTTCCCATCTCCCAACCCTACCATTCACTCACCCCATTGGGACCTCCCATCCACTGCAAATTTTCACTGCCAATCACTCACCCTCTACATCTTCATGTCTTTCCTTGTTGTTCTTATACCTCATAATCCATCATTATTATACTTCTTTTCATACTATGTCCTCTCATTTGTCCTTCTCCCCCCTCCTTTCTACACATTTAGGAAAATGGCAGCCTAGGTTAAATTCTGGTCTTCACCTACTCCACACCTCGACCCAAACAGAGAAGAGGACTTCAAAAACACACAGTCTTTGATAGCCTCACTTTAAATTCATGATCACAAATTTTAATGGGATCTCTAGAAATTCTCACACATATAAGAATATTCCCCTATGTAATTTACTTTGTCATTCTGTCCCAGATTCTGCTAGTGTGACCCAACAGCCAGCAGAATAAGCATCCCCTGGGAGCTTGTTGTTATTCTTGCATAATCACAAACTGTCAAGTACCCATACTCACATCAGAATTTACGTTTTAACAAGAAACTCGGGTGATTCATACATATACATTAAAATCCAGGAATCTCTACCCCAGATAATTGTTTCAAATGGGCTGTAGATGCTTAATGTCCTTTGACTATTCCTGTTTACCTGCCTAACTTCTAACATTAGGAAGCTTTAAGTGTCAGCCTTCAGACAGGTTCTCAATCTGCACTCAACATCTTAGTTTAGATCATCCCTTTGAACTCTTTGTAGAACTGCAATGACCAAATATATGTCTCCAGTCACATTCTGTCAATACATTTCAGATGTTTGCATTCAGTTGTCTTCTACTATATCCCCACTGAGATGTCTAACTGGTACCTAAAATTAAATATCTATAAAAGAGAATTCTTGCCTCTCTATCCATCACTCCCCAGCCATCAGTCTGGTTCCTCCCACCATATTCTCTATCTCCATAAAGTAACTACATTCTTCAAGTTGTTCAGACGAAAATCTTGTGATCCTGACTTCTTTTTTTGTGTATCTGTACATACGTGCCTTCTATCTATTCCACCAAAAACTCCAATTGACTGTGTTTTCAACAACATCCAAAATCTGACCATTTCTCACTTCCTCCATCACTCCTATCCTAGTTAAAATCATCACTATCCTTCACGTGAATTATATTGAAAGCCTCCCAATTGGTCTTCTCTCTTCTCCCTTGGTCCCCTCTATGGCATATTCATTCACACTGTCGGTAGAGTAATGCTTTTGAAACAGGTAAAATCATGTTATCTCTCTGCTCAGAATTTTTAGATTGGTTCTCATCCTCACTCAGAGGAGAATCCAATTTTTTTCATGGCCTAAAACCTCCTATATACTCTGGCTTCAGCTTCATTTTCTGCTTTTTGCCCCTACAATTTCCCTTGCCCAATTCTTCCCAGTCACATATCACTGTTTACTTTGAACATGCCAAACACACTCTCAACCCAAGGACTTTGATACCTGCTCTTCTTTCTGCTTGGAATGTTCTTCCCTCACTAACTATATGACCAGCCTCCCCATTTCCTTCAAGTGTCCTAATAAAGGCCTTCCCTTACCACACGCACATATCCCTACTCTATCATTTTCCCTATTCTTTTCTTTCTTAAGCTCCAAATTTGCTTCTCATAATACTTATCAGTACCTGAGATAATTTATGTGTGAATAAGTATGTTTCCATAGGTATTATTGTTCTTAACACACACTAAGCACTCAGTAAACATTTGTTTTGTAAAATAATGAATAAATAAATTATTGGACCTAATCATGGAATTCTTGGGGAAAGGTCAATAACATTTTTAAATAAAATACTATAATTTTCTTTTTTATTTCAAAAATAATAAATTATTATTTTATAAATTTTAGAAAATACAGATGTGACACATGTTTAGGAAATGGGCTGCAGATGCTCAATGTCCTATCATTCAGATAAAACAGTTATAACCATTTTGACATGTTTTATTCTCCTCCATTTTATTGGAAAAATATTTGTGTGTATAAAAACCTGAGGTTTTTATATGTCAAATATTCTATCTTGCTTTCCTTGTCACATTATATCATAAGAATTTTATATAAAAATGATGTAATGGCCATATAATGATTCTGCCTCATAAGCACATAATTTATTTAGTCATTATCTTATCATTAGACATCAAGCTAGCTATTTCCAAGTTTTTGCTATTTTAAAAATCTCCAAGAAAACATGTTGGACATAAATATTTACCCATCTCTAGTTATTTATTTAAGATAAATTATAATAGGTTGAATTACTGGGTCAAAGGAATTATTTGAAAGACTTCTACTGTATATAATCAAATTAACCTTCATAAAATTTGTGTTAATCAACATTCCTATAAGAGGAATCAGAGAACCTAGACCTCATCACATCCCTGATAGTCCCAAATCCTTAGTCACTTAAAAAAATTGTCAATAATATAGATTGAAAATGCTATCTCATTTCAATAAGAATATTTTTATTAGTAATGAGGTTGGTTAGTTGTCTTCATCTTTTGTAACCAATTCTACAGCATATGCTCTGTCCAACACTCCTGGTTCAGATAAAGCCTCTCTCCCAGAAGCATGAATCCTGCCTCTGCAGTAAGAAAGAAATCACTTCAATTTTATTCATTAGAACTGGCTTCTTGCCAGGAAACCTGTCATCATTCTTTTTCAAACGTTGACCTGACCCAGTGCTGTCTTGCAATTGATCCAGTCAACACCTAATTAAGGGGGTGTCTATTGATGGTAAATAAGCCACACTGTAATTTATAATGATTTTATTTGAATAATTGTTTACCTATTGGGAAATGAGACTTCTTCTCTGTGAATTCAAACAGTGTCTCTATCAGAATCTTCAAATCAACCCAAATGGATTTACCACAAGAATTTTATGTCCCAGATTTCCCCAAGGCAACAGACCAAAAGCACAATTTATGCATAGACATAATAAACTGTTACTTGTTTCAATGTGATTTGCAGGCCACTGTTAAATCTTTCCTAGCCAAGATAATTTATTTAACTTACCTTCCACAGTGTCTTAAATTTTACCATTATAGAGACCCTCTGGCTAATGAATTTCAATGCTTTCAGGTGTGAATTTATGATACTCAGAACTAGCATTAACACATGAGGCTCTTTTTAACTCACTATCAGCCTAGGCCTTTTTAATCCATCTCTGAAGGAAATGTATAGCTGAAGAAATTGTGGGCTATAAGCAAAGTTATTTCAGAATATAAAGCATTGTTCTGGGAAAGAAAAAGAGTTTTAGTTGAGATTCCATAGTTGGGGATAAGATGTTGGAAGGATACTCTGAGACTGATAATGCATTGAGAAATAAATTAGTAGTGCTTGCCTAAAGAATGAGAAATATGAGAAATATTCTATGTTTAAAGAGTGAGAAATAATATAGTCATAGGTGAAAACTTCCATCATGGGGAGAGGACTAGAAGATAGCACTGCAGGTACTCTGTGTTTGACTAGGCTGGTCCATGATTCCCAGACTCCAGCTTGCATTAGAATTTCCTGGAAGGTGTGTCAAAATGGATTGCTGGGCCCCAACCCCAGAGTTTCTGACCCAGCTGGTCTGAGTGTGGCTTGAGTATTTGTATTTCTAAGAAATTCTCTGGTGATGCTGATGTTACTAGTTAGGGACCTTGAGAACTATTGGCTTGAATGTTGGGTACCATCCCCTTACTGTTGGACTGTAGGAACCTAAAGAAAACACTGGATTTGAGAAGTCTATTATCTTTAACTCTCCGCTGAAGAGTAAACACATTCAAAGTGTTTTTAGGCCCATACAGTATAAAGCCTCATATCATACAGTTCTGTTATATCATGAGGAGCTCTTAAAGAAACTCTACTGAAATTCTTAGAGTAGGATTGTCAGATTTACCAAAAGAAAAGAAAATTATATATGCATATGCATATATGTTTAGAAAAATGCATGTATGCCTCAATTAAATTTAAGTTTAATATAAACAATAATATTTTGGGGTTATAAGCATGCTCTGTGCAATATGGTTCTGAAATTCAAATTTACTAGAAATTCTGTATTTTATCTACCAATCCTATCTCTGAAAAACCAATATGAGAAAGCCTCTAGAAGAGTGAAGTCCAATAATTCCATCTTCTAAACCAGAGATATAGAGAGAATTTTAAAGATGACTTCAGAAACACCATAGGACTGGTGATGAGTGCTTTGAATTAGTGGTCCAGCTCCCAATTGGATGGTGCTTGGTCCTGGTTAGCAGGTTGCAGAAGTAGTAAGTGGTGGCAGAAGGCCTAGAACCTACTAGAAAGCCACCAAAAACTGAAGTGGGAGGTACTGAATCTGTGCCCTCTCTCCCCCACCAGCCCTCCATTCTATCACTTTGACCTTGTTCTGCAATAGTCTTAGTCAATTCAAACAGAGGATAAAGGAATGGTGGGCAACGGAAAATGCCATCTTGATGAGACTATATTAGTCCACAACAATAAAGAAAATTCTAGGTACTTTTAAAAATTGAGTTTAATGTAAGACTTTGGCTTAATGGAGATGAAAGAGTCAGAAGAGCAACAAAGGAAGGTAGATTTATCACCAAATTCATAACTGAAGGTGGCTGCTACCTCCCTTAGGGCTGAAGAAACAAAGGTATGTCACTACCCAGAACACATGACCGCTGCCCCCTTGAAAAGGCCATGGTCAGATCTGAGCTGCCTCATCCTGAACCAAGGCACACACCTGCCAGTAACCAATGCTAGCATCTCCACTGTTTCTGCCAGTGGTACCACTGCCACGTTAGAAAGCACTGCCAGGAAGTAGGAAAAGATGGCTCTCCCGCTCTCCTGCCTTGTAATCTCACTCCAGTATGTCCCATTGGCTGAACATGACAGGAAGCCAGCTGGCAAGGGGGTTTGGAGAGACATGTTTTATAGTCTTCCAGCCCTGGTAGGCAAGGGAAAATTATAAAAGTGTTCATACAGAGTTGAGAGAATACAGATACCATTTGGCACAGTCCATTCCTGGTAATTCATTTCCATACCCACCATGCCTCCCATAATTGCACTTCTTAACAACAACCTTAATGACATCAGTTTTCTGCACAGCAAAAAGCAGTTAACCCTCATAAGTATAATTGCTCCCCCCAAAAAGACCACACATGAGGTCAAATAAGTGAGTGGATACTATTAATTCTATTTCTAAGTTAGTTATAAGCCCGCTAGATATACTATTACCTAAAGAACAAGTGGAAACGCTTCCTGCATAATATAGTAGCAAAGGGGGAGAGGAAAAAATGAAAAATATATAAAATATGCATATAGGAAAATATGAGTAGTCACTACAGACCTCATTTCTGTAACTATCTATGAGAACATAGTTGATATTTATAATTTCCTTTAATCAATGACTTATGTCATACTCTCTTTGCCCCAGCCAATATCCCAACTTGTTGTTTGGTGTTCTTTGTCTGGTGTTTGACCTAAATATTTATTTTTGAAGATTCTGGTTATTTATAGGCTCTGCTTTTATTGGATTTCTGTAATCTTCCATTACTGCTTACTTACTGTGCATGGAAGTACTAAGAAGCACCCCAGATAATTCCTTGGGTTTCCTGGTTTTCCCTGCCTCTAATAGCAACATTTTATTTCCATTGGATAACAGAATAAATAAACCCCAGCCTGTACAGTAATCCCATTATTTGCCTCTAGGCTCAACAGCATGAGGAGCTCAAAATAACCAGGTAGCAGTCTCAACTTGGATTTTATCGAAAATAGTATTGTGATCCTTAGAAATTTCCCTCCTGGGGACAAAAATCCCTAAATCAGTAAAGCCCAAAACTGTGGGGATGGGAAGCAAATATTTGTGAGTCTTATTAAGCACATTAATGAATGAGTCATTCTTGTTCCCACTCTTGATTTTTAGACCTCAGTATTCTTGCTGTGAGGAAAACAGCATGATATATTCATCATAGGTCCAAAGCAAAAATCAGAGTCACCTGGGTGACTAAGTGGGTTAAATGTTCAGCTCAGGTCATGATCTCAGGGTCCTGGGATCTAGCCTCATGTCCGGCTCCCTGCTCAGTGGGTAGTTTGCTTGTCTCCCTCTCTCTACAACCTCTGCCCTCATGCTCTCTCTCTCTCTCTCTCTCAAATGAATACATAGATCTTTAAAAAAAAAAAAAAAAAAGGCATCTATCATACCCAGTAAGGAAACAGCCCAACCTCCCAAGGTGTTGTCTTCTAAGGGTTGTTAAAAGCAGCATATTATTCTTTATAACCAACTGCTTCAGAAAGACATGGTAGATGTTATAACCAGTGACTTCTACACAGCAGGATTTCCA
Source organism: Lontra canadensis (assembly GCF_010015895.1). Taxonomy (NCBI): domain Eukaryota; kingdom Metazoa; phylum Chordata; class Mammalia; order Carnivora; family Mustelidae; genus Lontra; species Lontra canadensis. The sequence goes on from NW_022631111.1 coordinate 138,091, forward strand.
GGGAATGTGTCTTACCTTCTCATGCAATTCATTTCAGTGTTGAAAATCTGATCAAGCCCTGCTTCATCTAGAGTGCTGATGTTTGATGCTAAAGTGCCAATGCTGCCACTGTTCCTATTGCTGTCACTGACCAGAGGCACCTTCTTTTCTCCTTGTTCTACCAGCCAATCTCCTGTTGGTACTTCCTGCTGGCAGAAATATGACATAAATGTACTAAGCAGCCTTCTAGCTCCATTGCTAGAGAACAGTCTATAACAAGACAAGTATGGAGCTGAGGAAAAATGAACACCATCCAACACAAGAGCAGTCCTCAAAAAACATTAGGATGACAAAGTCAGAGAGTCATGATATTATTCACTTCTCCTGATGTCAAAATTACTATTAACTATTTAATCTAATTCTTTCCTGATCTTGAGCCCTGGCCCTCACTAAAGAGAAGGAAATGTCTAATTTTTTTTTCAAGGGCAAAATAGAGTCTTGGAAAATACAAAATGAGACTACTGTGATCAGTAATTTAAAAATTACTGAGCCCTTAATACAGACCACATGCTTTTCTAGGCATTTTACTTATGTTGTATCACTGAACTCAAGCAATCTCTTGGATAAACATTATGGTGGCCCTAATCACAACAACGAGGAACCTGAGGTATAAAGAGTTAAACAATTTTCCCAAGGTCACCCAGGTAGCATATGGCAGGGCATGGATAGAAACCCAGCCTAGCAAGCTCCATAGCTCACATTCTCAAACTCCAGGACTGCTCCGCCTCCAACCATATCTCCCTTTCCCTTCCAGTGCCTCTTATAACCAAGTAGGCTTTTTTTTTTTTGAGCAGTTTGCCAGGACTAACTTCAGATCATTTTCCCATTGAGCTTTATTACCATTAATTCTCCCAAATGAATTCTTGAGTTAAATGAACATATATACTAGATCATGAAGTCCACACCCTCAGCCCAATTTCACGTTATGTGAACAGGAGCCTAACAAATGGATACAATCAGGGCATAATTCCTGACATATACAAGAAAATAACAAATACGTATTAATGAATGGATTAATCACATTTCTCTGCAAAGGTACAAAAGGTACCCACCATGTTTCATATAAAATAAACCCACTTTTTCCAATATGGAGTTTAGGAAATTTCTTCAAATGGGAAATATTAGACATTTGTAAATTATTTTAACTTCCCCTTCTGCTCTATACCAAATGAAGGAGAGCTACCTGAGTCCCACATCTGTATTTTAGAAGAGAGAAAGGCAAAACTTACCAACTCTTTCAAGGAAACTAGACCAGGTTATTGGGTTACAAAGCCCAAAATATATTATACTGATATTTTCTGAGGTCAGACACCATAGAAGCAATATATGAGGGATCCCTAAGTAAGGATTTGACTTTTGGTGCCCTCTCTAAAGTCTTGAACACACTTTAATTATCTTTGAGTTATGAATAATATTGAAGCCAATTAGAATAAGGTTATAGTTTCAAGGGTGGACCCATAAAAAGAAGGCTCTGGTTCTCACAGCAAACACCAAGAGAGTCCTTAGACATGAGATTTCCTGGTCCTGGACCTATATATAATCATGAGTCCTGATTCTCCTTGTCCTTAGCTAATAGAAATTGAAATTGTAATGTGGACATTATTATCCCTTCATGAAAAAAAATTAATAATGAATGTCCTGATTGTCCTTCATCCCAGTAATGTATCTGGACCAAAATAAAAGACAAAGGAGTCCTCGGATGAAATTGATGTGATGGGAACAATGTCCCAAAGGGTTTTTTCTCCAAATTTGCTTTCTCTGCTTATCTTCTTCTTTTCCACAGCTCCTTTTTTCCTTTATGCTCTTACCCCCATGAACCTCAAGACCACTTCTCTCCCACCATCAGGAAGATGTTACTGAGGTTACTTCCTTTTTCTATTAGGCTCCATCTCATTTCCTCAGGAACTGCTCCATCTCTCCTCACCCCCAACCCTGACCTACCTAGGCAGCTGCCTCCCTATGGTGTTCCCTTGGAAAATGGCCCTTCATGGGCCACCAAATCCTTAATTCACTCTTGTCCTTCTGGTTTTTAAGATAGAAAGAAGTCAGACTGGGAGACTGTCCAATCATTCATTCATCTGCAGAAAACTTTGATTTGTTGACCAGTTACCCAGATGTTGAGCCTCTTCTAGTGTATCCCCAAAGGCATACCTGCTTTGCTTTGGTTTTGGGGTGTGTGTGTGTGTGTGTGTGTGTGTGTGTATGTGTGTTTTAATGAAGCCTTAAGACTTACCCCGCATACCTAACTACCAGCTGCAGCCCCCACAGCAGGCATCACCTTAATGTGACAGGCAAGCACATTATGCTAAGTAGATAATCACAACAATTAACTGAAAAGGTTATAATTTCATCCTGTTTGGTACAGTTGGCCTGTCAAAAATAATTATGTTAAAATAGATCTCAAGCCTCCCTCTACAAAACTGAGGGGAAAAAAAGAAAGGAAAGAAAAGACAATAGCTAAGAACTTCTAACTTGGCCAAATTGAATGTTCTGAAATTTTACTGCTAGCTGAGACACTGGAGAGATATTTAGCAGAAGAGTCCTTCCAGCTCTGTTGGAGATATTCCATTTCTAGATCAGTGATGCTTAATATAAATACTGAATAAAACGGTATATGACAGACTTCCAAGTCACAAGACCTGACCAAAAAGGTAATCTCTCACCACTCACAAGGAAATAGGTAGAAAGACAGAAACAGTCCTATTAACAGTTCTAAATCCTACCTTCAGCTTTGTTTGTCCTCATGTCGGGCATCTTAGTTGATCTAGAGCTAGATATTTGCATTGTGGGATCTTGTCTCCACTCCCAATCCAATTAGCTAAGGTATATGGATCATCTCACTTTGTTCCTTTAGTTACCATATTCATTATTAATAAAATTAAGGGCCCAAAACTAGAGCACTAGTTTTAATTCTACTAAAATGTGCTATACTGAAGATAGACAAGAGTTCAGTGACAAAAATCTGATTCATTAGCAGCATTATCACAGCCACTGGAACAGATTTTTCTACTTGATTCCATTTCTTCTGATTGCCTTCGGTTCCTGCCATATTTCCTGCTATTATAGGTGGAACACAGATCACCATTATCTTCCAGTGCTTGCCCTCAAAATCTTTCAGCCTAACTGATGAAGGAGAATCTAAACATATGATAGAAGTAGACAAACAAATAAGAATATAGTAGACAAAATATGTGGAATTACACACCTGCATCACAATACCTGGCTAGTCTAGGAAATGAAAAATCACTGTGGCTTATTATGGCATGCTTGGGAATTTCATACATTTTTTGTATATTCTAAAACAAACTATGTGTATTATATTTACATAAAATTGGACCCTTATATAGTGTGAAAGATTACAAAAGTACAGGGTGGGCAGCAAAGAGGCAAATGAGTCTTTTCAGTGTAAGAAGAGGCACTTCTTATAACTTTTCTTCTTCCATGTTTTTTAGGCCATTGTAATTTATACCCTAGAATCTGAGGATGCACTCATTGCCTTTTTAATTTATTTCTTTTCAAAAATGTCCCCATTAATTTTCGTGTTACTTCACACGAATCACAACAACAAAAATACAATCATTGTCTATTTTCAAGTCCTAAGTCCATTTGTACTTCTGACTTGCTTTTAGGCAACTGTTCTTTATGCTTGCTACCAAAGTAAGCTTTGTCTGGCACTCTTAGAGTCCACAGCTCACCGAATCACCTGGTACAATTCATTGCTTATTCATGTTCCTTCCCAGGATGCTGGGACCTCTGTGAGCACAAGGATTCTGCCATATTTACCTTTAAACCCTAGCATGGAGCACTGGGTGTGGTGCATAAACAATGAATTTTGGAACACTGAAAAAAAATTAAATTAAATTAAATTTAAAAAAAAACAGCTCCCGTACAGTGTTTATCATATGGTAAATATTAATAACAGCCACTGTTGGATTCCTATTTAACAACCATCCTTCCCCTTTTGTAATTTTTAATAGAACCTGGATTCCATTCAAGCACTCCCCCTTTTCCATGTAACTGTGTCCTGGAATAGAGGGGAACCCTCACGCCAGTCCTATCAGTAAATCACATTCTCAAGAGAACAGTGGTCTCATTCCTTTTGCCAGTGATTGAGGTCCAGTAGTACTTGGGAAGGGAAGTTTATTTCACACAACAAAAAGTTCTGGGACATGATATTTCTTTTTTTTTTTTTCAAGATTTTATTTATTTATTTGACAGATAGCGATCACAAGTAGGCAGAGAGGCAAGCAGAGAGAGAGGGGGAAGCAGGCTCTACACTGAGCAGAGAGTCCAATGCGGGGCTCGATCCCAGGACCATGGGATCATGACCCGAGCTGAAGGCAGAGGTGGGGCATGATATTTCTAAGGTTAGGTAGCTCAGCAATGAAATGATGTCATCCAAGACCCAGATTTTTTCCATCTTTTCCCTCTATCATCCTCAGCAGGTTGGCTTCATCCTCAGACGGGATCTCCTTCTGTGTGAAAGGTTGTGGGTCACTCACAAAGATAACACAGACCTTATTTTAGCTAATGAGTTCTTAGGAAATGTCTCTTGGCATTATCTTGAAAGATTTTTTTTTTCTTGCCAATAAAAATAGACACAGAAAGAAAAAAATCAGTCTCCTCTGCTATATATTTTCTTCTTCAAATGTGACATCCAGAACGATGGCTGCCATTTTATAATCCTGAAAAGATCCAGTGTGGACACATGGCCACCATGTTGAGGAGAGCAGAGAAGAGCAGAAAGAGAGAATAAACCCTGTGGATTCAACCAACTGTGACAATGGTCATCATCAAGGGAAATGAATTTCCCTGTTTTTGTTCCATTATCTAAGGGTTTCTCTTACTGCCAAAGTCATCACAAGGAACATAACAATAATTCTCTTGAGGAATGAATACTTCCAATCTTATAGAAATTACTGAGGTTAAGAAAGGAATCAAGAAATTTTGTCTAAACCAGGATTTCTCAACTTCTAACACCATTGGCATTTTGAATGAACTAATCATTTGTAGTGTGGTGGTACTGTGTCATTTAGGCTGCTCCCCAGATTCCCTGGCCTCTACCCTCTAGATGCCAGTAGCACCCCACCTCTCAATGGTAGCAATCACAAATTTTGTCAAAAATTGCTAAAAGTCCTCTGAGGGGGAAAATCGCCCCGGTTGAGAAGCACTCTACACTTCTCATGATTTAAGCATATAAATTTAGAATCCGAGGATGAAATGATTTCTTAAGATCACATGGCTAATAGACTTGTAGAAGGAATAGAAATCCATGCATACCGATCTTCAACTATGCTCCTTGTGTGTCCATGCCTTGTTCCACCTGTGAGCCACTGTGTTTAACAAATTAATGAATCACACAACACTATATGAATGAAATGATGAAGTGTATTAATGTTGGGCTTGCCGTTGGAGACCAAAACCCAAAACAGAAGTGTTTCAAGCTAGATTTTTCTTTTCTCATAGAAATCCAAGCATGGGAGACAGAATTGATTTATTATAAGATCCCTCCTTCTTCCACCTCCTTGTTTTACTAACCTAAAAGTGCAGCTTCTGCTTCCAAGTCCTTAGTTGTTTCAACTCTGGCCATCATCCTCACTACGGTCCCTAGGAAGAAGAAAAGGATTCAGGAAGTGTTCATGGCATCCCACCTTTAAAAGATGTATCCCAGTTCCCACCCGTTTCTACATCCTACCATGGGCCAGAACCTAGCAGTCTTCATTTGGGGCAGCTCTCTGTCCAGCTAACATCACTGTTCTATTACTGAAGTATAAAGGGGGAGAAGATATGAGGAACCAATGGGCAGCCCCAACTACAGGAAGAATGAGAAGGTTTGGAAAGGAGAGAGTGGAGTGAAGGAAGGCAGAAGGGCAAAAGAAAAATGAAAAATATTAACATAAACTGCCTGGCTCCTAGTAGATCTTCAATAAAAATGAGTTCTCTTTCCTCTTCCAATCCTCCTTTGGAATTGATTTAAGTGCTATCACTAGCTCCCTGTCTAGAGGAGAAAGAGGACAATTATTTAATAGCACAACCTAAATGCAAATAAACTGCTGGCATTAAAATTAGATGTAACTTTCCTGGTATTTTTATTCAAACAGGGAACTAGGGGTTTCATCTCTTTGTCTTATTTCTGACAGCACTTCCGTGTGTAATGTGATTATTAGTATTTTTTTTGTATTCTGGAGTTGTATCCTGCTGCTTTCTGACATTAATTCATCATGTCTGCTGTGCTTACAGACTTTCTTTCTAAGTGGGTTATCCAGGAAAACTATAGGAACGTTCTGTGTATATATCATGCTCATTTCATAGCAGATGGAATAGGAAATACATTACATGACAGATAGTTGTTAAAGAAGTTTGCTGGTCAATCACAACCTATGTGGGCTTTTTGTTTACAAGTCAGATCAGGCACTGAAAGGTTACATTCAAGGAATTGCCAGAACAGTTTATATTATTCCTAATAAGAGGTTAAACTAAGTTTTAGTTTCAGATTTATAATGAATAATTTCATTTGAGTTTCTTATGCTTAGGAAACTATGTATCTAGGGGGGAAAAAACCCTCATTTATTTATATATTCATACAGGAATTTTTCAGGGAGTGTCAGACATTGTTCTAAATGCTCAAGGAGGGGAACCTGGGTAGCTCAGTCAGTTAAGCTACCAACTCTTGATTTCAGCTCTGGTCATGATCTCAGGGTCATGAGATCAAGCCTCATTTGGGGACTTCACACTGAGCGTGAAGTCCACTTGAGATTCTCTCTCTCCCTCTGTCTGTCCCCTCCCCACATGCACATTCTCTGTCTCTCTCTTTCTCTTAAAACACACACACACACACACACACACACACAAGGATATTGTATCAAATTTGGGGGCCAAAATTTGGGACCAAATGAGAGGTAGAAGTAAATCTCTGAGAACTAAGGCTCTAAGATCTCCATGTAGAACATACTTCCTAACAGCCCAGTCTGAGGTTGGCATCCTTCCTCCTCACTCACATAACAGTGTACCCATGACACTCTCATGGTACATTCCACTCAGAATCACAGTGCTGGTTCCCTTTCCTACCCTCTTCTCCCTTTGAAGCTATCAAATAGAAGGATTGTCTTAGACTCCTCTCAGTACTGTGTATTCAGCACTCAACCAAAGTTAGGTAAATAAAGATTTTAAAAATCACAATTAAATTTTGTTTTTATTTTCTTTAATTAAACAAAATGTAAATAGTGGGCACATGCACTGAAAATTATTGCAAGAGACAATAATATAAATCAGAGAAACCATGAAGGCTTTAAGATAAAAGTAATGGGAATCTTTAACCAAACAAAGGCATTGGCCCTATCTCGCAAGGAACCATTACTACTACTCTAGAACGTATCAATGAAACTAGGAGCTGGTTTTTTGAAAGAATCAGTAAGATTGATAAACCATTGGCCACACTAATCCAAAAGAAAAGAGAGAAAGCCCAAATTAATAAAATTATGAATGAAAAGGAAGAGATCACAACTAACACCAAGGAAGTAGAAACAATCATCAGAAGTTATTATCAACAGTTATATGTCAATAAGCTAAGCAACCTAGATGAAATGGATGCACTCCTGGAAAACTATAAACTGCCAAAATTGAACCAGGAAGAAATTGACAACCTGAATAGACCGATACCTAGTAACGAGATTGAAGAAGTGATCAAAAACCTCCCCCCCCAAAAAAAGGCAAAAAAAAAAAAACAAAGAAAACCAAAAAAAAACTCCCAAAAAACAAGATCCCAAGACCTGACGGATTCCCTGGGGAATTCTACCAAACTTTCAAAGAAGAAATAACACCTATTCTCCTGAAGCTGTTTTAAAAAATTGAAGCAGAAGGAAAACTTCCAGACTCTTTTTATGAAGCCAGAATTACCCTGATCCCCAAACCAGGCAAAGACCACACCAAAAAGGAGAATTTCAGACCAATATCGCTGATGAATATGGATGCTAAGATTCTCAACAAGATCCTAGCAAACAGGATCCAACAGCACATTAGAAAGATTATCCACCATGACCACGTGGGATTCATCCCTGGGTTACAAGGACAGTTCAACATTCACAAATCGATCAATGTGATAGAACAAATCAGTAAGAGAAGAGAGAAGAACCACATGGTCCTCTCATTTGATGCAGAAAAAGCATTTGACAAAATCCAGCATCCGTTCCTGATTGAAACTCTTCAAAGTATAGGGATAGAGAGAACATTCCTGACTTCATAAAATCTATCTATGAAAGACCCACAGCAAATATCATCCTCAATGGGAAAAAGCTCGCAGCCTTCCTGTTGAGATCAGGAACATGACAAGGATGCCCACTCTCACCACTCTTGTTCAACATAGTATTAGAAGTCCTAGCAATAGCAATCAGACAACAAAGAGAAATAAAAGGTATCTAAATTGGCAATGAGGAAGTCAAACTCTCTCTCTTCGCAGATGACATGCTTCTTTATATGGAAAACCCAAAAGACTCCACCCCCAAACTACTAGAACTCATACAGCAATTCAGCAACGTGGCAGGATACAAAGTCAACGTACATAAATCAGTGGCTTTCTTATACACTAACAATGAAAATACAGAAAGGGAAATTAGAGAATCCATTCCATTTACTCTAGCACCAAGAACCATAAGATTCCTGGGAATAAACCTAACCAAAGAGATAAAGGAACCATACTCGAGGAACTATAGAACACTCATGAAAGACATTGAAGAAGACACAAAAAGATGGAAGACCATTCCATGCTCTTGGATCGGAAGAATAAACATTGTTAAAATGTCTATACTGCTTAGAGCAATCTATACTTTTAATGCCATTGCGATCAAAATTCCACCGGTATTTTTCAAAGAGCTGGAGCAAATAATCCTAAAATTTGTATGGAACCAGAAGAGACCCCGAATCGCTAAGGAAATGTTGAAAAACAAAAATAAAACTGGGGGCATCACGTTACGTGATTTCAAGCTTTACTACAAAGCTGTGATCACCAAGACAGCATGGTACTGGCATAAAAACCGACACATGGACCAGTGGAACAGAGTAGAGAGCCCAGAGATGGACCCTCAACTCTATGGGCAAATAATCTTTGACAAAACAGGAAAAAATATACAGTGGAAAAAAGACAGTCTCTTCAATAAATGGTGCTGGGAAAACTGGACAGCTATATGTAGAAGACTGAAACTCGACCATTCTCTTACACCGTACACAAAGATAAACTCAAAATTGATAAAAGACCTCAACGTGAGACAGCAATCCATCAGAATTCTAGAGGAGAACATAGGCAGTAACCTCTTCAATGTCAGCCACAGCAACTTCTTTCAAGATGTCTCCAAAGGCAAAGGAAACAAAAGCGAAAATGAACCTTTGGAACTTCATCAAGATCAAAAGCTTCTGCACAGCAAAGGAAACAGTTAACAAAACAAAGAGGCAACCCACAGAATGAGAGAAGATATTTGCAAATGACAGTACAGACAAAAGGTTGATATCCAGGATCTATAAAGATCTCCTCAAACTCAACACACACAAAACAAACAATCATATAAAAAAAAATGGGCAGAAGATATGAACAGATACTTCTCCAATGAAGACACACAAATGACTATCAGACACATGAAAAAATGTTCATCATCACTAGCCATCAGGGAGATTCAAATTAAAACCACATTGAGATACCACCTTACACCAGTTAGAATGGCCAAAATTAGCAAGACAGGAAACAACATGTGTTGGAGAGGATGTGGAGAAAGGGGAAGGAACCCTCTTACACTGTTGGTGGGAATGCAAGTTGGTGCAGCCACTTTGGAGAACAGTGTGGAGATTCCTCAAGAAATTAAAAATAGAGCTTCCCTATGACCCTGCCATTGCACTACTGGGTATTTACCCCAAAGATACAGATGTAGTGAAAAAAGGGCCATCTGTACCCCAATGTTTATAGCAGCAATGGCCACGGTCGCCAAACTGTGGAAAGAACCAAGATCCCCTTCAACAGATGAATGGATAAGGAAGATGTGGTCCATATACACTGTGGAGTATTATGCCTCCATCAGAAAGGATGAATACCCAACTTTTGTAGCAACATGGATGGGACTGGAAGAGATTATGCTGAGTGAAATAAGTCAAGCAGAGAGAGTCGATTATCATATGGTTTCACTTATTTGTGGAGCATAACAAATAGCATGGAGGACAAGGGGAGATGGAGAGGAGAAGGGAGTTGAGGGAAATTGGAAGGGGAGGTGAACCGTGAGAAACTATGGACTCTGAAAAACAACCTGAGGGTTTTGAAGGGGCGGGGGGGTGGGAGGTTGGGGGAACCAGGTGGTGGGTATAAGAGAGGGCACGGATTGCATGGAGCACTGGGTGTGGTGCAAAAACAATGAATACTGTTACGCTGAAAAGAAATAAAAAATGAAAAAAAAATAATTCACTTCAACTTGTCAACTTACTTGCAATGTAAAAGGCAGAAGCCATTATCTAACATGGTTAATTAATTCCATCTTCAGCTAGTGAATTCACGGGTTGGCAACTCATTAGCATTGGCTTTTGAAAAGTTACCATTTTCTAAAGAAATGCCTATGTAAAATGTATCTGCTTGAGTGGTCACTGCCTCCTCTTTACTCTGGTGGTTCTACTGTCCTGGGATGGATGAATTCACACTGGATGACAGGCTGGCATCCCAACAGCTGCAAATGTCATTGTGACATGGATCCCAACAGGTGAGACTTGACAGTGACCTGGTAGGAGATGAATTAGGAATGATGAAATCGTAGATTACTTTGTTTTATAACAAAACAAAACAAAAAAGCCTATGAAACCAGGTGAACTATTTATGCAAATTTAGCACATTTTGCAGGCATTAGATTTTTATATTAGAAACAGTTAAACTGGCTTCAAACTCAGCACTTGAATCCTTTTCCCTAGCATGCTATATTATGTTTTACTCTGTATTTCCAACATAATAGGAAAAACACTCAGAATTTGGGAGACTTCCTTGTGCAATGTGATTGCTGTAACTAGATTTTGGAGTAGTTGGTAGACAAGCAATAGAGCACTAGAGCAAGTAAACATTAACTTAGGTCTCCTTTCCTTCTCTCCATCATATCCTCTGTTACTTAACTTGTAATTGACCATAAGATGTATTTTGTACTTCTACCTATTTAATGTCAAGTGACCCTTTTGAAGAAAATGTTTTTGCTTTATTTTTTTTTAAATGGGCTAGCCATACACAGACCTGCTATTTCATGCTTTTATTTACTTGTCCCTCTTTCTTACCTCTCATCCTTATTCAGTGGGCACTTATAACATTTCCTCTTGTGCACAACAGCACTAGTATTTGTTCTGAAAGGCAAGGTAAACACATATACACTTTTTGGCTCAATCTTACTGAGGTATTAATTGAAATATTTCCTATTGCTCCACAATAGGTGACTAGAAACCAATGGAGAACACAGAGGCATGAGCAGTCATTATTCCAGAAAGAAACCCAACCAACCAGTGGAAGACACCATCTTTAGGATATTTGGAAAGGTCACTAAACAATTTCTGGGGGCACCTGTGTGGTTCAGTTGGTTAAGTGTCCAACTCTTGATTTCAGCTGAGGTCATGATCTCAGGGTTGTGATATAGAACCCTGCCTTGGGCTCTGTGCTGGGCATGGAGCCTGCTTAAGATTCTCTCCCTCTCCCTTTACTCCTCCCCTCCCCATCTCTTAAAAACAAAACAAACAACAAAAACAAACAAACAACAACAACAAAATTTGCTATTCCATCTCAGTCACAGCCCATCTTCCATCCCATTCTGTATTTGAAGACTAGGAGGACCAGAAAAAGAATAGGAGGACAGCAGTTCTGAGTTACTGGCTCTGTGTAGCTCCTGGAGCTTTGCTCTGCCCTCTCTGGGAAGGAAAGGAAAGATTCTTCCTTGAAAACAAGGTAGATGGAGAAGCTCCAGGAAATTTCATTGTAGAGATTGGAGCTGTCCTCAGGGTGGGTGACTGACATCTTATTCCATGATTTGATGTTTGTCTATGCAGCAGACTTGCTGACTTGCCTTTTAAACCTATATAAGCAGAAGCAGAAACAGAAAAAATGCTGTCAGAACAGAGATGAGATGTGACACTTCAGTCTAGCAGAGACGTGTGAGTGTGCAGTATGCCAAGGAGATTGTGCATGAAAGAGTACAGCTTGGGCTGGATTGCAAGGATCCTACCCAAGAAGAAAGGCAGGAGGACTTCATCATCAAGAGGTGGTGAGGCATTCTTCAGGAGTACAGCAGGGTTATGAATGTCAAACCAGAATCTCCCATGTCAGACAATGGAGAGAGGATACATATGCCCCTCCAGAGAGTTAGAATTTGGATACAAAACCGGCATCTCTGGCCAGTTAGGTTTAGCCAGAGACATGGTAACCTCTAAGGTAAAGGACCTGACAACTGATTTTGAAAGTCACATTCTTCCATTTCTTCTTTCCTCTTCCAGATTCTGAACTTCAAAGAAGAGAGATGAGAAGTGAAAATGAAGGGAAGGTGAAAACAGACCATAATTCTCTCATTCCAAAGGGTAGAAGGAGAAGAATCATGAGTGAACAGTTCATGTCCCCATTCCCAGTGAGATCTCCCAGCCTACAAGGCATCTGGAATGCCACTGCAGGGGGAAAGGAGAAGAGACTGGAATTGAAGTTACACTGGACTGGACTTTGATTTTATAATGCGAAGCCCTATTAGTTTATTTTATTTTATTATTATTTTCTATTTGAATGAAGTTGAAACACAATGTTACCTTAGTTTCAGGTATACAACATAGTGATTTGACAGGGGAACTACTATCTGTCACCATACAATGCTATTACAATACCATGGACTATACTCCCTATGCTGTATGTTGTATCCCCATGACTTGTTCATTTCCTAACTGGATACCTCTGTCTCCCACTCTCCTTCACCCATCTTGCCCCCTCTCTAACCCTTCCCCCTGGCAACTGTTTATTTATGGGTCTGTTTCCACTTTTCTTGTTTGTTTTCATTTCTTTTGTCTTTTAGGTTCCACAGGTGAGTGAAGTCATATGTTGTCTTTCTCTGTCTCAGATACTCCATTTCACATAATACCCTCTGGGTCCATCCATGTTGTCACAAATGGCAAGATCTCATTCTTTTTTATGGTTAAGTACTAAGCCATTTTTAAAATTTTATTTATTTTTTAATTTAAAACAATAATCCCTTTATATGTTGCAATGATCTGAACAATGACAACATACTATCCCATCTCATCTTTTCCATCTCCTGTGGGTAACAAATTTTACCAAATTCTTGTGATTAATTATGCAAGTCCTTTCATTTCCTAATATAAAGCATATTCTCATTCTTTTTTGTTTGTATAATATTTCATGAAGTGGATATATAACATTTTCTAACCTAAACTTTTTAATACCTATAAATTACCAAAAATCTATAGTATCTACCATATATTATTTCAGATTTGACAAAGCATGATTATAGGCAATAATTTTTTTAAAAAAATCACGTTTATATCCTACCAAATTCTGCTTGTTTAACAAAATTTTTCCACAAAAATCTATGTCCTTCCTCAAACATTATGCTTAGTTTTATATATAAAAGCTCCTCTGTCTCATAAGCATCTCCAACTGAGCAAATTTAAAATTGGATTAATAGTCTTCTCCCTAGAACACGTGCATATTTATCCTACAATTCCCCTGTAAACCAGAGTCGGGTGAGTACTGATGGCTATGAAGCAGAGTGCCATGTTTCCATCCAGCTCTCCCTGGCAGCACTGAACAGTCATATTGAAAGGCTGGTTGATTTCAAGGCAAGTCACGGCCTTGCAATAATAGGGATATGGTTTCTCTCTTCAAACTCTGCTCTGTGGGGGTGCCTGGGTGGCTCAGTGGGTTGGACCTCTGCCTTCAGCTCAGGCCCTGGTCTCAGGGTCCTGGGATCGAGCCCCAAGTCAGGCTCTCTGCTCAACAGGGAGCCTGTTTCCCGCTGCCTTTGTCTGCTTGTGATCTCTCTCTCTGTGTCAAAAAAATTAATAAATAAATCTTAAAAAACAAAAATTCTGTTCTGTCAAGGACTGGGTAATATCTGGCATGGAACCCAAGTCCAAGTCTTCAAAGTCTATTTAGCCCCACCCATCTCAATTCCCCATGGGGGGTTCCTAAAAGAAAATTGCACAAAAGAGAGGCCAAGCAAGTTAAAAATATTAATTTGATGTGTTTCTTACAAAACCAGAGTCATCAATTGGTGAGGTAGCCTGAATTTTGTGGAGAAATTCTATTTGCTCAAGCCTCACGTAGACTTCATAAATCCTGTTAAAGCATCCATGAACTTCCTTTGCCTTGTCTCAAGAACACGCTTCTTCCTTTGAGTCTGATGATGGTAAATGTCTACTCCATAAAGACCATGCATGCTAAGATAGTATAAGAGAAATCAATATCTGCCTAATGCTCAGAATAGGGTGAAACATTTTTTCTAGCAGAATTAGCACTGAACTCTCCCACCACTTGCATGGAGGACGATGGTGAGATTCCTGAAGGACCATTCTTAATTTATTGGAACTCTTTTATGCCTAAATGTCAAAGTCTCTAGACTGTTTTGTGTTTTCTTCTGATCTGCTAGAAACTACTTTATGATAACAATATTAAAATAGATGTTGGATAGAAGGTGATAAGGATTCATCTTAGAGAGGGTTTACGTAGTAAAAAATAAAACTCCAGGGACAGATATCAGGAAATAAGTCACACCCAAAATAAAACTTTGGAAGGTACTATAATTCAAGTGCACAGAGAATGGCACACAACGTTACTTCTGTGTGTTCTTGCCCAAAAATGCATAACTTCATTCTAATCATGGGAAAATATCAGATCAACCCAAATTGAGGGACATTCTACAGAGTAACTGAGCAGCATTTTTCAAAAGTGCCAAGGTTATGAAAGGTAAGGAAAGACTGAGGAAGTCTCTTGGATTTGAGGTGGCCAAAGAGACCCACAAATAAATGCAGTGTGGGATCCTGGATTGGATCTGAGAACTGAGAGGGTCGTTTGTGGAAAAGTGGTAAAATCTGAGTTCAGAATGTAGTTGAGTGAACAGTGTTGCACAAAAGTTAGTTTCCTGATTTTGATCATTGGACTGTTGCTGTATAAGGGTTAACATTGGGAGAAGCTGGGTAACAGGTATACAAGAATTTTCTGGATTAATTTGCATCTTTTCTAGAAGTCTAAAATTAATTCAAAATAAAAAACTTAAAAATAGGTAATATGATATAATATATATATTTATATATTCTCTCTCCCTCTTTCTCTCTCCCTCTCACTCACACACACACTGCATCCTGAAAACACTTCTGCTACAAATCACGTAGAAAATCTAGGTAAGATATAATAGCCTATTCTAAAAGAAAAAGCTGAAAGCCAGAACAGTAAGCATGAAGGTCACTGATGTCAAGCTTTTCTGAGAGAATTTGCTGATATCTATCATCGAGAATAGTGGTTCTAAAACACCATTGTGCATGAGAACCACATGGAGAACTTGTGAAAACATACTTGGCTGTGAGTTTTCCACCATCAGTTTCTAACACACCAGCTCTGGGCTGGGGCACAGAAATGTGCATTTCTAATTAGTTCCCGGTGATCTGTATCACATAGTTGCCCGGGTCCAGAGAACACCCACTGAGAATCAGTGAAGTGTGAACTGGGGAACTGAGAGATCAGGTTCCAACAAGACTTCATCCCCACCCCTCCGCCACAGAGCTCCTGTCCAGGTTATTGTGACCACACATTAAAAAGACAAAACAAAACAAAAGAAACAGACAAAGAAAGACAACCAAGGATCATTTCTTTTTTTTTTTTTTTTTCTTTCCTCACTTGAGAGAGAGTGCACATGCATGAACCCCAAGAGGGGGGAGAGGTAAGGGCAGAGGGAGAGAGACAATGCCCAGCATGGAGCCCCACAAAGGGCCAATCTCAGGACCCTAGGATCATGACCTGAGTCAAAACCAAGAAAGAGTCAGATGCCCAACTGACTGAGTGCCCCAGGTGCCCGAGACAACCAAGTATCATTTCTATTGTTCATCTTACTTGAGCTATCAGAAGCCTTTGCCACAGATGAGTGCTTTCTCTTTCTGAAATATTTTCTTAACTTGGATTCTAGAACATACTCGCTTGATTTTTTCCCCCTAATTTTAGTGGCCGTGACTTTCAATTTCTCTTGTGTTCCCTCATCTTCCAAACTTTAAATATTAAAGTGAATTGAGGCTCAGTCCTTGAGCTATTTTGCTACCTACACTTTATTCCCTGAGTGGGTCCATCTAGCCAAACAGAAGCTTATACTAAAACTCATAATCTTATACCCCCCAGGCTAGACCTTCCCAGTGAACCCCCAATTCATATATCCTTCTGTTTCCCTCAACATTTCCACTTCGATGTCTAATAGATTTACAACATTTAAATGAACTTATTCACCTCCCCCTCACCTGCCTGTCCCACAGTGTTCTTTATCTTAGTAAGCAGCAATTCAAATTTTTCCTTGTTTTTCCGATAAAAAGAAAGTTGGATTTAGTTGCTCTGGTTGGCATTGCATTCTGTGGTCTCCTAGAGGCTCTTCTTGCTTTTCTCCATGCAGCAAATGAATTGTATATGAGACCAAATTTAAATTGTAATTGAGATCATGCCAAACCTTAGTCCAGATCCTAACAAAGTCAATATCCTTTCTAAGTTAAGACTTATTCCTGATCACCTCCCTAATGCAAGTTCTTACACTCTCTTTCTGCCCACTCCAATCTACTCTCCTTTTAGGTCCTCAGACATGATGTGCATATTCCTGCATAGACAAGGACTTGCCTCTCTGTCTATTTCAACCATTCTCCTCCCATTCTTTAATCATTCAGGGCTCTATCCAAATGTTGCTTTAATGGGCTTTCCATGTCTACCCTAGATAAAGTTGCCAGCTTCTAAAACTCCATGTCCCTTTACTATGCTTTATTGTTTTGCATGGCACTTCACACAAACTCAAATGCTATGCATTCAATCACAATTTGTGTATTTCTTTCTATGGGAAAATAGACAACTAGAACATAGATACATAAAGTCAGTATCTACGTCTATCACATTCACTTTTCTATTCCCACACCATAAGCACTTCCTGGCATATGATAGTTGGTCAATAAATATTTGCTGAATAAATGAAATGACCCAGACTGCAGCTCAGGCAGGTGGATGAAAAAATCTCCAAGATGTGTTGATAGACGTAGAAAACGAAAAGAGGAGGTCAAATATTTACCTATTTGGAGTTCTAAAAGAGAATATGGGTACCTGGGTGGCACAGTAAGTTAAGCATCTGACTTGTGGTTTTGGCTCAGGTCTATGGGTTTTGATAAGTGTATAATAACATGTATCCACCATCATAGTATCATACAGAATAGTTTGATAAAAATTTTCTGTGCTCTGCCTGTTCATCCCTCCCCCCTCCCTAACCCCAGGAAACCAATGATCTTTATAGTGTTGACATAGTTTTGCCTTTTGCAGAATGTCATGTCATTGGAATCATACAGCATGTAGCTTTTTCAGATTGGTTTCTTTCACTAAGTAACATGCATTTAAGATTCCTTCATGTCCTTTCATGGCTTGATAACCCATTGCTTTTTAGTGCTGTATAATATTCCATATTCTGGATGTATCACATTCATTTATCCATTCAGCTACTAGGGACATGTTGGTTGTTTCCCAGTCTGGGCAGTTATGAATAAAAGTGCTATCAGCATCTGTGTACAGGTATTTGTGTGGATGTATGTTTTCAATTCATTTGAGTAAATACCAAGGAGCACTATTATTGTTTGCTTTTAAGAATTAAAAACATTTTATAAAAATAATAATTGAACATAACTTAACAAAGATACTTACTAAACAGGCTTATCATTTATGGCTTCAATATTTATTCAAAATAGTTTTGTTATACATGAATTTAAATAATATTCATATTTTGTGGATTTTAGCTCAACTACAGATTTGTGTGCCCCAGTAAGTCTTTTTTTCCCTCAGTCTAAGTGTTTCCAAGCAACTACCAGCACTATAAAATAAAAAAGCCATTTTAAGCAGAAAAGGGAAAGTTTTTTTAAAGTGTTTGCAATTACAAAGTATAAAACAAATGTCTTTAATTAGATCAAATGTATAAAGAAGTATCATTTAAATATATAAATTATCATTTCAAATATATAAAGCAAAGCTGAATGGGTTTTCCAGAAAAAAACTGGCAAATCTACACTTCTCCCCATAACTGATTATGAAACCTACCCTCTTCACCACAGAAAATGAAATATCAAAGATGAAAGCAACACATAGCCCTCTATGTCTTTGTACACTATAGTTTCTTATTTTATTGGATTTTTGCCTGAAATAGCTCCAAGATATTTATTTTGCCCTTCTTCTCCCAATTTGTATTATTATATCATTTCTTCATTGTCAGATCAAATTACACTTTTATTCTGTTCTGCATTCTAATCACCACATTTTTCTTAGTCAAACTACTATGGTCAAATATTTTCAAAGCTCATTATCTGTTCTTTCTATTTGGTTTCTCCATTTACTCTGGCATGTTTTATTTAAATTTCTTTCTATCTCTTTAACAATCTATCTTTTGCTTAACTATCATTTACTAATTACTCATCTTAAATTTAAGACATCATTGTTTATTTTAAGCCAACTCCTTATTTAAATGTTATATTGTTAAAGGTTTAGAAAATTAAAGAATAACTAAATTGTATCTAAATAAATCCTAAGATAGCACTCACCATATTTAAGCCATATGATACAAATCACTTGAATCAGGGCTTTAGGGAGAACAAACATCTTTATGATAATAACTGATTAAATACATAAAACTTGCTTGTGGTTGTGGGAAAACGAGGCATCTATCTTTTTTTTTTTTTTGGACCAAAATGTTGCATTTAGATTTATGATATATTAGTCCATATGATTCTCTCTCTCTTAATATTTTAATCCAATACTAGTAATTTGAAAAGAAAGTAAGTCTCGACCTTCCTAGGAGCTCTCTTGAAGGAAACCTGGTATGTAGACAAGATATTATGTCAGTAAGAAATTAGAAATTATCCACAATTTTTAAAGTCCTGACTAAAATTCCTCTTTCACTTTTTTCACATTACATCTAAATACAGACTTTAAAAATATATAAACATCTACTTGCTAGTGGCTGGAGGTAAGCCACAACAATCTGAATTTAACAAGCCCTCTGGGTGATTCTGTCACATGCTAGGCTATGTCATTCATTCTCAGCAGGACAACACTGCCAAGGAGGATGTGAAAATTGTTTCTTGGGTGTTGACAAACCTTAGGCATTATAGTGCTTATGCCAGAGCTTTGCCCTCCATAACAAAATAGTATTCCTTAGTATTTAATTTCATGGGGAAGGGGTGAGTTAATGTCCAAAAAAATCTCCTTATGAGAGCCTAAGGGAAAAAACTTGGGAAACATCAGTGTAGATTGAAAAGAGTAAGGGTCCCATGAAAGACCTTGTAGATCTGGGACCTGAAAGGAGAATAGAACTGAGAAAAGTTAATGCAGAAGAAAAAAGGGCTTCCCAGCAAGATCCCTGCCCACTTCCCAATTGCACTGGTCAGAGCTCTTCTAACACAAAAACCAGGTGCAAGGGTGAGGACAAGGTAGGATCCAAAACTTTAGTTCTCAAGGTATTGGGTTGGTTCACTTTCCTCAAAAGGACAGAAATAGTTATTGTTACAGGAGTGAATAAAATAAAATCCTAGCTAAAACTGCTGCGTATCAAGAGCACTAGGTAGAAGCAGCATTGACCATCAGATCCAAAGTGCTCAGATGAGTTCTACTAGTGGAATCAAGATACTGACAGTTCTGGGAACCAATACATTTGGGGAATGAGTTCCAATACAGAGTGGAAAAAAAAATTCAAAACATATAGGAAGAACAATAGAAAAAACCTGAAGTTCATTTTAGGTACTAACTGCCTAGTTCGACGGGTGTGTGTGTGTGTGTATGTGATATGTACAAATAATGACATGAATCAATGTGCAATCTGTTATTACTAGTCTATTCCTTTTTCAAGTACAGCGTTCACCTGTTGCTTGTTGACTAGTATCTTTCCACCATCATTGGGGTTCAGTAAATGTTTGTCAAAGGACTGAATTGAGGCCCGGGTAAGACAGTCATTGCCATCCTTGATAACCTAGCTTTCTTGTAGGCCAGTTTATATTAAACTTATTAGACAAGAGATATTTCAGAATCTAATGAAATCTGCAGCTATGTATATATAGCTGTTTGTGCATGATTTCTGGGGATTTCTGGGGATCTCCTGTTGCCTAGAACCCTTCTATAGAAGAACTATTGCTGTTAGCACCAGGGGAGTTTGATATTTTCTGAGTAATTACTCCTAACTGATTAACCCAAAAAAACACTTTCTACCAAATGGGAATATCATGTGGACTAATTATATCTTTGTGGTAGCATTTAAATTTGATATTCTTCTAAGCCATGTTCTCCCTTCTGCCTTGATATAGTGGTTCCTCTGCTACAACTAATAACCAGAATTTCTCACTAAGAAACCAGGCAGTCAGAGAGGTTTTTATCAATCAGCCCATGACCACTCACAAACTGGACGAATTTTATGACCAGAACCATGACCCAAACCAAAACTTGCCTGATATGAGGAAGTGGAGATGCAACGTGGGGGTGTTGGGAGTAGGAAAAGAATAAATGAAACAAGATGGGACTGGGAGGGAGACAAACCATAAGAGACTCTTAATCTCGCAGAGCAAACTGAGGGTTGCTGGGGGGAGGGGGGTTGGGAAAGGGTGGTGGGGTTATGGACATTGGCGGGGGTGTGCTGTGGTGAGTGCTGTGAAGTGTGTAAACCTTGCGATTCACAGACCCCCCTGGGGATAAAAATACATTATATGTTTATAAAAAAAAAATTAAAAAAAAGAAAACTGGTCTCTCCCTCCAAAACAGTATGAAGACCTCGGACTCCACCCGCCTGTGAAATGTTTACTTTAAACTTTGTAATCACGTGCTCTTAAATCATTTAAACAACCTCAGAAAAAGCGAAATCTCCAGCAAAGCCATATAATATTTTCATAGCTTGTGTATATTACAATAAGGACTTGCCTAGGCACACAATATTTCAGTAATTACAACTACTAAGTAGGATTTACCAGTATTTCTAATTGGCTGGCATGTCATAGGCTCAAGAATATTTTCATAGAACTCTTAAAAGAGCAGAAGGGAAGCCATGTTAATGCAAAGCTGTTCTCCTTCATTCTGTCCCCCTTTTAGCACTTCTCATACTGGCTAAATCTTTTTACAAAGAGTAATTTAAGAACATCTAGGTATGGAGGTGCAAAGCCAACTGCACTCTATTTAAAGAAAGAGTCTAAGTGCTGTAGTCCACACGCTGGGCACCAGGGCAGGACAGGGGCTCATAAATCTCCTGCGTGTCTAAGGAAGGAAGACTCTGGCACATGACGGATATGTAACAAGCCTCTTGTGAACCTATTTCTGGAGATGTGTCTACTTACAGAGCAAGAGACCCAGAACTGTGTGTTACAGCCTTTCGTCATGCATTCAACAAGCTTATTGAGCACCATCTGTATGCAAGTCACTTTGTGTAACTTGGATGATTTAGAACATGGAGTTACTAAGAGCTGCTGCCTGGATCGATCCTATGTGTAGACAGAGGTAATGACTGTTAATATATCATGATTTAAAGGATGCTACCTGACCTCTACCCGAAACTATCACTTCTCATGGCCTGGTGTGGCTTGATCCATTCTTTTTCTGGCTTCATGTTTGTATATTAAGAACCCTCTCTTTGGTTAAGGAACCCAAAGCAGAGAAGTTTCAGTCAGTCTTCAACAACAACAGGAGTAATTCTAACACCTGCATGAACATCTACTCTATCTTAGCTCTGTGTTTCCATACATAGATCCTAGGGATGACTCAATAGACTTACAACATCTTTCCTTTTTGCTAAAATTAGCAGAGCAACCAAAGAGCTCTAACAGACAAATAACTGACAATCAGTTAAGCAGATTAGTTAATTTTTTTCCCCACGACCTGCAGTCCATGCCAAGATCCCAGAAATATCAGACACAAGGAGCTAATTTTATAGTCTGGGTACCATAAGAATATTTGACTGATTAGAAGAAGGTTTAGAGAGGAGCAATTACCAGAAATGATGCATAAGCCCCAACAATGGGCAAAAGAGAGGAGCAGGAACTGACGAAATTTGAGAATTCATTCATTCAGCCAATATTTATACAGTACTACTCTATGCCAGGCCCGTGATAAGTGCTAGAGATACATCAGTGAAGTTGACAACCTCACCAAACTCAAGAGTGAGAGAGACCAAGAAAACACACAAACAATAAAATCAATATTGTAATTATTGCTATGAAAGAAATAAAGCAGATGAAATGGTACAAAGATACTTTAGCAGTGATGCAACCAGAAAGTGACCTTGAACATAGGGATTCTATACCACTCAATACAAAGTGGGACACTACAATGAGAGGAAATAGCATGGACGAAAGGGGAGATAAAGGAGAGGATAAAAGAAAGTGAGAAATGGGGGCACCTAGGTGGCTCAGTCTGTTGAGCATCTGCATTCAGCTCAGGTCATGATCCTGGGGTCCTGCCATAGAGCCTCAAGTCAGGCTCCCTGCTCAGCAGGGAGTCTGCTTCTCCCTCTGTCCCTCCCCCTGTTTGTGCTGTCTCTGTCTCTCTGCCTCTCTGCCTCTCTCAAATGAATAAATGAAATCTTAAAAAAAAAAAAGTGAGAAATGAGGAAGGAAGGCTATTCAGCCATACTTGATGCCATCTACAACAGACCTTGAACCTCAAGGATACAGCTCCCAGGCACTCCAGGTCAGGGTACGATGTCTGCAGGGGGCTGGGACCCATAAGAGTGAATCTCCCAGAACTGATCCAACATCCTAATAAGGGCTAACAATGAAAATTTGAAGACTTGTATGATGGGGAAGATCAAGGAACAACAAAACTCATACACTGTGGACAGTAAGTTGAAATAAATTCCTAAGTACCTGGACCCAACCTGATGCTTTCACATGCTGGAAAGCAAATGAAGTTATACCAGCCATTACTTCCAACACCTGTCTGTGCAGGACTTTGTTTACCTGACAATTTATACAGCATAACATGATCCTGGATTATATGTTAACTGTTTAAGGCAGGAAGACACAGTGTGTTTCAGTTAAAAATGCACTAGGTTACTCCCTTGAGCAACTGACTCGGTTTTAGCTCAGGTTATGATCTCACGATCCTGAGATGGAACCCCAGATGAGGCTCCCCACTCAATATGGAGTCTGTTTGGGATCCACCCTCTCCCTCTCCTCTGCCTTTTCCACCACTTGCATTTTCTCTCTTTCTCTCTAAAGTAAATAAATACAATCTTTAAAAAAAAAAAAAATACATCCATCCAAAGAAATACCATAATAAAAAGCATTATGTGGTTATAAAAAGAAATGTAGGAGTGTTATATGTAGCAATCAGTTGTTTTCTTTTTAGTGAACAGTACTGAGATCCTTCCCAGAGCCTTCCTGCTGGGCTGGTGAACCTACTTTCCAGCTACAGTGAATGCTAGCTGCCAACCAATCACAGCTGCACCCGTCCCACAGAATTAACCTTCAGCCAATGAGAGCGTCCACCTCAAGGAGAGATGTGAGGGAGACTATAAATCCTCCAGTGGTCTAAGGATGGCTGTCTGTAGTCAACATCTGTCTTGTACTGGGGAATAAAAGTCAGCCCCCTTTCTTTGAGCACAACAATATGTACTATAATTACTATTCAGAAGTTCGTGTGGAAACACTTGACTTCAGGGAAATCCACATTGCTACTCATCTTCTCCTGCCCTCCGCCTTCCTTCTCTTACAGGTTTCCCACCTGAAAGCACACACTCAATAACTCACTAAAACAAAAATATCTATCTTGAGATCTGCCTTGAGGTAACCTGAATTAAGAGGCACTTTTTTTTTTTCCCCATCTTGAGATCTCCCTTGAGGTAACCTGCATTAAGAGGCACTTTTTTTTCCCTTTTTGCTTTTAAGATCTTCCAAGCCACAAAATATATAAAACCACATTTCACAGGAAGATGAAAAGTAATTGAGAAAGACAGGAAAATGGTTTGAGTTGTGGACAGCTGGCCTAGAAAATTTTGTCTGCTTTTCCAGAAGAGTTTCAAAAACAACTCAGCTTATTCTTTGAGCTGAATAATCTATCTTAATCCTTACATCCCCAAATCAGTTAATCTCTCCTTGCTCAAGACTATGACCAAACTGGCAGGATAACACCAGCCCTGGGGGAAAGTAGATCACTAGAACCTCTCAGAGAGAGAAGAGCTAGGGCTTCTAGGATCTGTAAGAGAGCACACAACTGGGACAGATGTGGAAAACAGTCCCAAAAAGGGAAACCAACACAGACCCTCACCCTTGAAACAATACGTATTGAGTATACTTGGATACAAATGGCTAGAGATACAACACATACTTGTTTCCATCAATTCTGATTTCCATTTCATTGTGAAGTCATCTTCATCCATCCTTGCAGGCCTGCAAGTTATGTCACTTGAGTGCTCATTTCAAACTTTACATAAACATTCGTTATATACTCTTGCCCATTGGGAACCTATCACTGAGACATCACAGTGCTGGGCTGTCTTTAGTTTGCATTAACCTAGTGAAGTTGAGCCACCATATGCAGTTGATACTTTTGGTGCAAATTTGAAAATTACAAACTACACCTGAGAGCGTTCGATGGTCTCCTCCCTTATCTGTGTTTGAAAAACCTATTTTGTGAAAGTCCAAAATACCCTCTCCTAACCATGTAATGCTGTGGGTCTCTAAACAATTGTGGTTGATTTTGTTTGGTCTGGCAAACACAAATTATCCCATAATCATTTTAGCCTGGCAGTCATGCTTACATTGACTTGTTTGTGTTTTAGAGAAGAAAATGCTGTGGCTGTCATGAAAAATGGAAGGGGTTAGAGGCAAATGAAAGATTTCTCTGTGCTGAGGAAAAATGCAGCTACTTTAATTTTCTATACCAAATGGGCTTCATTTAATATCAAAGTGAAGTGAATTTGAAAATAAAAAAGGGCACTTCAGTTTTTGAGTGAACTGGTCCTTTAGACATCTATTATGAGATTTCAATTCACAACCTGGCTCCGTCCAAAAAAAAAAGAGAGAGAGAGAGAAAGCGAGAGAGAGAGAAAAGAAAAAAGTAGACACTAAATTGGATGCCAGTTTTTACCTTTCCATTTTAAAAACACTGTTCTATAAAAAAAAATCACAAAAATTCAGTAATGGGTTTAACACACACACCCATAAAATATTCTCATAGGCTTGAAAACTGGTAAGTGATATGGACATAAATAAATACTGGAAAGAAAGAGAAAAGAGAGGGAAGGAAGGAAAGAGGAAAAGAGACAGTGAAGAAAGTAATGTCTGTGTTTGCAGAGCTGACCCCGTGTCATCCTATATCACAAAAAGGGTAGGGTACTATGGTGGAAAAACAAAGTCTTCTTTGTGCAATTAACTACATCAAAGACACTGTGGAGGTCATAATCCTTTCCTAGGTATTTGTTTCCTTAATGGAAAATATGCAGGAAGGACTATTTCTTCTCTGAGGCCCCTCCTACCATTTACCTGCTACGATTTGAAAGCAGTTTCTGCAACAGCAGGCATTTGATAAATGTCCCCATAGTACCAGCTGGAAGGTTGATAAAAGTCAATAGGGTACAAAGTTTCCAGGGAACTGTGCATAGTTTGAAAAGTAAGAGTCATTGAAATGTTCCAATGAAGAAGAGAAAGGTGTCAAGTCAGCAATTTGGAAATACCCTTTTGGGTAAAATAAGAAACAATTATACTCCATCAGACATTTCTGAGCAGTTCACCTTGACAGTCTTTGCCATTTCAGCTTTGTCTCTCAAGTACACGCCTCCCACGTTGGATCTAATTACTCTTCCCTTTGGATACTCTTACCTCCTCTGACTTGGCTGAAAAAGCTTGATTATAAAGTCTTGTCTACTTTCACAGTGTTGATTTTTATTGTTTGACTCATCTTTCATTTAGGGATAGAGATAGTATGGCCAATTGTGCAATGCTCTAATTAACAATACTTCCCACCAAAATAAAACAAATAAAACAATCACGACATGTGCCAAGTTCATTTGGTATACACTGCTGTGGAGATCGTTTCAGGAACTGAATCTGAGTAGGTACCTCCATTTCTACAGTTTCTCGAGATAGCCCTGGAAATTGAGGGAAGTATTAGTTTCTGCGTTATCCTCACTAATAACATGAAAGACAGTAAACTTGTTTGAATTTCATCAATGTCTGTGCATGCATTCAAATTCATTCAACATTCATTGAGCATTTAATATGTGTAAGGAATTCATCAATATTCTGGAATAGAATGGATATGGAAGATAACAAAATTAATGGATAGGGTTCAAGTTTTAGTGAGGTTATAATTTTCTACATATTATTCCACAAAGGGAAGTCATATCTATCATCACTTTTGGTCCTTTCAGCAACCTCAGGTGATAAGCAGTGCAGGGATACTCTCTTTTCATAGATATTTAAAACACACACACACACACACACACATAAACACACACACACACACATCCAACCCAGATGATTATTGACTTTGCCAAATCACTGCAAATCTGTGGAAAAATCAGCATTAAAATACAAGGCTCTACCAAAAGCAGAAATCTTCCTTACACATCAGATTAAAACCATATGCTACCAAACTTGGGGTCAAGGAGACAAGCACATAATAATACTATTAAGGAGAATAAAATATTGCATATATGTGGTGGATAAAGTATCTGATTTAATGATTTAGCAAACATTCATTGGGAACATAATATATGCCAGGCCCTCTACTAGGCAATGGGAATAAAGTGATGTATAAGACATTATCTTTACTGTCAAGAATCTTTTTTAAAATCTTTAAAATTTATTTAGTTGACAGAGAGAGAGAGCAAGCAAGGGGAGCAGAGGGAGTGGAAGAGGAAGAAGCAGATTCCCTGCCAAGCCGAGAGTCTGGCATGGGGCTCAATCCCAGGACCCTGGGATCATGACCTGAGCCGAAGGCAGACACCTAACTGACTGAGCCACCCAGGTACCCCTATTGTCAATTATAGGCTGTTACCATTATAAAAGTATAAAGAATAAACCAAAAATCAGAAAACATGACAGAAATTTCATAGCTACATTTCAAAAAATTTGAACACTTATACTTTTAGCCTTAATAAAGGAACCAGTACCAGATTTACCCTCTGGTCATTAAAAAAACAAACAAACAAACAAAAAGAAAACAAAAACAAAATAACAACAACAAAGACAAACAACACACACACACACAAAAAAACAAAAACAAACCCAGAATGTATGAAATATACTTTTTTTTTTTTTTTAAATCAGACAACAGATCATATAGGGCTATGGTCCCTGAGACAAAGGAAACAAAGGAGGTGAGCCCTATGATGTCTCCAGTTTTCTTCCAGGAGGCATTTTCTACACTGAGGCCCAAAGATGCAGAACAAAGGCTCACTGGCTGAATTGAAAAAATATCAGAGTTCAGGGATGTGGCTCAAACTGAATTGAAAAAATATCAGAGTTCGGGGATGTGGCTCCACCTGACGATTGTGAGGCAAAATACGGGAAGATAGATATGTATATAGGATAAGAATTCCAAAAGGGATCAAAATCCCAGAGGGTTTATCTTGAATCTTTGTCTAAATACCAAGCTGCACCCAAACTAAAGCTTCACAACTCTGGGGACAGAGCAGTAAACTAAACAACTCCCAGAGAATGACAGATTCCATGCACTCTCTATCAAAATTCCAATGGCCTTTTTTTTTTTTTTTTCAGAAATAGAAAAGCCAATCTTAAATTCATATGGCACTGGAAAGGGCCCTGAATAATCAAAACAATCTTGACAAAGAAGAACAAAGCTGGAGGACTCACAAGTTCTGATTTCACATGTTTCGTCAAAGCTAGAGTAATCGAAACCTTGTGCAAATGGCATAAAAGTAGACATACAGACCAAAGGATACCACTTAAGATAGAATAGAATGAAAGATCTAGAAATAAACCCCTAAGTATATGGACAATTGATTTTGACCAGCATGCCAAGTCCATTCAGTGGGGAAAGAATGGTCTCTTCAATGGATATTTCTGGGACAACTAGATTTCCACTTCCAACAGTTTGGTCTCCACCTCACATCAAACACGAAAATGAACTCAAAATAATCAATGACTTAAATATAAGAGCTAAACCATAAAATTCTTAGAAGAAAACATTGCAATAAGTCTTCACAAACTGGGGTTTGTCAAGGGATTCCTAGCTATGACAGCAAAACAGGAATAACAAAAGAAAAAAAAATAGATAAGTTTTATTTCATCAAAATGAAAAACTTTTTTCCACCAAAGAATATTACCAAGAAAGTGTAAAGACAATGCATACAAGAAGCAAAAATATTTATTCCATTCTAGTTATCCTCTCTTTTTATGTATTTATAAAATCTGCTTTAAAATCCTTATCAGCTAGTTCCATTATTGCGGTCATTCCTGGGTTTGCTTCCATTGATCAGATTTTTTCTTGATCATGAGTCATGTTTTCTTATTTCTTTTGCATATCTCAAATTTGTTGATTGGATGTGGAATATTGTAAGTATTACAATGTCTACTTTTCTGCATTTTGTTATATTCCTACATATTGTCAAATTTTATTTTGGCGAGCAAGTAAGTTATCAGCGTAATCCTTTCATGACTTGCTTTTAAGCTTTGTTAGGTAAGATCTAGACGACTTTGGTTTACGACTTATTTAACCCTACTAAAAAAAGGCATAACTTTTGGGGTCCCCACTGAGTGTCCTGGGTCTTCATTGAACTCTCCCTATTCTGACTAATAAGAATTATTTTGTTTGGTTATTTCTAGTGTAAAGATTTAAAAGAACCTTGAACAGTTGGCCATAATATCCCTATCTTTAAATGAAAGATGAGTCAAAACAATGAAAATAAACATTTCTGACTTCAATTATTTGGATCTTCTCTCTTTTCTTTGTCAGTCTAGCTAAAAGCTTGACAATTTTGTTGGTGTTTTAAAAGAATGACCTTCTTGTCATTCTTTTCTATTGATTTTCCCTATTGTTTTTCTATTCTATATTTGATTTACCTCCACTCTAATCTTTTTCTTAAATTACTTAATTTTTTATTTCTTTTCAGCATAACAGTATTCATTGTTTTTGCACCACACCCAGTGCTCCATGCAATCCGTGACCTCTCTAATACCCACCACCTGGTTCCCCCAACCTCCCACCCCCCGCCCCTTCAAAACCCTCAGATTGTTTTTCGGAGTCCATACTCTCTCATGGTTCACCTCCCCTTCCAATTTCCATCAACTCCCTTCTCCTCTCCATCTCCCCTTGTCCTCCATGCTATTTGTTATGCTCCACAAATAAGTGAAACCATATGATAATTGACTCTCTCTGCTTGACTTATTTCACTCAGCATAATCTCTTCCAGTCCCATCCATGTTGCTACAAAAGTTGGGTATTTATCCTTTCTGATGGAGGCATAACACTCCATAGTGTATATGGACCACATCTTCCTTATCCATTCATCCGTTGAAGGGCATCTTGGTTCTTTCCACAGTTTGGCGACCGTGGCCATTGCTGCTATAAACATTGGGGGTACAGACGGCCCTTCTTTTCACTACATCTGTATCTTTGGGGTAAATACCCAGTAGTGCAATGGCAGGGTCATAGGGAAGCTCTATTTTTAATTTCTTGAGGAATCTCCACACTGTTCTCCAAAGTGGCTGCACCAACTTGCATTCCCACCAACAGTGTAAGAGGGTTCCCCTTTCTCCACATCCTCTCCAACACATGTTGTTTCCTGTCTTGCTAATTTTGGCCATTCTAACTGGTGTAAGGTGGTATCTCAATGTGGTTTTAATTTGAATCTCCCTGATGGCTAGTGATGATGAACATTTTTTCATGTGTCTGATAGTCATTTGTGTGTCTTCATTGGAGAAGTATCTGTTCATATCTTCTGCCCATTTTTTTTTATATGATTGTTTGTTTTGTGTGTGTTGAGTTTGAGGAGATCTTTATAGATCCTGGATATCAACCTTTTGTCTGTACTGTCATTTGCAAATATCTTCTCCCATTCCGTGGGTTGCCTCTTTGTTTTGTTAACTCTTTCCTTTGCTGTGCAGAAGCTTTTGATCTTGATGAAGTCCCAAAGGTTCATTTTCGCTTTTGTTTCCTTTGCCTTTGGAGACATATCTTGAAAGAAGTTGCTGTGGCTGACGTTGAAGAGGTTACTGCCTATGTTCTCCTCTAGGATTCTGATGGATTCCTATCTCATGTTCAGGTCTTTTACCCATTTTGAGTTTATCTTTGTGTACAGTGTAAGGGAATGGTCGAGTTTCATTCTTACATATAGCTGTCCAGTTTTCCCAGCACCATTTATTGAAGAGACTGTCTTTTTTCCACTGTATATTTTTTCCTGTTTTGTCAAAGATTATTTGCCCATAGAGTTGAGGGTCCATCTCTGGGCTCTCTACTCTGTTCCACTGGTCTATGTGTCTGTTTTTATGCCAGTACTATACTGTCTTGGTGATCATAGCTTTGTAGTAAAGTTTGAAATCAGGTAATGTGATGCCCCCAGTTTTATTTTTGTTTTTCAACATTTCCTTAGCGATTCGGGGTCTCTTCTGGTTCCATACAAATTTTAGGATTATTTGCTCCAGCTCTTTGAAAAATACCGGTGGAATTTTGATCGCAATGGCATTAAAAGTATAGATTGCTCTAAGCAGTATAGACATTTTAACAATGTTTATTCTTCCAATCCAAGAGCATGGAATGGTCTTCCATCTTTTTGTGTCTTCTTCAATGTCTTTCATGAGTGTTCTGTAGTTTCTCGAGTATGGTTCCTTTATCTCTTTGGTTAGGTTTATTCCCAGGAATCTTATGGTTCTTGGTGCTAGAGTAAATGGAATCGATTCTCTCTTTTCCCTTTCTGTATTTTCATTGTTAGTGTATAAGAAAGCCACTGATTTATGTACGTTGACTTTGTATCCTGCCATGTTGCTGAATTGCTGTATGAGTTCTAGTAGTTTGGGGGTGGAGTCTTTTGGGTTTTCCATATAAAGAAGCATGTCATCTGCGAAAAGAGAGAGAGTTTGACTTCCTCATTGCCAATTTAGATACCTTTTATTTCTCTTTGTTGTCTGATTGCTGTTGCTAGGACTTCTAATACTATGTTGAACAAGAGTGGTGAGAGTGGGCGTCCTTGTCACATTCCTGATCTCAACAGGAAGGCTGAAAGCTTTTTCCCATTGAGGATGATATTTGCTGTGGGTCTTTCATAGATTTTATGAAGTTCAGGAATGTGCCCTCTATCCCTATACTTTGAAGTGTTTTAATCAGGAATGGATGCTGGATTTTGTCAAATGCTTTTTCTCATCAATTGAGAGGACCATGTGGTTCTTCTCTCTTCTCTTACTGATTTGTTCTATCACATTGATTGATTTGCGAATGTTGAACCATCCTTGTAGCCCAGGGATGAATCCCACCTGGTCATGGTGGATAATCTTTTTAATGTGCTGTTGGATCCTGCTTGCTATGATCTTGTTGAGAATCTTAGCATACATATTCATCAGCGATATTGGTCTGAAATTCTTTTTTGGTAGGTCTTTGCCTGGTTTGGGGATCAGGGTAATTCTGGCTTCATAGAAAGAGTCTGGAAGTTTTCCTCCTGCTTCAATTTTTTGAAACAGCTTCAGGAGAATAGGTGTTATTTCTTCTTTGAAAGTTTGGTAGAATTCCCCAGGGAATCGTTCAGGTCCTGGGCTCTTGCTTTTTGGGAGGTTTTTGATCACTGCTTCAATCTCATTACTAGATATTGGTCTATTCAGGTTGTCAATTTCTTCCTGGTTCAATTTTGGGAGTTCATAGGTTTCCAGGAATGCATCCATTTCATCTAGGTTGCTTAGTTTATTGGCATATAACTTGATAATAACTTCTGATGATTGTTTCTACTTCCTTGGTGTTAGTTGTGATCTCTCCCTTTCATTCATAATTTTATTAATTTGGGCTTTCTCCCTTTTCTTTTGGATTAGTGTGGCCAATGGTTTAGCGATCTTATTGATTCTTTCAAAAAACCAGCTTCTAGTTTCATTGATACGTTCTACTGTATCTCTAGTTTCTACCTCATTGATCTCTGCTCTAATCTTGATTATTTCCCTTCTTATGTGTAGAGTTGGTTTGATTTGTTGTTGATTCTCTAGTTCTTTAAGGTGTAGAGACAGCTGGTGTGTTCTGGATATTTCGATTTTTTTTGAGGGAGGCTTGGATGGCTATGTATTTCCCCCTTAGGACCGCCTTTGCTGTATCCCATAGGTTTTGGACCGAAGTGTCTTCATTCTCATTGGTTGCCATGAATTGTTTCAGTTCTTCTTTGATCTCCTGGTTGATCCAAGCATTCTTAAGCAAGGTGGTCTTTAGCTTCCAGGTGTTTGAGTTCCTTCCAAACTTTTCTTTATGATTGAGCTCCAGTTTCAATGCATTGTGATCTGAGAATGTGCAGGGAATAATCTCAGTCTTTTGGTATCAGTTGAGTCCTGATTTGTGACCCAGTATGTGGTCTATTCTTGAGAAGGTTCCATGTGCACTTGAGAAGAATGAGTATTCTGTTGTTTTATGGTGGAATGTTCTGTATATATCTATGAGGTCCATCTGGTCCAATGTGTCATTCAATGCTCTTGTTTCTTTATTGATTTTCTGCTTTGATGATCTATCTCTGAGAGAGGCATGTTAAGATCTCCTACTATTAATGTATTCATATCAATAGGACTCTTTATCTTGATTAACAGTTTTCTTATGTAATTGGCTGCTCCCATATTGGGGGCATAGATATTTACAATTGTTAGATCATCTTGGTAGATAGTCCCTTTAAGAATTATGTAGTGTCCTTCTGTATCTCTGACTAGAGTCTTTAGTTAAAATCTAATTTATCTGATATGAGAATTGCTACCCTGGCCTTCTTTTGTGGCCCACTGGCATGAAAGATGCTTCTCCATCCCTTCACGTTCAGTCTGGGTGTATCTTTAGGTTCAAAATGGGTCTCTTGTAGACAACATATGGATGGGTCCTGTTGTTTTATCCAATCTTCAACCCTGTGCCATTTTATGGGGGCATTTAGGCCATTCACATTGAGAGTGATTATTGATAGATATGTTTTTATTGACATCGTGTTACCTTTGAAGTCTTTCTTTCTGTAGATTGTCTCTATATTTCTGTTCAATGTTATTCTTAGGATTTTTCCTCCTTTATAGAACCCACCCTTAATATTTCCTGCAGTGTTGGCTTGGTGGTTGCATAGTCTTTTAAGCCTTGCCAGTCTTGGAAACTCTTTATCTCTCCATCCATTTTGAATGTCAGTCTTGCTGGATAAAGTATTCTTGGCTACATGTTCTTCTCATTTAGTGCCCTGAATATATCTTGCCAGCCCTTTCTGGCTTGCCAGGTCTCTGTGGATAGGTCTGACATTATTCCGATGGTCTTTCCTCTGTAAGTAAGGAGCCTCTTTGTCCTAGTGGCTTTCAAGAGATTATATCTACAATTATGATTCCTCAATTTGACCATCAGGTGCCTTGATGTTTTTTTGGAATCTATAATCTTGGGTGGAGACCGTTCGGCCTCTAGTACATGAACGCTGGTTCCATTCACGAGATTAGGAAATTTTTCCTGAAGAACTTGTTCCACTATATCTTCTAGACTTCTTTCTTTCTCCTCCCCTTCAGGGATTCCAATAATTCTGATGTTGGAATGTTTCATGGCATTATTTACTTCCCTGATTCTGTTTTTGTGGCTTCTAAGCTGTTTGTTCCAGGCTTCCTCCTGATCCTTTCTCTCTATCTGTTTGTCCTCCAGATCACTAATTCTATCTTCTGTCTCAGTTACCCTAGCTTTGAGAGAATTTAGATTAGATTGGAACTCATTGAGAGCATTGTGAACCTCATCCCTGGTAGCTTTCAGCTCTGCCCTAACATTGTGAACATCATCCCTGGTCACTTTCAGTTCTGCCCTAATTAATTCTGTTTGGTCATCCATGGCTTTCTCCAACCTAGCTATTGCCTGGATAATTGTTAGCCTGAATTCTCTTTCCGACATATTGTCTATGTTGATAGCTGTTAGCTCTGTTGCAGAAGGCCCATCCTCTGTCTTTTTCTTCTGTTGGGCATTCCTCCTCCTAGTCATTTTGGTGAGAGATGACTGAACAGATGTAGCTGGATGTATCGACTGTGGTGCAGTCAAGGTGCACCCTGGAACACTTCTGAGCAATCAGGATTCCCCACCCAAATGAGAGAAAAAATAAAAGAAGAAGAAAAAAAAGAGAGAGACAGACAGGAAAAAAAGGGACGATAAAAGAGAAGGTTCAGCCCAAATGGGCCCCAAGGTAAGATTTATGAAGTATACAAACAAAAGCAGACAAACAAAAAGACTGATAAAAGTATATGAAAAGAGAATATATATATATATATATATATATATATATATATATGTATATGTATATGCAAATAAAGGAAGAACCTCATCAAAAAGAACCCCAAGTATAAGATTTATATACTATCAGGACAAACACAGAAACGCTGGTGGAAGAAAAAGATGGGAGAGTGGTAATACATTCTCAGTGTGGGTGAGGAAGGTTGTTTTGATTCTTCCTGGATGTATCTTGATATCTTTGTTAAAGGACTCAACTTTCCTAAGATAAAGGGGGTTAAAAATTGGTTTACTTATAGGGGTAGCATTGATTGGGGAAAGGGGATTACCTTGAAGTTTAACTCTAAATGAATATTAGGAAATAAAAATAAAAAAGGAATAAACTAGACTAAACTAAAATTTAAAAAAAAGAAATTTAAAAAATAGAAATGCAAAAGAAAAACTCAGGTGTATGTATCAAAAAGTTCAGGTTAGAAGGTTATTATGGAATTTGATGTACTGGAAATCTCACTGTGATGGTAAATAGGTTAAAAAATTATCTATATAAAAAAAAAATGAGCCAGAATAGTGGGAACGAGTTAAAAATAAAAGTTGTCCTATGAAGTAGTGGTGGTTGTTCTCTTGTAGTCTTTTTTTTTTTCCTTCCTGGTTGGTTTTCTGGGGGAGGGGCCTGCCACGTGGTTTTTCAGTCAATGATGTTCCCTGAGTTAAGTCCTCCCGCCTCCCTCAAGGGGGTGGGCTCTGAGGAAACTGGTTTTTTCAGGCTTTTGTTCTCTGGAGGTTTTTATGTTTGTTCACTTTTTTTTTCTCTCTCTCTTGACCACTTGTGATGGTTTTTGTAGGTTTAGAGGAAAGCAAACTGCACCCTGACTTCCCTCTCAGAGAGAAGCCTCAGTCTGGCTGCAGAGCCCAAATAAATTCCCCCTCGGCCGCTGGCAGAGCAGGTTCCGAGTCGCGGTCCCTGGGGACACAGGATCTTTTGCTTGTACCCAAAACCATGGCAGTGGCAGCTATCTGGGCAGCTCCAGACTGCCAGAGAGGTTCCAAGCAGTGATCGCACACTGAGATTTTCCCGCTGGCCCGGGCTGGGAGTGCCTGGTCTTTCCGGGTCTAAGAGCGCCCGGCTTACGCGCACCTCTCTCAGGGGAGGGTGAGGTTGTGCATGCGTCTCAGGCTCTGGTAGAATGGCAAGGGCCTAAGAGCGCAGGGCTGGGCTTTCTCGCACCTCTCTCAGGGGAGGGTGAGGGGCATGCGTGTCTCAGGCTCTGTAGCAGGGCTCGGTGTTCTGCTGGCTGGCGAGGCTCCCAGCCCCTCAGAGGAGCCAGACCCCATGCATTCTCCGGCGGGCTGGCAGCTCAGGGACCAAGACCTGGTTTCTCCATCGCACTCTCTCTGGCTCAGCACCAGGGGAGGCTGTCCTGGGTCCTGGGACTTAAGCCCCATCCCTAGCCACCCCGATTCCCACAATTCCCCCCCACCCCCGCGATCCTTTGCTCTTTCTGAGTGCTTTCAACCAGTCTCCAAGTTAATGCTGGTCCCCAGATGCAGGGCACTCTCGTATTGGGATATTACTTTCCAATGGGTCACCTCTGGTGGCTCCCTCCCCCTTTTGTTTATCTTCCGATATCAGACCGACGTTCCCACTCTGTTTTACCTGCCCACTGGCATCTTCTGCCCCTGTAGAGATCCAGACATGTATAATTCTGATCTCAGGCTGATTTCGTGGGTGGTCGGAGTTCTTTGGCAGGTAATCAGCTCACTTTAGGGTACAGGTTGAAAGGATGCCTCCTCCTACTTCCCCACCATCTTGTCTCCCCCTCTCTAATCTTTTTTTTTATGGTTTTTCTTCTATTAAGTTTAGGTCTACCTTGCTTTCTTTTCCTACTTCCACAAGATGGAAAGTAGGCTATTGATTTGAGAGCTTTCTCCTTTGGAGAAGAATTCTCCAAAGCAAAATAACATGTAACATGGCACTCCAAACTGAATTAAATATCCTCCAACATTCAAAGATACCAATTTATTTAGTAAAAAAGAAAACTATAATCAGAAATTCAAAAACTGGGCTCCTGGGTGGCTCAGTGGGTTAAAGCCTCTGCCTTTGGCTCAGGTCATGATCCCAGGGTCCTGTGATTAAGCCTCACATCGGGCTCTCTGCTCAGCAGGGAGCCTGCTTCCCTCTCCCTCTCTCTCTGCCTGCCTCTCTGCCTACTTGTGATCTCTATCTGTCAAATAAATAAAGAAAATCTTTAAAAAAAAAAAAGAAATTCAAAAACTAAAAATGAAAACGGATAGATATGCAAAAAGAGCAAGTTTAATGAGATTTATTTAACTCAGAAAGAAAACTGAGAAAAAGACAAAATCATATGACAAAGAATAAATTATAATAAAGCTGAATTAGAATTTGATCAACTGCATTAAAAAATGTAAAACACATACAGGAAAGAAAATAAAAATAAGAAAGAAATATGAAGGATCTCAAAAAAATTATTAAAATGGAAGACAAGCCAAAAGGTCCAACATGCATATAATTATGGTTCCTAAAAACATGTGCAGGAGCAGAACAACAGGGAAAAAAAAAATTCAAGAAGACATTATAGAAATCTGAGAAAATGTAAATCTATACATTGAAATGTCCCACCATCTACCTGTCAACATTGAACTAAAAGGATTAATTCTTTGGTTTTCAAGTCAAATAAAATAATTCTCAGGGCCACCGGACCAAAAAATAATAATAAATTCTAATTACTCATAAGAGTAAGAGAAATAGGTTAACGTTCACTTCACAAGAGTAATAACGGAGCATAATTTTCAATAAGCTGAAAGACAAAGCACAAGACAAGGATTTTATATCCAGCCAGTTTTTCAAATATCAAGACTATAAAAGAAAAAAACAAACAGAAACCAGTTTCAGTTACTGCAAAATCTCACATTTCTGAGGAATCTGTAATGGATGGATTTCAGTTATCCCCAAGATAACTGGGGAAATTAAAGGAAACAAGTTGAAATGGAGAACTCAAAGTACATGATTTTCAATGTAAGACTAAAACAAAGGGGCACCTAGCTGGCCCAGTCCATGCAGGCTGTAACTCTTGATCATGGGGTTGTGAGTCCAAGCACAACATTGGGCATGGAGATTACTTTAAAATATAATCTTCAAAAAAGAAAGAAAGACTAAAACAAAGATGAAAACATGAGGGGGAAAGACTAATATGTAAAGGCTACATCCTGAGAAACAGAATGTAAGTGAAAAATGGGAAGAAAGAAAAGTTGAGATGGGGACAAAGAATAACACTTAAAATTGACACACTACAGAGTAAAATATCAAGTAAGAAAAAAGGAAATTGAGGGCATCATAAGAGGTATAAAAGTGCACATTAGAACAAAAATGCAAACTTCCAAATCAAAGTTTTAGAAATTAAAAGAAGATCCACCAAATGAAGAAAGAAATTAAATGGTTAAATTTAATGCAATTATCACATTAATTATAAAATAAGAGTTGGCACCAAACATCTCATTATACCAATGTGACTACACTTAACCAACCTATTTTGAAAAATGATTTTCATATTGACTTGCAAAAGAAAATCTGTTTGTCTGCTATTTATGATAAACACACCTTAAGCTGTGGTTTAGCAGGACCCCTTAAACCATGGAGAAAGTGATGGCTCATGATAGCTGAGGCTGAAATGCCAGAATTACATGGCAGATGCTGGAAAAAAGGGGATAAAACCCTCAGGGAGTCAGGCATGCTGAGATGCACATATTATGTGTGACTGGAAGGCCCACCGGATGATTATGTTCTTGGGAAGGACCAAATACTTTCATTTATCAAAGGCCATAAGTATTTCGCTGGTAAGAAATTTGTGCTACCCTAGGGATCTAAAGAATGATGAGTAGGTACCCATTATATCTACATTTATTTCAAAAGTCTGGCCCCTAAGAAACCAGACATATCCTGGTGGATGATAGTAAATGATCACACACTCAAACAAGCAAAGTGCCCAATTACAGAATCCCAGTACCGGTATAATATCTTTGTAATAGATGATTAATAC
The DNA here is from genome assembly GCF_010015895.1 of Lontra canadensis. Lineage (NCBI taxonomy): Eukaryota > Metazoa > Chordata > Mammalia > Carnivora > Mustelidae > Lontra > Lontra canadensis. Next base: position 176,782 of record NW_022631111.1, read on the forward strand.
AGCCTGAGACACACAGCCTGCAGTCATTATCTGATAAATGTGTTCTTTTCTATCTTGATCAGAAAAGAGAATCATAAACAGCTTGTATTTCCATAGAATGAACAATAACATATATTTATAGTTTCCTCTAGGGCTAGATTAACTACCTTACTTATAATATAGTCCAGACAACAGACGTCCCACCAAATATCACATTGATCTGTTGCACTGATAGATTTACCCTGGTAAGTTCAGATAAAACAAGGTTGCCTGAATCCCATAGGTCTTTGTGAAACACATGAGCTCCAGAGAGTGGGAAATAAACCCTATGAAGATTCAGAGGTCTGGCAGGAGTCCTTGGGTTCTGGGGTCAATACAGTCTGCACCTACTAATACCGCTCTAGTCCTTAGATGGGGTGATGCAAAATTTTTCAACTTAATTGGGACCTAAGGAAGGAAAGGTCTCTGGAGATTGTCCACGCTAAGATGTGAACAGCCCTGTGGCATCAGACATACAGTAGAGCTGACCATACAGTGATGGATTTATCAGTGATGGGAAAGTATGTTATTTATGCTTTGGGCAAGCCTCAGCAAAAGAATTACAATAACTCTGACATTCTGAAGCAAAGCCATGACATTTAGAGGCTTTAACAGAAAGTTAAAAACCTTTTAAAAAACCATATTAGTGCCATCCTAATATTATGGGCCTCTTAAGGGCTCTCATAGAGACAAAATTCCTGACCATAGTTCATATAGCAGTATTTCCTGGTGATGCCAAATGCCCACTTGATGAAAAGTTGGCTGCACAGGGCCCTCTTCATTCTGAAAGGGACAGCAGTTTTCCCCCATGGATATTGGTACCTATTCTGGGTATAGTTTTGCTTCACTTCCCACATAGTGTCGGCACCACCATTTTCCAGAGTTGTGGAATGTTTTGCCCACTAGTATGCAACCCCACAGGCCACGCCCCAGCAAAGGCATAGTGTAACAATGAAACCATAATTACAGGGCCTCCTGGTCATTGGTCAGTCACACCACCCAAAAGCTGGTACAGCATTGGATGGCCTACTGAAGGCATAGCTGAAATGCTCCATGGCTCAGAGGTACCATATGCACAGATAGTGCCCTCCTTCAGAACTGCAAGGTAGGCACAGATTCAAAGATCTCAATACGGCACTGTCCTTAGTAGAAAGAGGGCAAGGAGTCCAAAACCCAAGAATGGGAGCAGGAATCACCCTACTCACCATTATTTTCAATATTCTGCTGGGAGATTACATGCTTCTTGTTCTCACAACTCTTGATTCCTCAGTTAGAAGCTCTGGTACTCAAAAGAGACACAATTCCCGTAAGGACAAAGCAAGAGTACCAGGGAACTGTAAGCTATAGCTGCTGGCCGGTCACTTGAAACTCCTTGTATCTAGGAGCTAGAGGCAAGAAAAGGAATAACTATCTTAGCAAGAATGACAGTAACTGACCTGGATTATCAGGAGGAGGGAGGGTTGCTGATATATTCTAAAGGCCAGGAAGAAAATAGGTAAAATCTAAGTGATCTGCTTGGGCAACTCTTGGTACTGCTTTGCCCAGTTGTGACTGTAAATGAATTTGTGTAGTACCCATGGTCTGATATTGAAGCTCATGGGCTTCAGTCTATTGAGGACAGGGGCTTAGACTCCTCATGTGGGAGGCCATGAGTCACAATAACAGTAAAACACAGAAGTCAGCAGAGGTGGTAGCTGAGGGTGAGGAGAATTCTAGAATGGATCATAGAGAAAGGAGGCAGTAACTATTCATTATAGCCCTGAAATTCTCGTAAGGCACAGAATTTCACTGGTGTCCTACAAAAGCTGCTTTCTGAAAGTATATGGAGAAGTCAATTTAAGTTGTCCAAGGTATGGAACATAATGGAAAAAAAAACATGTGCCTCCCAGATTTTCCTTCAAGGAAAGATGGATTGCCAGGAGCAGGGGGTGGAGTGTGGAGTCTCTGGTTTTATTTCCTTCAGAGACCCATAGAGCTACCTCATCCAACATCATGGACTTCCCAGGGGTGCCCACATCTGCTACCTGAGCAGGATGGAATGTGAAGGCCCTGCCATTATTGCTTGTCACAGGGTAATTTTGACAGGCAAAACAAACTCTGCTTCAGCTTCTTTGAAAAATCAGACCTGTAACATTTGGATATTTCCAAAAGCAAAGAAAAAAAATATTTCTTAATAAATATCTTCCTGCTCGAACACCTATGCTCATAGAACAAGCCTAAAACTGGCCCTTAATGTTGGTTAGATCCCACTGGAATTTTTGGAATGTGACACTTCTGTGTGAGAAAAAAATGTTATGAATTCAATTAATGGCATTCTGTGACATATATAAGTCTTTATTTTAATGAGTTGAATTATAATGGAGTTGACTTTTATTTTTACACTCCAGGGTGATTTCAAAATTGATCCAATCATCTTTCTCAAATAACCTCCTCTCCTAGCTACTCAATTACATATTGTTTGTTTTCTTTGTTTCCCTATGATATACACCTTGCATTACAAGAATAAGAAATAGTGTCCTTCCCACACAGAAGGAGTTCTTAAACAGAATTTTCTGCTATCAACAAGTTAGAGAGGGCCCTTCCTCAGAAAGTCAGCCTGAGGGCACCAATCCTTGCCAATAATTTCAGACAAGAGTTCTGAAATAGATCTAAGGAGCCTAAGTTCTTGTTCTGGCTATATATGATCTCCAATTAATTTAATCTTCTTGACCTGAAGGAGCCTTCGCTTTTCCATGGAGATCATATTATCTCCCTATGTCACCATATTATTATTGTAGGATCTGAAAAATACTCATGAGAAAGTGCATTGAAAAGTTAATAATGATACCTTACATTATGGAGCAATTTTGTTATCTTAGATGTACCCTTGAAACTGTCTGAAATATTAAGCCCATTCTTTAAAGTTAAGTAAAATAATATTTTGAGGGAATTCTATTTTAAGCAATAGAGGGGTTGTTACAGCTGGAAGTGGGGAATAATTAAAGACAAAAAAATAATAGTGCTGTGTAAGAGTGCAGAGACTATCACAGGCATTAGCTCACATTCATGCCAAAATGTTTGGGATTATTTAAATAGGGCTAAATAGAAGAATAATGGTGATAATTAAAGCTTTGTCCAAATAAAACAGTATCCAAGAAGTCACTACTTAATAAATCCAAAGGTAGCTTGACTTGCTCTGTGACACTACAGTGGAAAAGGAAATAAATATGTCAACAAACCCTGAAAAGACAGAGGAACCATTAGGTATAAATTACACAGGATCACTCCAAACAAATTATATTCAACAAACTTTATAGCTATGCAATTATCATTTGCAAAATAATGAAAATGCATTGTGAACTGTATATTAGGATCTTACTAAAGTATTTGATTGCCACGGCTCATAAAATTTTACTGGGAAAAAATTAGGAAATTTAGTTTTATATGATCAGAGGAATTATATGAAACCTTGGAAGGAAATAAAGGAAGTCAGAGAGGAGGAAAAGCTGGGTGGCGTTCAGTGGCTCTCAGTGGCTGATCTAGGGAGCAGCTGCATAAACTCTCCAGGGCCTGTGTGAGTAGGTGGGAGAGACATACACACAGAGGCCCAGAACCTGTCTCAGGTCTACTAATGGAGACTCTCAGGAGTGGAACTGGAGAATCCACATTTTTAACAAGACGACTCAGGCGATGCTGATATGCATTCATGTTTGTGACTCACTGACACTGCCAGGTTATTTGCGAAGGAGATAGCCTGAGCCTCCCCAATAGTCAAAAGGCAGAGATCATTTAAAACGCTTATGCAAGTGTGCTATCCGGAAGGAAGGGATTCCATACCAGCAGGACTAACGCCGTTAACACCGGCCGGTGCTGCCAAACCTCACCTGTGAACACTGGACCCCGCTCCACCCTATGCCTGCCAGTGAACGCATTCCAGCGCCTGAGCCTTCGGCTGTGCAGGTTTTGCTCCTGGAATGCATCCTCCTTACGCTTATTATATCAGAGCTCTTATTCTAGTCCAGTAATTCTCAATGATCATCCTAGGGAAGATAATAAGTGCTACAGAAATAAAAATGTTTGGCGATTAAATAAAAGTGAGACCCAGTTAACAGAATCAAATGGGCTTTTTTATTGCAGGACTTCTCGGAACCTGCCATATATAAAAGTCCTCTGCGGAGCTCCAAGTATAAGCTCTAGGCTACAGTGTTTCCAAAACATACAAAGGCCATGGAGCCCTTCTAAATTCCACGAAAACACCAACGATTGGGTCTACTTTCCTGTGGAGCACACTTTTGGAATCACAGTTCCATGTGAACACAAAATCCCTGGCCCCATTGTGTATAACTCAAGCAGTGAACTCAGGAGACCTGACACTGTACACGGATCTAATTTTTTTTCCAGCTTCCCGTTATCCAAGCCGTCTTCATCCAAAAAAAAAAAAAAAAGAAAGAAAGAAAGAAAAAAAGAAAAAAAGGGTCCCTCACTTTGTCAGTCTCAATGGGAGGCAAGATCTGGATTCACAAATGCCCTGTAACTGCTTAATGTTCCACTCGGTTAATCCTTTGCTGCCCTCCTGGCCGGTAGATGGTGATCACGTGTTCCAGGCTCAGCCAATTGGATAGATCCATCTTGGGCTTTTGTGTCTTGAGTCACTGGGTCATACTTACTGAGGTAAGAATGGGTCTGGTCTAAAAGTACATCTGCAGAAATTACATGAAATATGCCACAAAAAAGTTAGAAATTAAAAAATGAAAGAGATTGAGAGACTTGGAGGATATAAATTTCAATAAGCTTCTAATCTGTTGCAGTGAAAGAGAATCAAGACAGTGCAGGAACACTGGTCAAAGAAATCATGGCCGAAGTGTTTCTGTAACTAGTAAGAAGCAGGAGTATTTTGATACAGAAGCACATTGAATCCCAAGCAGCATAAATAAATCCAAGATGTGCTACATGAATCAGAGAGTTGTAAAGCCTGGTACAACCATATTACTAAGAATTCTTAATTCCTTATGTTTACATTGCCCTGTAGCATATTCAGAGAATTTTCTCTATATATTTACCTGCTGAACCCCTCCATGAAGAAAGCCATTGTTATTCACTTAGGAATATTTAAGAATTCATTTAAGAATACTCAGAAGCAGGGAGAGGAGTCAAGATGGAGGAGAAGTATCAGGCTGAGACTACTTCATGTAGCAGGATATCAGCTAGATAGCTTATCTAAAGATTGCAAACACCTACAAATCCAATGGGAGATCGAAGAGAAGAAGAACAGCAATTATAGAAACAGAAAATCAACCACATTCTGAAAGGTAGGACTGGTGGAGAAGTGAATCCAAAGCAACAGGAAGATAGACCACAGGGGGGAGGGGCCGGCTCCCGGCCCGCGGTGGAGCAATGGAGCAAAAAATCAGGACTTTTAAAAGTCTGTTCCACTGAGGGACATCACTCCCGAGGCTAAACTGGGGTGAAGCCCACGTGGGGTCAGCATGGCCTCAGGTCCCGCAGGGTCACAGAAGGATCGGGGGTGTCGGAGTGTCACAGAGCTTACAGGTATTAGAAAGGGGAAGCCGGATACAGAGACAGAGCCAAGGAGTGAGCTCACAGCTCAGGGTTACCTTGAACCGGTCGCAGGCTCGGTGAGCTCGGGGCACGGCTGGAGGCCAGGGTGACGGGAGTAATTGGGCGCTGTTCTCTGAGGGTGCACTGAAGAGTGGGGCCCTGGGCTCTCGGCTCCTGTGGGCCAGAGACTGGAAGGCAGCCATCTTCCTTCCTGTCCTCCGGAACTCTACGGAAGAGCTCAGGGAACAAAATCTCCCAAAAGCAAACGGAGCGGATTACTCAGCCGGGCCCCTGGTAAGGGCGGTCCAATTCCACCTGGGGCAAAGACACTTGAGAATCATTACAACAGGCCCCTCCCCCAGAAGAACAACAAGAAATCCAGCCAGGACCAAGTTCACCTACCAAGGAGTGCAGTTTCAATACCAAGGAGAGCAGCAGAATTCCAGAGGAGGAGAAAGCAAAGCACAGAACTCATGGCTTTCTCCAAATGATTCTTTAGCCTTGCAGTGAATTTAATTTATTTTTCTTTTTCAATTTTTTTCTCTTCTTCTGCTATTTTTTTAACTTTTACCTTTTCTTTTTTAACGTTTTTTAACTAGTTTATCTAATATATATATATTTTTCTTTTTTATATTTTTTCTTTATTCGTTTTCTTTTTTTAATTGTTTATTTAATTTTTTTTTCTTTCAGAACCTCTTTTTATCCCCTTTCTCCCCCCTCACGATTTGGGATCTCTTCTGATTTGGTTAAAGCATATTTTCCTGGGGTCTTTGCCACCCTTTTAGTATTTTACTTGCTCCTTCATATACTCTTATCTGGACAAAATGACATGGTGAAAAAATTCACCACAAGAAAAAGAACAAGAGACAGTGCCAAAGGCTAGGGACCTAATCAATACAGACATTGGTAATATGTCAGATCTAGAGTTCAGAATGACGATTCTCAAGGTTCTAGCCGGGCTCGAAAAAGGCATGGAAGATATTAGAGAAACCCTCTCAGGAGATATAAAAGCCCTTTCTGAAGAAATAAAAGAACTAAAATCTAACCAAGTTGAAATAAAAAAAGCTATTAATGAGGTGAAATCAAAAATGGAGGCTCTCACTGCTAGGATAAAGGAGGCAGAAGAGCGAATTAGCGATATAGAAGACCAAATGACAGAGAATAAAGCAGCTGAGCAAAAGAAAGGACAAACAGCTACTGGACCACAAGGGGAGAATTTGAGAGACAAGTGACACCATAAGATGAAACAACATTAGAATAATTGGGATTCCAGAAGAAGAGGAAACAGAGAGGGGAGCAGAAGGTATATTGGAGAGAATTATTGGAGAGAATTTCCCCAATATGGCAAAGGGAACAAACATCAAAATCCAGGAGGTTCAGAACACCACCTCAAAATCAATAAGAATAGGTCCACACCCGGTCACCTAATAGTAAAATTTACAAGTCTTAGTGACAAAGAGAAAATCCTGAAAGCAGCCTGGGAAAAGAAGTCTGTAACATACAATGGTAAAAATGTTAGATTGGCAGCAGACTTATCCACAGAGACCTGGCAGGCCAGAAAGAGCTGGCATGATATATTCAGAGCACTAAACAAGAAAAACATGCAGCCAAGAATACTATATCCAGCTAGGCTATCATTGAAAATAGAAAGAGAGATAAAAACCTTCCAGGACAAACAAAAACTGAAAGAATTTGCAAACACCAAACCAGCTCTACAGGAAATATTGAAAGAGGTCCTCTAAGCAAAGAGAGACCCTAAAAGTAGTAGATCAGAAAGAAACAGAGACAATATACAATAACAGTCACCTTACAGGCAATACAATGGCACTAAGTTCATATCTCTCAATAGTTACCCTGAATGTTAATGGGCTAAATGCCCCAATCAAAAGACACAGGGTATCAGAATGGTACAAAAACAAAACCTATCTTTATGTTGCCTACAAGAAACTCATCTTAAACCCGAAGACACCTCCAGATTTAAAGTGAGGGGGTGGAAAAGAATTTACCATGCTAATGGACATCAGAAGAAAGCAGGAGTGGCAATCCTTATATCAGATCAATTAGATTTTAAGCCAAAGACTATAATAAGAGATGAGGAATGACACTATATCATACTCAAAGGAACTGTCCAACAAGAAGATCTAACAATTTTAAATATCTATGCCCCTAACGTGGGAGCAGCCAACTATATAAACCAATTAATAACAAAATTAAAGAAACACATCCACAATAATACAATAATAGTGGGGACTTTAACACTCCCCTCACTGAAATGGACAGATCATCCAAGCAAAAGATCAACAAGGAAATAAAGGCCTTAAATGACACACTGGACCAGACGGACATCACAGCTATATTGAGAACATTCCATCCCAAAGTAACAGAATACACATTCTTCTCTAGTGCACATGGAACATTCTCCAGAATAGATCACATCCTCGGTCCTAAATCAGGTCTCAACCGGTATCAAAAGATTGGGATCATTCCCTGCATATTTTCAGACCACAATGCTCTGAAGCTAGAACTCAATCACAAGAGGAAATTTGGAAAGAACCCAAATACATGGAGACTAAACAGCATCCTTCTAAAGAATGAATGGGTCAACCAGGAAATTAAAGAAGAATTGAAAAAATTCATGGAAACAAATGATAATGAAAACACAATGGTTCAAAATCTGTGGGACACAACAAAGGCAGTCCTGAGAGGAAAATATATAGCGGTACAAGCCTTTCTCAAGAAACAAGAAAGGTCTCAAGTACACAACCTAACCCTACACCTAAAGGAGCTGGAGAAAGAACAACAAAGAAACCCTAAACCCAGCAGGAGAAGAGAAATCATAAAGATCAGAGCAGAAATCAATGAAATAGAAACCAAAAAAACAATAGAACAAATCAGCGAAACTAGGAGCTGGTTCTTTGAAAGAATTAATAAGATTGATAAACCCCTGGCCAGACTTATCCAAAAGAAAAGAGAAAGGACCCAAATAAATAAAATCATGAATGAAAGAGGAGAGATCACAACGAACACCAAAGAAATACAGACAATTATAAGAACATAGTATGAGCAACTCTACGCCAACAAATTTGACAATCTGGAAGAAATGGATGCATTCCTAGAGACATATAAACTAGCACAACTGAACCAGGAAGAAATAGAAAGCCTGAACAGACCCATAACCAGTAAGGAGATGGAAAGAGTCATCAAAAATCTCCAAACAAACAAAAGCCCAGGGCCAGACGGCTTCCCAGGGGATTTCTAGCAAACATTTAAAGAAGAACTAATTCCTGAACTAATTCTCCTGAAACTGTTCCAAAAAATAGAAATGGAAGGAAAACTTCCAAACTCATTTTATGAGGCCAGCATCACCTTGATCCCAAAACCAGACAAGGATCCCATCAAAAAAGAAAACTACAGACCAATATCCTTGATGAACACGGATGCAAAAATTCTCACCAAAATACTAGCTAATAGGAGTCAACAGTACATTAAAAGGATTATTCACCACGACCAAGTGGGATTTGTTCCAGGCTGCAAGGTTGATTCAACATCCACAAATCAATCGATGTGATACAACACATTAATAAAAGAAAGAACAAGAGCCATATGATACTCTCCATAGATGCTGAAAAAGCATTTGACAAAGTACAGCATCCCTTCCTGATCAAAACTCTTCAAAGTGTAGGGATAGAGGGCACATACCTCAATATTATCAAAGCCATCTCTGAAAAAACCACCGCAAATATCATTCTCAATGGAGAAAAACTGAAAGCTTTTCCGCTAAGGTCAGGGACACGGCAGGGATGTCCGTTATCACCACTGCTATTCAACATAGTACTAGAAGTCCTAGCCTCAGCAATCAGACAACAAAAGGAAATTAAAGGCATCCAAATCGGCAAAGAAGAAGTCAAACTATCACTCTCCGCAGATGATATGATACTGTATGTGGAAAACCCAAAAGGCTCCACTCCAAAACTGCTAGAACTTGTACAGGAATTCAGTAAAGTGTCAGGATATAAAACCAATGCATAGAAATCAGTTGCATTTCTCTACACCAACAACAAGACAGAAGAAACAGAAATTAAGGAATCAATCCCATTTACAATTGCACCCAAAACTATAAGATACCTAGGAATAAAGCTAACCAAAGAGACTAAGAATCTATACACAGAAAACTATAAAGTACTCATGACAGAAATTGAGGAAGACACAAAGAAATGGAAAAATGTTCCATGCTCCTGGATTGGAAGAATAAATATTGTGAAAATGTCTATGCTACCTAAAGCAATCTACACATTTAATGCAATTCCTATCAAAATACCATCCATTTTTTTCAAAGAAATGGAACAAATAATCCTAAAATTTATATGGAACCAGAAAAGACCTCGAATAGCCAAAGGAATATTGAAAAAGAAAGCCAAGGTTGGTGGCATCACAATTCCAGACTTCAAGGTCTATTACAAAGCTGTCATCATCAAGACAGCATGGTACTGGCACAAAAACAGACACATAGATCAATGGAACAGAATAGAGAGCCCAGAAATAGACCCTCAACGCTATGGTCAACTAATCTTCGACAAAGCAGGAAAGAATGTCCAATGGAAAAAAGACAGCCTCTTCAATAAATGGTGTTGGGAAAATTGGACAGCCACATGCAGAAAAATGAAATTGGACCATTTCCTTACACCACACACGAAAATAGACTCAAAATGGATGAACGACCTCAATGTGAGAAAGGAATCCATCCAAATCCTTGAGGAGAACACAGGCAGCAACCTCTTCGACCTCAGCCGCAGCAACATCTTCCTAGGAACATCACCAAAGGCAAGGGAAGCAAGGGCAAAAATGAATTATTGGGATTTCATCAAGAGCAAAAGCTTTTGCACAGCAAAGGAAACAGTTAACAAAACCAAAAGACAACTGACACAATGGGAGAAGATATTTGCAAACAACATATCAGATAAAGGGCTAGTGTCCAAAATCTATAAAGAACTTAGCAAACTCAACACCCAAAGAACAAATAATCCAATCAAGAAATGGGCAGAAGACATGAACAGACATTTCTGCAAAGAAGACATCCAGATGGCCAACAGACATATGAAAAAGTGCTCCATATCACTCGGCATCAGGGAAATACAAATCAAAACCACAATGAGATATCACCTCACACCAGTCAGAATGGCTAAAATTAACAAGTCAGGAAATGACAGATGCTGGCGAGGATGTGGAGAAAGAGGAACCCTCCTATACTGTTGGTGGGAATGCAAGCTGGTGCAACCACTCTGGAAAACAGCATGGAGGTTCTTCAAACTGTTGAAAATAGAGCTACCCTATGACCCAGCAATTGCACTACTGGGTATTTACCCCAAAGATACAAACGTAGTGATCCGAAGGGGCACGTGCACTCGAATATTTATAGCTGCAATGTCTACAATAGCCAAACTATGGAAAGAACCTAGATGTCCATCAACAGATGAATGGATAAAGAAGAAGTAGTATATATACACAATGGAATACTATGCAGCCATCAAAAGAAATGAAATCTTGCCATTTGCGACGACGTGGATGGAACTAGAGGGTATCATGCTTAGCGAAATAAGTCAATCGGAGAAAGACAACTATCATATGATCTCCCTACTATGAGGGAGTGGAGATGCAACATGGGGGGTTAAGGGGGTAGGAGAAGATTTAATGGAACAAGATGGGATTGGGAGGGAGACAAACCATAAGTGACTCTTAATCTCACAAAACAAACTGAGGGTTGCTGGGGGGAGGGGGTTTGGGAGGGAGGGTGGGGTTATGGACATTGGGGAGGGTATGTGCTATGGTGACTGCTGTGAAGTGTGTAAACCTGGTGATTCACAGAGCTGTACCCCTGGGGATAAAAATATATGTTTATAAAAAATAAAATTTAAAATTAAAAAAAATAAAATAAAAAAAGAATACTCAGAAGTGATGTGGTAAGGCCAAAAGAAAATGAATCCATACTCAGAAGACCCAGGTGGAAAGCTCACCTCTACCACTTGCCAGCTATTTGCTATTACTGTCTATGTAAGAAAGAAGCAGTCATTGTCCAAATGAGAGAGATGGAGATTTTCGTCCCAATTCTATCTATAATTTAGAATTTCATCACTAGAAAATCAATTCGTTATTCGAGACCATTCCATGCCAATTTTCTATGCCATTTATCTTTTCTGGGGGAAAAAAAGCATTTAAATTACTTTACCTATTGTTCACGATGTTAAAAAGCAAAATAATATTGAAGATAAATGTGAATGTGTACCACACAAATGCAACCTATTATTTAAGATTGTTTTTTAGTTGACTGCTATATTCTTGTTGGTTATCTCCCATAGAGACAGAGCCTTCTACATTTGCTGCTGTTTCATAAGTAGAATGCACATTGTACTGGATAAAGTTTCAGGCTACTTCTGGGACATACTTCACCACTTACTAAAAAATGCCTTGAGTCAAGTAAGAGAAACTCAGTATTCGAAGGGATAATAAAGGTCCTATTTGGGGCTCGCTAAGTTTTTACTACTAAACGCCCTAATCTTCTCTACCACAGCCCTGTGTGGTTAAACTTATGATTAAATAAACCTCATGATAAGAAACTTCCTACTGCCTAAGGAAGTCAATTCCGAGTGCCAAAAAAATTATGCCTTATTAAGGCATATTCAACCAATGGAAGAATTATTTTCCTTAAAAAGAATAATGGAGGGATAATAATGGCAGCTACTTCTTGATCACCTACTGTATGGCAAGCATGGACTTCGGTACTTTATATAGTTAAAGTCTAATTATCACAAAACCCTGCAAGATAAGTGTAACTATCCTCCTTTAACATATGAGGAAATTTGAGATCCAGATTTAAGTGGTTTGCCTTAGGCTACACACTAGTCATTAGTAAAATCTAACTCTTGTGTCCAGTCTGCCAAGGTTGCTGTAAAATTTAAAAAAAAAAAAAAATATATATATATATATATATATATATATATATATATATATATATATGAGGAAAAGGGAATCATTGAATGAAAAAAAATTTAAGTATAAGCTGCTCTTATAATTACTGGAAATGCCCACATGGTAGGATCAGTGTCCAGTTTCATAAAGGCTAGCACAATTCTTGACATGGCTAAGTCTTCATTCAATAACAGTCCATTTAATTGAGTCTTTTGAATTACAGAACAGTGAGCTGTAAGGATATATAATAATGCTGATACCCACCACACCTTCATTCTGGTAAAGAGACTCATAAACAAGAAAGACAAGGTTTTCATAAGAACCAAACATTTTAGCTACATCTAAAAAATGGGGAAGAAATGTCAGATTCTGATGATGGTAATTTGGGTTGTAATATTTTTGAAGATATATGTTATATTTTATATTTTGATTCAAAATTATTAAGAATTGAAGGAAAAGTCTGGGAAAAATCTTAATTACCCAGAAAGGCACACCTATGGAATGCCATCATAATTTCTGATGTTATAAAAATATGAGAAAGTGTCAAGAAGACAGCTTTTAAGAATTTCAACTTCAAAAATACCTTTAATCATAATGTTCCCTTTCCATTCTAGGATTGAATTAATGACTGTTGTGACAAAATTATGAAATTATAAGCACTGAAATCATAAAATTTTAAGTTCCTCAGAGAAAACATCAGGAAGGGAATTAAAAAAAAAAAAAAAAGAGTTCTCACTCTGCATTTCCTTTCACTGGGATTCCACACACACTTCCAAATGTAAAGGTGGATTGAGGGTTTCCTGAAGCCAGTGGGTACATTCCTGTGGTACTCTCAGGCTACTCAGCCTCCTCCCCTCCACTCCTACCCAGACACTGTCCTTGGGTCCCTGACTGATCTTTCATCTCCCTACACTGCTTTGTCCATAAATTTCAGTCTTCCTTAGCTGAAATATTTGTTGAAGGTCTGCTATTCTCCAGGTTCTTTGTTAGACCCTGGAGAAAAACAATGGTTAACAAAACACCCAAGGTCCTGACCCTCATGGAGTCCAAAGTCTTGTTGGAAATGATCGCTTCAATAAAGGAAAAGTTGGAACTTGAATAAGTGCTTTAGGTGAGAGGTCATGGTGCTTGAAGTACCTACAGGAGGAATTGATCAGTCAGGATCAGGAAAAGTTACCCTGGAGACATGCTGGGATCAAAGCAAAGTTAGGAATTTAGTGAAAAGAAATTCTAAATCTGTATGACTAAAAAGAATACTAGAAAAGTATATTTAAACTTTTGTTCATTGTTCCCTAATTATTTATCAATGTAAGTTTCCTATTGCTGTTTCCTATTCTTATTGCTGTATGTTAAATTGCCATCAATTTAATGGCTTATGAAAAAACATATTTATTCCCTTACAATTCTAGAGGCTAGATAGCTTATCACAAGAACTCCCAGTACCTACAGAGATAGCAGTCTTCTCTTTCTTTCTTTCTTTCTTTCTTTCTTTTTTAAAGGAGTGGGGAAGAAACTCTAAGCTCTTTATAGTTTGGTTAGAGCTCGTAGTTCTCCACCATGGCTGCACATCATTATCACTGGGGGTCCTTTAAAAGAGAATTATGTATTAGCCACACACCATGAATTAAATCAGAATGACTGGAGGTGGGCTCAGGTATCTAGACTTTTTAGAATTCCCCAGCTGATTGCAATATGCAGCCACTTTGGGGAACTACTGAGTTAGTCTACAGGTAATGAAGTCACTTAGCAGATAAAAGGATTGAAAGCAGGGCTCCCTTGGGGTGGTGAAAAGACAAAGAAACTAAATTCAATGATCTAACATCAGAAAGAGCTGGGGTTCAATCCTAAGATATGGATCTTGTCCACCACTTTCACTGTGCCCACCACCATGCAGGATAGAGACATGTACAGCACTACTTGCTTATAATCGTATGTCCTAGTGAGTAAGTGTGGTAGGCTTGGTATGTCCCCCAAAGATTTCTAAGCCTCAGTCTCAAACCCTATAAATTGTATTACCTTGCATATCAAAGGAGTTTTGTGTGTGTGATTAAGTTAAGAATCCTGAAAACCAGAAATTACTAACAGTACTTACTACCACAGGCAGAGATAATTCTCATGACAGTTTCATCTTTCCACTGTCCCTGCCTTTTCTCCCCGCTCCAGAGGGAACTGGAAACCCAAATGACAGGGAAGCATGGAGAAGCAAAAACATGGCTGTGTCTTGAAATATCAATGGGAGTGATCAGATGGGGAAGGGGAGGGTATAATTTAGGAAGGCTTAAGAAGGAAATAGAATTAGATTGAAAATAAAAGGTGGGGGGGCATCAGGGTGGCTCAGTTGGTTAAGTAATTGACACTTGATTTCAGCTAAGGGCATGATCTCAGGGATGTGAGTTGGAGCCCTGTGGTGGGGTTGGGCCCTGGGCATGGAGTCTGCTTAAGATTCTCTGCCTCTCCCTATGCCCCTCTTTCCACTGCTCACATGTGCTCATGTGCTCTTTTTGACTATCTCTCTATCTCTAAAGAAGGAAGAAAGGAAAGAAAGAAAGAAAGAGAAAGAAAGAAAGAAAAAATGAGGGCTCTGTGGACAGCAAAAAGACTATAAATAAAGGAGAAGGATAAAATGAATATAACTGGACAAAGGATAGGTTTAGTTGAAGAAAATGTGGAATAATAAGGTTTAAGAAAGTTGCTAAAAACACTTTGATTTAAAGTTTTAATGAGTTTAGATGTGTTTTACTAGAGATGTTTCAGATTACTGAGAGTGAGAAATAGCATATGTCCAAGAATACAATTCCCAAACCATCTCCCAATCAGCACAACCCACTATCCCATACAGATACAAATGCCCCTATTCTTTCTCAAAAGAGAAACAACCTGGATTCATGCACACATATGTATCCCCACAGGGAATAGGATGAGCCTTCTCCAAACACATATTCTCCATGTAATCTCCAGGTTTTCTCAATTTCAGTCTGTTCAAGTCCAATATACCTTATGACAATCATGGGACAAATGTCTTTGGGATAAATGCTAAATTTAACCATTCCCCAGAACCAGTGACTGATGATGAAGGAGGAATATGGTCCCAAGTAAACACCTTTCCTTCAGTGCGTCTGTTGGAAACCAGTATGCCAACAATTGCAATACAGACTAGAAATTTCTGGGATGGGATTTTATACCTATGCACTCTAGTATTGGTCCTAGTCTATACAATTAGAATGGAGCCTCCTTGAAAGCATATTTGACTCTCTTCTAGACTCTATATTTAGTGTTTATTGAGTGCACAGACAGGGGGAAAAAAAGGTTTAATTATTAAAGTTAGTGCAACTTGTCCTTAAGAGGGCCAACTGCTCATTTTTTTCTAAATAAGATTATTATAGAGAACGGTGAGGTCTTTCTGTAAACTTTAATAATTAGATTCTACTCACTTATGCAAAAAAGCAAATTCAAATATATCAAAATGTTTTTAACTAAAAAGTGATTTAAAGGGGGATTCTACTTACACATCTTACCCATGAAATTCAATGTGCATTCTCCTGGTTCTCTCAAAACAAACTCTGGACTTTTATCAATAGAAAATCCTGAGATATTTGTGGAAAATGCAGATTCCTGGACTCACAGTACTATATATACTCCACTCCATACCCACTGCCGAACCAGATTCCTTGAGGACCTGGAGAGCAGGCTCACATATTT
Source organism: Lontra canadensis (assembly GCF_010015895.1). Taxonomy (NCBI): domain Eukaryota; kingdom Metazoa; phylum Chordata; class Mammalia; order Carnivora; family Mustelidae; genus Lontra; species Lontra canadensis. The sequence goes on from NW_022631111.1 coordinate 193,000, forward strand.
TACAAATACAGCAAGTGATTGTGTTGTACAATAAAGTGTGAGAACCACTGCCAAACATTCTAATTATTTCAAGTTTGCCCATATTTGTCTAACCAAAAGTTAACTTTATTCCACTCTGAATGGAAAGAAGATGGTCTCTCTTGTCTGAAGAACTGGAAATTATATAGTAAATAGAGGTTAACATCCTGTTTTATTTTTTGTATTTTTTTTTTTTTGCTTGAAGATCTAGTATTTATATCTACAATATTATTCCTAAGTAAGAGTTGGAAGTGACTAACTGGCCTGGTAATGGAAGTTAAACTTATTAAATCACCTAAAAGCCCTAGGACTATGATAACTGTTTTATCATTTATAAATTCTCAAAAGAACCCTATGGTATATACAGTATTACTTGTTTCTTACAAATGAGAAAACTGGTGTTCATATAATTTAAGTGCATGATTGATATCATATCATACATTTGTAACTGCAATAATTATTCAAACTCAATTTCAATGTCATATACATTCTCTGTGTGTGTGTGTGTTTTTTTTTAAATCCAGGGATTCAGGCTGTCTTCTGAGATCAGTTTCAGAAGAAAAAAAAAAAAAAAAGAAAGAAGGAAAAGAGAAAGAAGGGGAGTAGGAAAGATAGAAAAAGAAAAGAAAGGAAAAAACATTAACACTTCCACAGAATCTTTGTCTGTTAAGAACGAGAATACACAGAAATTCAAACTTTCAGCAGCAGAATATTCTTCCCTTGATGCCCACCTCATTTCTAGAGATGATTTTACTTGCTCATTACAGTCACAAATGTCCATTCTAAATTTGGAAATTCTTGTCAGTTAGGATAAAAGCTCTCCTGAAACAATAGGTTCCAAAAGACAAGAAGAGCCTTTTAAAACTGTGAGCCAAATGACCCAAGATTTTCTTAAGTAATTACCTTAACCACTAGTGTGTTGGGCTTGACTCCTGAATTTCAATGTGATGGGTTAGATTTTTCCTTTTTAGTGTGTTTGTTTTCCTGAAAAAGAGGAATAAAGAAAAGTTACCCAGGATGTAGTGTTTATGAAAAAAAAAAGTCTGTAACAGTGCAGATAAATGTCAAAGTGTATGCACTTGTCTGCAAAGTAAAGCCCACATATGAATCAATAGAGAAGAAATATATTGGAATGGGAAGGGGGCAAATTAAATTTAAAAATAGGTTAAGTTCTCTGTTTTTTGACTGTTTCTTTTGCTGTGCAGAAGCTTTTGATCTTGATGAAGTCCCAAAAGTTCATTTTTGCTTTTGTTTCCTTTGCCTTTGGAGACATATCTTGAAAGAAGTTGCTGTGGCCAGTGTCGAAGAGGTCACTGCCTAGGTTCTCCTCTAGGATTTTGTTAGATTCCTGTCTCATGATAAGATCTTTTATCCATTTCGAGTTTATCTTTGTGTATGGTGTAAGAGAATGGTTGAGCTTCATTCTACTACACATAGCTGTCCAATTTTCCCAGAACCATTTATTGAAGTGACTGTCTTTTTTCCACTGGATATTTTTTCCCGCTTTGCTGAAGATTATTTGCCCATAGAATTGAGGGTCCATATCTGGGCTCTCTACTCTGTTTCACTGGGCTATGTGTCTGCTTTTGTATCAGTACCATGCTGTTTCGGTGATCACAGCTTTGTAGTAAAGCTTGAAATCAGGCAATGTGATGTCCCCAGTTTTGTTTTTCTTTTTCAACATTTCCTTAGCAATTTGGGGTCTCTTCTGGTTCCACACAAATTTTAGGATTGTTTGTTCCAGCTCTTTGAAAAATGCCCACGGAATTTTGATTGGAATGGCATTGAAAGTATAGATTGCTCAAGGCAGTATAGATGTTTTAACAATGTTTATTCTTCCAATCCATGAGCATGGAATGCTCTTCCATCTTTTTGTGTCTTCTCCAATGTCTTTCATGAGTGTTCAGTAGCTCCTTGAGTGCAGATCCTTTACCTCTTTGGTTGGGTTTATTCCCAGGTATCTTATGGTTCTTGGTGCTATAGTAAATGGAATCGATTCTCTCATTTCACTTTCTGTATTTTCATTGTTAGTGTATAAGAATGCAACTGATTTCTGTACATTGATTTTGTATTCTGCCATATTATTGAATTGCTGTATGAGATGTAGTAGTTTGAGGGTAGAGTCTTTTGGATTTTCCATATAAAGTATCTTATCATCTGTGAAGAGAGAGAGAGTTTGACTTCTCCTTGTATTTCATTCCCAATTTGAATACCTTGCATTTCTTTTTGTTGTCTGATTGCTGTTTTAGGACTTCTAGTACTATGTTGAACAACAGTGTTGAGAATGGATATCCTTGTCGTGTTCCTGATTTCAAAGGGACAGCTGTCAGCTTTTCCCCATTGAAGATGATATTCGCTGTGGGTTTTTCATAGATAGATTTTATGAAGTTGAGGGATGTTCTCTCTACCCCTATACTTTGGATTGTTTTAATCAGGAACACATGCGGTATCTTGTCAAACACTCTATATGCATCAATTGAAAGGACCATATGGTTCTTCTCTCTTCTCTTATTGATTTGTTCTATCATGTTGATTGTTTTGTGAATGTTGAACTACCCTTGCACCCCATGGATAAATCCCACCTGGTCATGGTGGATCATCTTTTTAATGTACTGTTGGATCCTATTAGCTAGGATCTTGTTGAGAATGTTGGCATCCATATTCATCAGGGATATTGGTCTAAAATTCTCCTTTCTGATGGGGTCTTTACCTGGTTTGGGGATCAGGGTAATGCTAGCTTCATAAAAAGAGTCTGGACGTTTTCCTTCTGTTATACTTTTGAAACAGCTTCAGGAGAATGAGTATTATTTCTTCTTTGAATGTTTGGTAAAATCCTCCGAGGAATCTATCAGGTCCTGGACTCTTGTGTTTTGGGAGATTATTGATCACTGCTTCAATCTTGTTACTGGATATTGGTCTATTCAGGTTGCCAGTTTCTTCCTGATTCAGTTTTGGAAGTTTATAGGTTTCCAGGAATGCATCCATTTTATCTAGGTTGTTTAACTTATTGGCATATAACTGTTGATAATAATTTCTGATGATTGTTTTTTTCCCTTGGTGTCAGTCATGTTCTCTCCCTTTTCATTCATAATTTTACTAATTTGAGTCCTCTGTCTTTTCCTTTGAATTAGTTTGGCCAATGGTTTATCGATCTTATTGATTCTTTCAAAAAGCCAGCTTCTAGTTTCATTGATGTGTCCTACTGTATCTCTAGTTTCTCTGCTCTAATCTTGGAATGGGAGAAGATATTTGAAAATGCCTATACAGACAAAGGACTGATATCCAAGATCTATAAAGAACTCCTCAAACTCAACACACACAAAACACATAATCACATCAAAAAAAAAAAAAAAAAATGGGCAGAAGACATGAACAGACACTTCTCCAAAGAAGACATACAAATGGCAAACACACACACATGAAAAAATATTCATCATCATTAGCCATCAGGGAGATTCAAATCAAAACCACCTTATACCGCAGTTAGAATAGCCAAAATTAACAAGACAGTAAACGACATGTGTTGGAGAGAATGTAAAGAAAGGGAAACCCTCTTACACTGTTGATGGGGATGAAAGTTGGTGCAGCCACTTTGGAAAACAGTGTGGAGATTCCTTAAGAAACTAAAAATAGAGCTACCCTATGACCGTGCAATTGCACTACTGGGTATTTACCCAAAGATACAGATGTAGTGAAAAGAAGGGCCATCTGTTAGCAAACTCAACACCCAAAGAACAAATAATCCAATCAAGAAATGGGCAGAAGACATGAACAGACATTTCTGCAAAGAAGACATCCAGATGGCCAACAGACACATGAAAAAGTGCTCCACATCACTCGGCATCAGGGAAATACAAATCAAAACCACAATGAGATATCACCTCACACCAGTCAGAATGGCTAAAATTAACAAGTCAGGAAATGACAGATGCTGGCCAGGATGCAGAGAAAGGGGAAACCTCCTACACTGTTGGTGGGAATGCAAGCTGGTGCAGCCACTCTTGAAAACAGCATGGAAGTTCCTCAAAAAGTTGAAAATAGAGCTACCTTATGACCCAGCAATTGCACTATTGGGTATTTACCCTAAAGATACAAATGTAGTGATCCGAAGGGGCACGTGCACCCGAATGTTTATAGCTGCAATGTCTACAATAGCCAAACTGTGGAAAGAACCTAGATGTCCATCAACAGATGAATGGATAAAGAAGAGTGGTATATATATACAACAGAATACTATGCAGCCATCAAAAGAAATGAAATCTTGCCATTTGCAATGACATGGATAGAACTAGAAGGTATTATGCTCATTGAAATAAAAATCAGTCAGAGAAAGACAACTATCATATGGTCTCCCTGATATGAGAAAGTGCAGATGCAACACGGGGGGTTTGGGGGATAGGAAGGGAGAGAAACGAACCATGAGATACTCTTAATCTCACAAAACAAACTGAGGGTTGCTAGGGGGAGGGGTGTAGGGACAGGGTGGTGGGGTTATGGACATTGGGGAGGGTACCTGTACCCCTGGGGCTAATAATACATTGTATGTTTATAAAAAAATAAAAGTAATAAAAAAAGAAAAAAAAAGAAGGACCATCTGTACCCCAATGTTCATAGCAGCAATGACCACAGTTGTCAAACTGTGGAAAGAACCAAGATGTCCTTCAACAGATTAATGGATAAAGAAGATATGGTCCATATATACAATGGAGTATTATGCCTCCATCAGAAAGGATGAATACCCAACTTCTGTATCAACATGGATGGCAGTGGAGGAGATTATGCTGAGTGAAATAAGTCAAGCAGAGAAAGTCAGTTACCATATGGTTTCACTTACTTGTGGAGCATAAAGAATAACATGGAGGACATTGGGAGACAGACAGGAGAAGTGAGTTGGGGGAAATCAGAGGGGGAGACAAACTATGAGAGACTGTGGACTCTGAGAGTGAAGAGACGGTTTTGGAGGGGATGGGGATGGGAGGTTGGGTGAGCCTGGTGGTGGATATTAAGGAGGGCACATATTGCATGGAACACTGGGTGTGGTGCATAAACAATGAATTCTGGAATACTGAAAGGAAATAAAATAAAATAAAATGAAAAAATAATAATAGTAAAATTATCAACCTTTTAAAAGTCAAAAAAGTTAAGAAAAATAGAAAAAATAAAAATAGGTTAAGTTCTATAAGCATGACTAGAATTACTATATCAGCACATTTCAATGCCATTGTTTATAGGTGTGGTTTCTTCATATGTTAATGAGATTCGTCATATGTTTTATTGATCCTGAAAAGAAATTTTATGTTGATCCTTCGTGTACACAAGAAACCCACACAGAAATTTCGCGTAGAAAGCATTGCTCCTAGCAGCCATTTCTGCACATCCAGTCCCCAACCTCTCATCTTCAGGTCTTACCCAGCCAGAATCTGCTGATGTCAATCAAGGCTTCCCATGGAGACTCCAGACTACCGTTCTAGGAGACTGATTTGCCTTCCTAATCATTCTTTTATTAAGGATAAGAAAAGCGCATGAAGTAATTGAATAAAATAATGATTGATTTTTCTTCAATCCAAAAATGTCCTAGAATTTATACATTCACATTAAAGATTCACAGCAAGGGAATAAGCAATATTTTCAATCCACAAAACATTATGAGATGCTTCTTTCGGAATTGGATTTTGAGCTACTTCTAAACCCCACAAGAAAATTAGCTCGCTACTTTAATACCACACTATTTGGTCCCAAATTTGTTTATCCACCTACCACTACTTCTGAAATTGCAAAGAATGAAAATGCACCACATTGTGGCCATTCAAAAGGAACTCTGAGACAATGCCACCGACAGCAGAGTTCCCAGAGAGGCTGTGAGCCCCTTGTCCTGAGTGCACGACTGGGAAACCAGTTCTGAAAGGATTCAGGGCTCATTTGGAAAGAGTATCTCTCCTAACCCCTGTTCGCAGAACTATAAAAATAAAAACAAAGAGCCCAATTTGGCTTTAAAAGCTAGTTCAGTCCAGACTAGCTGGAAGGAGAGTCCAGCAAAGTATAGAAAAGGGGCATTTGGACAACAGAAATTGCACCAGGAATTGAAATTGACAAGGGCATTGATGATGATCCTGGCATCATAGATAAACTGGTAATGGCCTTGGATGAATTTGAAGTCATACTTCTATCCTGAGAAACCAACTAATGAAGCCAGCCTTGCTTGTGGCAATCAAAAAGGTATGGAAATCCCAAGGAAGGAGCGTAGCCTCAGGATTGGGGGCTTGAAATGTTCTTCAGGGGGCCTTGGGGGCATCTGCATGATGGCACAGACATGGGCTCTCGTCTCCAGCAGACCTGGATCTTGTCAGTTCTGCCTCTCCCTGACCGTGATACTCATTCAACTTCCATCGGCCTTTGTTTTCCCACTGTAATATGAACATAATAAACCCTCTCATGTGCGGTTGTTGAGAAGATTAAAAGAGGTAATAGAGTCAGTTAATAAGATAATGGCTCCTCTGCCGGCCCTGGCACATAATAAGTGGCTAAATGGATTATTTCACCTGATAGGCAGGAGGATGTGGCCTACTACCAAAGCTAACAGGAAGCTGCAGTCATTTCCAGTCTTGGTCTGTCCATGCCGAACGTGAGAGGGAATATGTTTTGAAATTAGAGAAGAAGAAAAAGTTATGAGTGGAGAAAATATGGATTTGTTTATTATATTATATGGACACACCCCTCATATTCCTAAAAGAGGTAATAAGGTCAAAATAATGAAAGAAAAATTGGAGGTCTATCCTTCAAGTTTGTGCTCAAGCTTAATCCCCCACAAAATCTTAAAACCCTTGGGGTGACTGGGTGACCCAGTTCGTTAAGTGTTTGACTCCTGGTCAGGTCATGATCTCAGGTTTGTGAGGTCAAACCCCACATTGAGCTCTGTGCCCAGCAGAGAGTCTGCTTGGGATTCATTCTCTCCTTCTCCTTCTGCTCCTCCCCCCTCAAAAAAAAAAAAAAACAAAAACATTCATTTTCTTTATAGTTCCTATCCCTGCCTGGCATGTTTGACATTGGTTTGTTCTCACCATCTGTGTTCTGTTCTAGCATATAAACTTCCTAAGAACATATAGTCATCACTCAATTATTTGTTGACGACAGAATGAATAAGTTAATAAACAAAAACATGAATTCCAAAAACTTATGAAGGATTATTAAAGGAAGATGGATGATGCTTGACATATAACTCTGATTTTTTAACTGAGGAAGCATAAATAGGAAAGTCCAGCAGACTGAGAGAAGGGGACCCAAATGAGCTCAAGCCTTACCAGTAATTACCTGAATGCTTTAGTGTTAATTCATTCAGAGCCTAATCTCCTAACTTGAAAAATGAAGATTGGACCAGACAATCCTTTACCTGTTGTCATTTCATGTGGGGACTTCATGATGGGAAAAAGGAAGAAGGGATGACACAGGTGTACAGCCTACTGATGTCCCATGAGGAACAAGCATGTCTACCAAGCAGGACAGTAAACTGATGCCTGTGGGTGACTTTCTCCTGAGTGGCTGAACATGTAATCATTGCCTTCCAGAGAGAATGCCTCTGGGGGTCAGAATCCCCAGACAAGCCCAGCTACAGTTGGAAATATTGGCATCAGCCACATCACCTAATGTCCACATATTCTTACTATATCCTCAGTCTTTGGTAATACATAGCCAAACCCTTGTCTTCAGAGCCCAGGCTGTCACTTCTTGTCTCAACCAGCAACCAGCAAACGGATGGGAAATGTACAATCGGTCCAGCCTAGGTTTCTGTTTCCCCTGGTGTGTCTTGTATTTTTCAATCAGCATATTCATTAAGCACTTCCAAACAACTTCATTAACTCTTTCACCTTCCAGAAGCCTCTCATTGCCTTCCCTTACCAAATTCATTTTCCTCTCCCTGCCCTGGACTCCACAATTGTATCCAAATGTGTTTCATTTGTTTCTAACTGGAAGGCACACATTTTCCTGTGACTTTGGCCACCTCTTAATACCAGCTTATTTCTTTCCTTCATCACCTTCCTCGTTCTATATGCTTCTTCCTCCACTTTAATTTCTCTCTCAAGGCACCCACTGATTAGCTGATGAGGCTTCAGGTTTCATTGGCTGTGTATAACTTGTTCGTTCCACAGCTGCCTGGCACAGAATTGCTCTCGATCAGAGCAGTTGTGCACTCAACGAGCCACAGACAATGGAAAACTTCAGCAGGCAGTCAACAGCTCGTGCATGCTGTCAAATTAATGCGGCTTGAATAAGTGCTGGGAGAGCCAAGTCTTTCCCCTCATGGTGTTGTTCCGGTATGAATGTAACATACTGTATCCGAGCCCTTTTATTTTTTCCTGGAGGACATTCAAAGAGTTCCTGGTAGAATTTTTTAGCAATGCTTGAAGTTGCTCTCAGCCCACCTCTCCATCATTTTTAAATGGTGTCCTTTAAAAACTCACTGCCCTTTGAAGATATTCACAAAACAAAGTCTAGAAGCACAGGATGGAGAAGCCAGGCAGGACCTGAGGTATTTTCCAGCCCTGACACCTGGTTTGTCAGAAGGAAACCAGGGCCTTAGCTGGCTTAGCTAAGGACACCTCTTGAACCAATACCCTAATTATTCCCTGTGGGCCCATGGAGAATAAAGCCAAAAATATATTTAATAGTCAATCTAAGATAGCTCCATAAACTTGAAGAACTAGGGGTTGGAATTTATGGGAAGCTAGCTGAGTTGCAGGCTACTAGTTCATCACAAGCAGAGCAACTCAGTGCGCATGGATAGAAACAGAAGGAAAACAAGGGATCAAGGGAAAAGGAGTGATTCTTGTGCGATGGCTGTGAGTATCTCCACCGGACCTAGGCTGGGTTCCAGATGCATGATGGCAGGACAGCTGATAAGTTGATGGCAATTGCTGGAGTTTCAGAGAACCACTTGGTTCTCTTACCTCTGAGCTTCAGTTTTTCTTATCCGACCTGTTTGTATTCTATAAAATATGTAAAGGCACACGCATGTGTCTAAGGTGCTGTTTTCACCCACTGGGAATCTGCATTTCTCTTCTGCAGCTTGGTTCATTTCCCCAGCCAACAAGCATGGCTATCCTTCCATGTACATCAACATCACCTTCACTCGTTTTCATTGCTGCACAGTATCTTAGTGTTTGAATAACCATAATTAATACATTCACTTTTTTTAAACTAGCGTATATCTACTTCTTTAGCCTTTTTCTAACAGTAAAAATAATGCACGACTTTATTAATAAAAATACTTTGAAAAAAAATAGGAAGAAAGTGAAGCTCTCTTTTTCCCTCAATCTTGTCCCCACTCCACAAGGATAACTCTGCCAAGGCAGTTTTCAGTTCATCTAGTCTTCACCTTTATGGCTTGGTACAAACCACCTAGTCACCTCTTCTGCATTTACCAACTTCAGATGACTTCTACAATTGCCCTGTCACCAAAAGTGAGCCACTCAGCTGGCCCGGTTCATCTTCCTTGGCTAAGCACTCATCGATTGTGTGCTCCTCATTCCAGTGTTAGCACTTTTTTATTTCCAAAGTCTAAAATATTTATATTTTAATATAAGACTACATTTAGTCTCCTATCCTTCTTATTTAGGATGTGACTAAAACTCAGAAAATCAACATTTCCATTATTATGACTTTGCAGTTCTGGGTCATCAGAAGTTTATTGGTAGAAGAGCAACTTTTTGTCTTTGTCCATATTTTTCCTCTCATCCCTTTCACTTCGGTGGGACTGTAATTTGCGGACACTGCTTCTGGTCTCTAATGTCATTCTTTTACCAGCATTAATGTTGCCTTTGCTGTTTTCCTGAAGTATGTGTGAAAGTATACTTTTTCATAGAGATTGTCTGAGAGAAAAATTTTCTGCATTCTTAAATGTCCACAACAGTTTTTGTACGTTGCTCTTCAGTGTGTTAAAGAACTTTCCTAGAAATACAATTTAAGGTTCGATGTTTTTCTATCAGATTTTAAAGGTGTTGAAACATTGTGTTCTGATATGCAGTCTGTTATCAGTCTGATTCGTAACGCTTTGTGAATAACATTTGCTTTCTCTTTATCCTCTGCTTTCTGATACTATGAACAGTCAAAATTTGTGTGATTGTTTTATCATGATTAGATTGTGATTACATTCATTTTCTTTTTTCATTTTTCCTTTCCTTCCCCCCCACAAAAAATGATAATGAGTAAGCCATCTGTGGATTTTCACACCGTGGACATATCCTGTTCTCTGATAGCCTTTTACCTTTCATGGCCTGTGCCTGAAGTGGCACTATTTTTAGTGGTGAATTGCAAAGTAGCAATTTTCTAAAATGTTTATTCCTTCTGGTAAAAGAAAAAAAACCTTCTCTCTCTTTTTCTTCTTGCTCTCTCTCTCTCACACACACACACATATCTCAACTATCACTAGGGCTCATAACATTATTTTTATTCAATATGTTATAAACCAATTTCTGATTCCAGTAAAGGGGAAGATAACTTGTTTTGTACTAACCCTTCCAGGGATAACAACTATAAACAATGGGAAAAACTAGACAATAATAGTCTGAAATCCCTGAGGGCAGAAACTAGAAGGATTCAGAGCCTTGCAGGGTAAGAATCACACTGAGTGAGACCCAGGTTCATCCAGCTTTTCCCCCAGATATCACCCTCAGTCCCTATGTCATTTCACAGCAGGAATTCAAACAGAGAGCTGCAATCTTGCTGGTCTGAGGAGTCAAAGGAGGAGTTTGGGATTATCAGAGTTGCACAAAATTGAGGGGGAAAGCCTAGAAAGAAGAAAACCTTAAGAATCCCCAGATCTGCACGTGAACTCTCCTCCAACCCTTGGCTGAACCTGAACTGTATGTGTTTGGTGGAGACCAAAGAGAACAAATAGAAAAGAACCTCTGAATAACGGGGAGAGCTGAGGAGAGGCTTCCATAGATGGACATGGGGTTCAGAATGTGAGTCTTCCCACATTACAGGGGCTTGGTACATACCTCAGTGTTTCCAGTGGAACCTCAAAAGTCCCACACCTTAGAATTAAAAGCATACAACAATGAACAGATTTACTTCAGGACTAAGGGAAATTCTAAAGTAGACCCACACTAACGACACATAAAACTAAAAATGTAAAGACAAAATTCTTAAAAGCTTGCCTGAGAAAAATGAAACGCATTATTGACAAAGAAATGACAATAAGATAGATAACCTCTCATCAGAAAACAATGGAGAACCAAAGATCATGTCCTGACATCATTAACATACTAAAAGAAAAAAGAGCTAGAATTTTGTACTCACAGATGACAAAATAAAGGTATTTTCAAATAAACTAAAATGGATACAATTGTTGCTAATAGACACCATCATAAAAAATATTAAAAGCGTTTACTCAGTAGGGTAAGGACACCAAATAGGAAATCACACCTAGGGGAAGAAAGGAAGCACAATGAGAAATATATGGCTGATATAAACAAATAAAACCCAGCTTTTCTTTATTTTCTTAATTCTTCAAAATGGAATTAACTCATTAAAACAAAAATAATAACACTGTATTATGGAATTATAACATATATAAAAAGCTATGTGACAGTAATAACGTTGCAGGATTTTTTCCTCACGGAGTTGAAGAATGAATCTTGTGGACACAAAAATGTGAAGTGTAGTGAAAGTTTATTAAGTGAAGGTGAGAACAGAAAGGAAAGAAAAAAAAAAGCTCTCCAGGGTAAGAGGGGTCCTGAATGGGTTGCCACTGAGGACTTTTATGGTCACTCTTTTTTATAGGAAACTGACCAGGGAAGTTTGTAAATAGCTTGTCTATAACATTTAGGACAAACAAGGTAGATTTATTAATATTATGAATATATCTCTTCTATATTTAGAACAAATAAGGTGGATTTGTTATGTTCCTTTCTTTCTGGTTAATATCTTACCTATAACATTTCTCTGCATCTGTGATTTCTGTGAGCCTGGTTACACAGGCCCCTGTATAATAAGCCTAGTCACATAGCCTTGTACCTGTTTCTCCCTACCTACCCTCCCAGGTCCATACTCAAAACTATGTGGGACTGTAGCATTTTTGGAAGAATAGACTGTTGTTTCTGTTTGATAACATTCTTTCTCTTTTCATGGAAATTGGTGCAGTTAAGCTTTCAATCTATACTAGGATCAATTTTAATAAGTTGTGTATATGTAGGAAAATATTCTTTTTACCCAGGTTTTCAAATTCATTTTTATGGAGATATACAAATTATTTCTTATTATTTGTCAATTCCTCCCATTATATCTTACCATTTTATATTCTACCTATGTTTGTTTTCTTCTTTTCTTCAACACTAAAATAGTTTGTGGTTTGTCTATTTTGTTTGTTTTTTTTAAAGATCCAGTATTTTGATTAATTTTTCCGTTATTATTTCTTCTTGTGGGAGTTTAACTTTTTTTTTACTAGCTTTGTAAATTTGATTTAATTCATTTTTGTTATTTATTCATTTTATGAAACTATCAATTGATATAAATATATAAGGCTATAAACTTTTCCTTTATCACTGATTTAATCATATCCTATAAATTTTAACATACTGTTTTAACTTTCATTATTTTTCATTGTAATTGTTTTATATTTCCTGTTACCCAAGAATGATTTAATAGAAAGATAGTTTTGACACCTATTTTGTTATTTGTTTCTAGTTTTCTTTGTGCCTAATATACAGTCAATCCTTTTTTTAATGATCCATCTGTATTTGGGAAAAAGAGATAGCTTGTACTATGTAGGGTTAAACTGATATATCCATAGGTATGCTGGTAAACTGACCCTAAGAAGAAGAAGAAACAAACAAAAAAAGCCCAAATTTATAGGGTTTTCCACTATCTATGGAATAAACAGTGATCTCTTCGCTAATTTCAAGTTACCACCTGTTGTCACTGAACACAAGTTAGGGAGAGATGTAACCAATTGCACCCACTGAGGCAGCTGCAGCTTCCAAGCACAATAGATACAATGTATCACTCATGTTCTTTAGGGATTCTACAGTTTCACCTATTTTTTAGTTCCCTTACCTGTCTTGGATTTAGAACAGTTTCTTAAAATCTACTGTTGTTAGTATATTTCTGCCCATTTTGACTTATATAGCTCCTGTAATTTCTGCTTTATGAAGGCAAATGCTGTATTAAATGATGCACAGATTCATAACTCTTAGAGACTCAGTTTGCATTGAGGTCTTTAACACTACACGTGTGTTCATCATATCATAATGCTTTTTGGTGTGAATTTTACATTGTCTGATGTCAAGACTGCAAGCCTTATTTCCTTATTGTTTCCTTTTACTTGATATACATTGGCCCATGTCTTGATTTTTTTTTTTGTCTGGGTAATTTTGTGTTAAGTATATTTTTTGTTTGTAGCACAGAGCTTGGTTTTACTCGGTAATTCAATTTGAAAATATTTTCCTTTAATAAGAGAGTTAAGAATTTATACTCATTAATATACCTAAAGTGTTTGGTCTCAACCCAGATGAAATTAAGTTATTTTTATTGTATTAGGTTATATTAACTAGTTTTCTTATATGTTCTTTTTTATCATTATTTCTATTGATCTTTAGAAAAGCTTATATTTTTGTTCTAGTGGTTACTTGTATATATTACCATTTATGATACCCTCAGCCCCTTTATTTAAGTCTTTGCTTTTGATTTAACAGCTTTAAATAACAAAGCTTTAAATGACTCCCCTTATACTTCTCACATATGTAACAATGATTAAGAAATGAGTCTCTTTTTCCCTTCTCTTTTCTTTCTCTTCTGAATCTTTTTAGTTGAATTATTTTCTTTTTTCCTGAACATACAGGATTGGCTTTCTCTTCTTCCACTCATGTATCTATCTTTGAATTAATATTACATCTATAATTAACTGTATTCAGTGCTCACCACCATTCCTTCTAGTGAAGTTTCCCTAATTATCTGTTGCTTTAATACAGTTTCCCCTATAGTGTGCCCAGTGGGAATAACCCTGAAGTATAGTATTTTTTGTGTTCCTGCGGGTTTAAACTTGTTTTATCCATAGCCTTTGATACTTGAAGGACACCTAAATCTTTCAGGAGAAGAATACTGACTTGTGCACTCTCAGAATCTCTCCTGGTACCTAGAACAAAGCTTTTAATCAACAGATAATGAGTTAAATTTAAAAAGAAAGTGATGGCATGGATAAATTTAACCAAAGAGATGATTGATTCTAGAATGCATATTTTAATATTCAGGTTCAATTCCTGATATGACTCCTGTTAGACATGTCATGTTTTTTCCTTGCAAAGGTTCTAAATATGCATGTGTTCTTAACCAATTCATAGTTTATCTTCCACCTAAAAGAAAAAAAGATTGATTTTTCTGTTTAGTATATTCTCTTTTAGGGAGAAGAGATAAAATAACACAGAACATTTCCACAAGAGAGAGGGTTCTCTTGCCATGACACTTAAATCTTCCCATCAAGGACCAAGATTGGTGCTCAGCCCCCAACTACTGTACTGTGGAGGTATATTCAAAAGAACCTGTATTGCTCAAAAGGAATAAGAAATTTGAGAGCAAGGGTTGAAGTCGGGGTAAATTGAGAAAAGAGAGCACAACACACAAAAGTCTGACTTTTCTATTAATTCCATATTGAAGAGAAATCTAAGGAAATATAATAAAGAAAACAAATACCTGGTTTACTCAGCAGCCTGGCAAAGAGCCACAAAAATTAAAGGAGGATAGTCTAGCAGGAGTCATTCAGTCAATCACAGATTTCAACATGGCGGATTGAGGAAATAAAGCCTCTGGCACACAGTCTCCTTTGTGAGTCAAAAACAGAGAACATAATATTTATCAGCTATTGATGGTGTACCAGGTAGTATGTTGAGACTTTCATATACATTCTGTTTCTTTTCTTTTTTTCTTTTTTTTTAAGATTTTATTTATTTATTTATTTGACAGACGGAGATCACAAGTAGGCAGAGAGGCAAGCGGAGAGAGAGGAAGGGAAACAGACTCCCTGCGGAGTAGAGAGCCCGATGTGGGGCTCGATCCCAGGATCCTGGGATCATGACCTGAGTTGAAAGCTGTGGCTTTAACCCACTGAGCCACCCAGGCGCCCCTGCATTCTGTTTCTTAATGTTCATGACAATCTTATTAAGTAAGTGGTATCACTATTCCCTTTTTCCAGATGAAAAGACTGAGGTATGAAAAGAATAAACTTTCCCAAGGTCACATAGCTAACATTTGTTGGCAAAGCTAAGACTTAAACTCAGTCATGCCTGACAAAAAGTCCTTACTTTCTGTCTGACTTGTTTTTTCACTTTTGTATTACTTTTTCCATGCCTCTTATTTCCAACACCAACGTGACTAGTACAATCAGGTGTCTAGAAATGAGAATGAATGGTGTAACATGTGGATATTCATGGCCTTGAAAGGCACTGTATTGCTCTAGAGGAAAAAGATCAGACAACTTCCTACTGAATCATGGGCACGTCCATCATCCAAGAGCCAGAGCAGAGTTTCCCAGCTGCAGGACTGATCATGGCCTCCTTCCTCTGATGGACCTGCACAATTTAAAGTGTGAAATCTTAGAGATTTTGACGGTTCTATATTTTTTGTATTTTAGGTACAAAACCATGTAGTCAAGGTAACGCTTATAAGGAAAACAGCAGTACAAGCATAGGACTTGAGTTTGAAGGTCCTGGAACCAGGTATCCAGCTACCACTTATTAGGTATGTGAGCTTCAGCAAGTAACTTATTCTCTCTCTGCCTTGCTTTCGTCATCTGCAGATTGTGGACAAACACACTACTTAAATGCAGAGTTTTGCAAAATAAATTAAACTTACTGAGTTAATACCTATAAAGTAGGAAGAGCAGAGCTTCACACATAGGAAGCATCCATGGTTGAAGAATTCTGGATAGATCTAGAATTCTCAACCATGGCAAGTCCTAGGTGGACTTTAGAGAACTGCCTGAGATACCAGAGAACATAAGAATTGTTTCAACCCTCTCATTTACAGATGAAGTCACTGGGGTTAAGAGGGTTAAAGTTACTTAGCCAGGGGTCAGAGTGCTAAATACTAGTCAGCTGTAATATGAGCATAGCTTTCTTACTCCATGCCAAGAATTGACCTCCACATTTCATCTTTTTATCCCTATACAATTATTTCTTTCATATTATATTTTTAAATAAACATTATATATATATAAATTTTTTTAAAGATTTTATTTGTTTGTAAGAGAACATGAGCAGGAGGGAGAGAGAGAAAAAAATCTGAAGCAGATTCCCCATTGAACACAGAACCCCACGCAGGGCTTGATCCCATGACCCCGAGATCATGACCTGAGCTGAAATCAAGAGTTAACCGACTAAACCACCCAGGTGCTTCATTTGCATTTTTATACCTACACCATATGCAGAATGCTTATATTTTGTTAATTTCATATGTTAAAATATATCCAGTTTATAAAATTAAAATTCCAATAAGCAAGAAAAGCCCAGAAAGTTATTGTAACATACCCTTGAAACCAACCCAACTCCTTGCTCCTATCAGGTAATTTATCCTCATTTATTCTATGTATTGAACTCTGGAACTTTTATCATTTTCCTGAAATGGTTAGATATAATACAAAAATAGGTTAATAAAACCCTCTCTTCATCTTTATGCATCTAAACTGAGAGTCAAGGAATACAGTCAGTGGTACTGTAATAGCATTGTGTGGTGACAGATGGTAACCCCACTTGTGGTGAGCACAGCATAATACATACACTTATCTTGAATCACTATGTTGTAATTGAAAGTAATGTAACATTATGTGTCAACTATCCTCAAATAAAATTTTTAAAAATAACCAATTTATTCATTAAATAAATAAGGAGTTCAGAGCCCCTTGAAATACTTCATAAAAAAAGATCCAGAACACTAGAACTAGGCAATTTTACAGAGAAATCTTTATCAAGCCCTAAGAGAATGGAATGATGTCTCTTGGGTTTAAAAAAAAAACTATTGCAGAAAGTATAAAAATAAAAGATAGCAGAATGACTTAAAAGCAAAATAAAAAAGTGTTAAGTAATCGCATGTAAATATGAGCATCACTTATAACCTTAGATTTTATTATATATATTCAGGTACTCTTTTATAGCCTTTGAAAATATTTTGTATGTTCCTCACAAATGGGCAACATAAATTTGTAAGATTTATTCCAAAGAACTATGAATTTTTGTTGCTATTTTTGAATAAAACTATGAATTTTTATTGCTATTTTGTTGCTGTTTTAAGGATTAAAACTCTAAAGTAAAATGCTATTCAATATAATTTATCATAGTAAAAGTAAAATTCATGTTTCAACATCAGAAAATTTATTAGTACCACATTAAGAGAGTAAAAGGGGAAACTCATAGAATTTTCTCAGTAGAGGAAAAGGTATTCACTATAATGCAACAGTTGCTATTGGTAAAACTGTAAGCAAATTAAGAATGGAAAATAAATTCTTCAACCATTCCACCATTCCCCTTAACCCAGGAAAGAATTAAAGATGCCCTCTATTCCCACTTAGAATCAGCATTACACCAGTGGCCACGGCCAATGCCATGAGTCAATAGAGAGGAAAAGGAAGGCACAAGAATTTAAAAAGAAAAACAAAAGTGTCAATATTCTCAAGTTTGTGATTATTGCTATAACAAATGGAAGAAGGATCTACAGATAAACTATTGACATTAATAGCAATTAGCAAAATTGCTAAATGCGCAATTATATCCTTATATACCAATCATAATCATACATAATCAATTATATGTAATTGACAATAACCACATATTGAAAACAATGTTAAACAAAAACACTGAGTTATAGAGTGGCCATATATAATGTTTTACTATTTTAAAAGGTCTAAAAACATGTATTTATTTAGGAGTAAATATATAAGTGGATAAAACCAGAAAAGTTTCATGAATATGATAGCCAACAAATTGTTCAAGGATGACCTCTGGGAAACAAAGATGGGCAGACAATGGGAGTAGCAAGGGGAACATGGGGGCCAACTGCTTCTGTAAAATGTTCTTTGAAAAAAATAAAGCAAATGCTGAGATTCCATAAAGCTTGGGGTAAAGCAGACTTCGTTTTATTTGTCTCTATGCTTCTCATATATTTGTAATATTTCAAAATGTTTTTACTGCCAAAAACGAAAAGAGAGGAAGGTATTGCTAGAAGGGAAATGCGTGTTAGCAACGTTTTAAATGGCATTGACCTCTCACCATAGGGGGCCATATTGCAAGCTCCTGCTAGAATGAGGACCTTTGTCTTTCTCTGCCCCGGCAGTAACAATCTGCAGCTTTAGAAAGTGGCATAAAAGTACAAGGAGGACATGGGGAGTTAGGAGAAGGGAGTTGGGGGAAATTGAAAGGGGAGGTGAACAATGAGAGACTATGGACTCTGAAAAACAATCTAAAGGGTTTGAAGAGGTGGGGGCGGTGGGAGGTTGGGGGAACCAGGTGGTGGGTATTGGAGAGGGCACGGATTGCATGGAGCACTGGGTGTGGTACAAAAACAATGAATACTGTTATGCTGAAAATAAATTTTAAAAAATGATTAAAAAAAAAAAAGTACAGGGATGGCCCCACCTTTGCGGGTAACTCATATTCCAAAGCCGTTGGAGAAGCCTGCAGGCTAGCACATCTGCCACCGCCAGTAGGATCAGTTGTGCACCTGGGGTCCCTTTCCCCTCTGGTCATGGGTTATTGCTTCTCCTTTTTCCCTAGAGGAAAACGACAGATCAATAGATACATTTCTAGATGGAGATAAATGACTTTCATTGCTTAGAAAACAAATGACTTCCGCTAAATGTTCTTTGGTTCTCTAGTTTTGCATTGTTGTCATTCCTTCTGTCCCTAGAACTTATCTGTGTCATTAAACACTGTGAGTTCGTGAATATTTGGGAAGATGGAGTACATGTCTTTTATCTCCCATTGTTTAATAGAAATACTGCAAACAAATCCATTTTGTCTTTATGGTGATCTATCATGGAGACACAGAGTTACTTCCCCACAGTCTTTCCTGTGTGACCTCTTATACACAAAATGTCTCTGCCCTTCGAGTATGAGATAGCCCAAACAAAGCCCCCTGAGACAAATGAGGATGTGACATGGGGCATTATCCTCAAAAGAGCTCAGGAAGCACCTACAGGATCAAATAAGTTAGACAAGCAGGATCAAGGACACACTTCTGAGGAACTTCAGGCTGAAAATACAAACTTTTAAGTCCCTAATGGCAAGGTTTACATCAGAATGATGAAAGATTGATCAATTGATGTATTTCTGTTGCCATTCACATTGTAACTGTTTGTGAATTTGCCTCACAACATTGCTCAAATCAGCCCAAGATTGCTGGACAAAGTCACTGAACGGACGTGACTGCCAGTTCACCTGGGAGTTGAACCCCAGCAACCAGAGGCTCCCCTTCAAAGTCCTTGGAATCCACTTGCCTTCCCCACTCCCAGAAGGTGCCCTAAGAACATAGCCTTGAGTTAGTGGTGTGGTGCTGAGACCATCCGGACTGAACACATGACTGTACCCAGCTCAGTCCTATACATAAACTTAAATGATTTGGCGGGTGAACCTAAAGGTCCACTCATCTTGCAGTCACTAAAGACAAGTCTCATATGTAAGTTCCCTTGCTTATTAAACCTCTCACCTTCCAATCTAGAGTGCCCTATTTCTTTCTTCAGTGTCTCCCTTCCCTCTGCATTCAGAAGCCAGTTTCAGATTACACCCAGGAAACACTGGAGGAGTACCAACTAACACTGAGACCTCCCAGTAAAGCGGGAAAAAAATTCCATCTCCTCACCTTAGGAGCCCTTTCCCCTTGGCCCGCATCAAGACCCAGTGGACTTAGGTGGAATGGGAAAGGGTCTAGTTCTTAGGCCTTGGCTGTTGATCTCATCATTGCTCCTTCTGCAGCTCCACGATCCTTCTCCCCACATATTGAACCATCTGTCAGGTCCTGATGCTCTTGGCTGGCTCAGAGATGGTCTCACAATGGTCTTTGTGCTGACTTTAGACTTGGCCATCCAGAGATCCATGGTACTCTGTCATATTCTGCATCCCATTTTCTTTCAAAAACCCTAAAATCCCAGGCCAGTGCCAGGAAATGTCTTCTCTCTCTCCCATATTGAGCACACTTTTAATGCTTGATTGTATTTCTTCCTTATCTTGGTCTCCACTGCCCAAATGAAATGGAGGATGATTAGGAGGGATGGCTATTATGAGAGCTTGCCAAATTCTGGTGTTGGTCCTGAAGCACATAGGTACATGAAATTGTGAAAAGCACAACATAAATGTTGGGCATCTGTATGTCTCAAGTGCCTCTTCAGTAAAATGGGATGCTTTGGTTAAAACAATGATTTAGAAGTTGTCCTCCTTGGAACACTTGTGTTTCCTAGAGTGCCTTGCACCTGCTTTAGGAGTCAAGGCATAGCCAAGTCTTACTTCCCAGGTTCTCCCTGTGAACCATAGAAGTTTCGTTTCATTTACATAATTTTTATAAATTTCATTTGATGAAAGGAGCACATTTCCTTTATTTGTTTAATAGACGGGACAGATTTGTAGACAAGTTTAGATTAACTGATCTTCATGTATGCTGAATGTCAGGAGTTGTATATTGTTAAAATCCTCTAGGTGGTATAAATTTGTAAATCTGTGTGGGATTCTTGTTTCCTAGTCTTTCACCCACCTCCAGGTTTCCATGCCAGTCCTGGCTATAGGGCATAATATTTTCAGCTCTAGCATTTTCTCTTTACAGACACTACCAAATTTGTTTGAACAGAAATTAGGTGTTGCGCAACAGTATCCAGTGCACTTTTTAAGGTAGTGAACTGAGGTGGTAAAAAAGTACGACTGGAGTCCTGTTTTCACTTACAGTGCAATCAGATGCAAACACTATTGGAAGAAAATGTAAAAACATAAGGAGCTGTGACGTCACATTTAACTCCATACATCCATCCCGACAAGTAAAGGCATGATCAGCAACTGTTTGCTAAAGACCTATTGTAGCCAAACATAATCATCTCAATCTGTTAAATTTGATCTGCTTTTTTCTGACTTTTTACATGGTGCCAGTTTTCAAAGAAACCTTATGAAGAAGGAAAAATTCCCAACAATAGCAACAGTGCCAGCCAAGTGTCTCTGGCTTCTGTAAAACTTCCGCAGTTTCTATTGCCTCGTTCCATGATAGAGAGAGCATCCTTTCCGAGAGTTCTCCTTCTATCATTCATCTTGGATGTTGGAAGTTGATTTTTATAGATTTGCAATAAGGAGTGGTTTATAGATTGCCCCATTGTAAAGCCCTTGGGGGGATTTTCTAATAACAGTAGCAAAGCAAAAGTTTTAGACCATGCCAGAAGATCAGTCACTGCATGTTGCTATCATCTCTGTGCTTCTACAACATCCCAAAGAGATTAAAAAGGCATCTGGAAATGAAGGCCTGAGGGTGTTGGATATTACAGATCTGGACTTCAGAAAGTAAGAATGAAAGAATGTTCTTTTTCATATTGCGCTAATAATGTTATCTAGTTTAATGGATATCTGGTTTATATGCCTCCAGAAGGAAAGCAGCTCTCTGCTCTGTGGATCCAAAACAGACATGCCCTGTGAACTGGGTAATGAGGAAAAACAGTCAATTTCTAATTGCTCTGAATGCTGTCTCAAGGCCATTTCCTTTTTCTGCACTTAAAAGACACAGCAACTTGATGGAACCTAAAAAAGGTAAGAGTGCTTATGTGGACATTTTAAGATTTGTCATAATGAGATCTCACTCCTCTTCCTCAAGGAAATCATGAACCCCTTTAATTACAACAAGGGAATGTTTCAGAACATCGAGAAAGAAATATTAGTTGAAAGGTGTTGGGTATTGTTTTTGGTTTCATTTTTCACTTGCTCATTATCTCTTGCAATTTAAATTGCTAAACAGTGTCTAAAGTTTCATTGTGTCTGGAAGAGGTATTTGTTTGAATATTCAGAAATTCCTATCTGTTAGAATTATATCCATCTCCATGTAAGAGAAGCTTAAAAACAGCTTGAACAAATAGGGGTTTCTATTTCTGATGTGACAAGCAGTTAAGAGGTAAGTGGCATACACAGGTGCAGTGGCTTTACAATGTTACCAGGACCTGGCATCCCTCTATCTTTCTTTTCCACAGTCTTTAGTACACCTCTCATCCTGTAGTGACAAAATGGCTAAAGCGCATATGTGTTCCAGGAAGGAAGTTGGGGATAAGTACAAAAGGGGAAATGTGTGTGAAGCTGAGTCATCCTTTTTTTCTCAGGAAAATAATAGCTCTCCTGGAATCTCTCCTAAGTCATTCCATCTTAGATGTTAAAACAGAGATGTAGGGTCATCCTTATTTACAAGGGAGTCTGTGGAAGTAAGTTTTTTGGTTTTAAACTGAACACATTGATATCCCCAACAATATCAGGGAATTTTTGTTTATAAATACAAGGTCAAATGAAGGGAAAGAAAGTAAGTGTCTAATACAATCTACCCCTCAGGTTAGATAGGTTTCTTCACAAAGGACTCAAGCCCAAAGGGTCACTCAGTTTCTTAATCCTGTTCAAAGTCCAGATCTCCGGCCATTATATAATCTCTCTGCCTAGATAGGATGAGGCTTCTCTTGGTTTAGCGATTTTTAAGACTAAAAGACAAGTTATCTCTCCCAAATACTCAATATACAATAGTGGAAAGGGAACCAGATTACAATAACAAGTATTCTCATTGGGAAAAAGGGATGTAGAAAATCAGCATATTTCTTAAATAAGAATAGTGAGGAGTTTAGGATGAGTTTGGTCAATCTGATGGGACTCCACTTTGTTATCTGGGCAAATCTCCCTCATTCACCATATATCACTGTTCTGGTTCTGAACTCTGGGTAGCATACCTCTAGTGTGTTAAATTCCAAGGCAACATCTAAAATGGGAATTAGAGTACATGCTTCTCTTAGAAGCTTCAGTGTTTCTTCTCGTGGTTATGTTTAGAGGTCCAGGTATAGCCACGAGAGTTGAACATATAAACGCAAGCCTGAATTTTTTAGATTCCATCTGAAACTTAGTAAATTTCATGCTATGTGCAGGTGAAATCTTGCCCAAACTTTCTCTTTTAACTTGAAGACTCGTATTTTTTATCAACTGACTTTTATACTCTACTTATCCCCTTAGCCCTTGCTATAGTGTCCAGTAGTTACCCTGAGATAATCTAAAATAAGCTCCCTTCACAACACCAGTCCTTCTCTGTCAGCTTACCTCTTAATAGAAGATACTTAATGAAAGGTGTTTGAGAAAGTCTAGAGGCCACAATCTAATCTTCTGCTAAGGCCCACTACCTCATAGCAGTGTTTATAATGGCTTATGTTTGATGCACAAGAGTAAATTTTTTCAACATCAGATATTATGGGACTTAGTCAATTTATATTGCAAACCATAGTAGGTAGAAAGCATCTCCTTAGCATCGCTATATATTCTTCATTACCTCTTTGCAGACTGACTAGCTCTAGCCTGAATTCATTTCACTCTTACAAAATTTTGCTAACATGGGAAAGACGTAACCAGCAAATGACAACCATCAGAACTTATTCCTCAATATCCTTCAAGGCTATATCTTTGGTCAATATGTGGTCTACATCCCATATACTACAGGTGACAACTTGGCCAAAGGTTTTTCTGCCAATAACAAAGATGGCCAGCTTGCAATATCTGGGTGCTCACCACCCATAGCCTCCCTCCTTCACTCAGCCAATGGTACATCTATACTCTATGACTCCTACACCCTACCATCTAATATCAAATTCTTTATTTGTTAAAATAGGATATAGCTACATATAACATAATAGAAGCTTGACAATGATTATTTAACCAAATTGTCTCTCTTGAGACAAGAAAGCAACATGGTACATTCGCGATGCCATCAGGAGAATCAGGCTTCCTGTAGCTTTGCTCAGCCATCTCCAGGTACTGGCTTGTGTCCTTCTAATCAAAAGTTTGCTGTTTTATAGAACTGAGTTATAACAGAGTTGGGCATATATTTTTAATTTGAGAGACTGTTACTTCCAAGCAATGTCAGGGATCTTTTAGTAAGAAAGAAAGGAGAATGGATACTTATTAAACATATAGCAGTGTTTGCCACCATTTCTGACCCCAAGCTAGTGTAACACACTTGGTAAAGTGGTTGGAGAATTTGTCTTGTGAAATACAGCCAAGTCCTGTGGGGGCATTTGAGTTCAAGTGAAGTGTGATGGAAGAGATTTTCTGATCCCTTTTACTACACACTGTGGTGGAAAAATATTGAATCACGATGATGACATCCAGTTTATTCTCTTAGTATATAGATGAAGGCAACTATACCAGAGTAATACTGTGTAACACAATCCCATGGTCTTGAACAACCATCATTTCTTTTCATCCTATTATCTGTGTATTGTTCATGTCTTGGATGATGTAAGTTAAGTTCAGCCTGTCTTGGCTCCACACTGTAAAGTCCATTCAGTTCCAGATGCCTGTCATTCTTCCTGGGACTAGTCATACCTGTTCTTCCCAACAAAAAAGCAGAAACACAAAAGGTCACATCCATCCATGCAATCATATTTCAAAACTCTACCAGTAAAATAAGTAAAGCAGAGAGAGTCAATTATCATATGGTTTCACTTATTTGTGGAGCATAACAAATAGCATGGAGGACATGGGGAGTTAGGAGAAGGCATTTGGGGGAAATTGGAAGGGGAGGTGAACAATGAGAGACTATGGACTCTGAAAAACAATCTGAAGGGTTTGAAGAGGTGGGGGGGGTGGGAGGTTGGGGGAACCAGGTGGTGGGTATTAGAGAGGGCATGGACTGCATGGAACACTGGGTGTGGTACAAAAACAATGAATACTGTTATGCTGAAAATAAATTTAAAAAAGGATTAATAAAAAAATAAAAAATAAATAAAAAATAAATAAAAATAAACCTCTACCAGTATTACATCTGCTAAAGCCCTATTGACTAAAACAAGTCACATAGCTAAGCCCAAACTCAATCTGCTTCCTCAGGCAGGAACTCCAAAGACACATAGCAAAACAGGTAGGTACAGGCTAGGGGGAAAAAATTGAGGCTAATAACCAAATCTACCATCAATCAGCTTGGCCCACGACAATATCTAACACAACATTCATTTCCCATTTATGGCAAGAGAGACAATTGTTATACTTTCTATTATAGCAATGTGTAAAAATATAAAAACATAATTTCTGTACAAAAAGATTTCTTTGTAAGGCTGCATGTTTTTTTTTTTTCTTTTACTTTTTGTAAGAAAAGATAATGGTATGGCTGGTTAATTTTATGTGATTCCTACAAGAAAGGAAAATTACTTCATGGTTTATATCAGGGAACTTCAAACTAATAAAGAAATCTAATTGAAGGGTTTTACTTATTTGTACACTTTTGGGAAATTGTGGTTTATATTTTGAAAGATAAATTTAGGGATAATACAGGTATTTATCTCATAAGACTTTACTCCTGGAAGTATCACACAGCCCATTTATTCCAAAACCCAACCAAGTCTAGGAATTATTTATTTTTCCACATTCCTTATAAATGAACAGTCAGGCTACACTTCCTGTGGTGGGACAGTCACCTCATCAAAGATAGCTCATTTCATTGTCCATAGCTGGCAAAGTTGGAGTCTTCTTCCCCTTTCCCTTACTTCTAGAAACCTAAAAAGAGTTTTGCCATTTCTATTTTAGAACTTTTTTTAGTTTTCTACGGCTATCATAGCAAATGACCACAAACCGGATAGCTTAAAATAAGCGAAATGTATTATCTCACACTTCTGGAAAATAGAAGTCTGAAATCCGTATTGGCAAGACCATGCTACCTGTGAAGGCTCTTGAGTAGAATCCTTCCGTGCCTCTTCCTAGATTCTGGTGGCACCTGGTAATCCTTGGCATTCCTTGGCTAATATCTGTATCACTCCAATCTCTGCCTTTGTCTTTACATGGTCTTTTTCCCCTATATGTTTCTCTATGCTCTTCTTTTCCTATAAGGACACCAGCCATTAGAATCCCCTTAATCCAGAATGATCTCGTCTTAATTTAATTATGTCCAAAAAGAGTCTATTTCCAAATAAAGTCACATTCTGAGGTCCCAAGTATACATGATTTCATTTCTTTATTAAACTTTGCCATTACTCAACCACTAAAAAGACCACTTCAAATATTTGAACAGAGATATTATGTTCCTGCCTTAGTCTTCTCTTCTTTAGCCTAACACCCAATACCTCCAAATCTCCTTAAATTATATTGTTCCCAGACCTTCACCATCTAGATCAACTTTGTTCAGTATTCCAAAAACTGACATTGTGAACCATATTTACAGTTGAGCAAAACTATAAAAAGAACTTTAGGAAAAGGATTATTTGTAAATATGCACACCCACAAAAGAGTAAGTGATTTTTTTCAACTAATATTTTAACCTGGTGGGCAAAATACCTGCCCGCTGGATCCTGTACTTGGTGATCCAAGATGGGAAAGATATTACATCAGAAATCATCTCCACTGTCCTGATGCTGAATTTTATACTCCATTGGGTGCTTTTTAGATTGTATTTTACTACCTATGTCAAAGACCAATACAAAAAACTTATTACCCACCAATGAGCTGTAAAGAGACTGCTGGAAAGGGCATTGGAGGCCACTGAAAATATAGATCACACTTGGCTAGGGCAAAAATGCCCCTGGCTCAGGACTTTATTAGCATTAGAGTTTCATTACTGCCCTTTCAGTTCAGCTTCAGAGCCTCCCATTGTACCCCAGGCTTTGGAGTGTCAAAGACTATTCAAAGATTGTACTATTGAAAATACCCCTGATCTTACCCTACAACACCACAGCAGGGACCACATCTCAATTAATGCCATCCAAAGTTTTTGTAAGTGGACACAGGGCCTTGCTCTAAACATTGTGGGAGAATTAATCAAACACAATATTTATTTAGCTTCTACCATCTATTCAACAAGCCCTTGTCCCTGACTGGGCCATCTATAGGTGGATGAAGAAAACTGTGAGAAGATAAATGAGGTGGAATAAATGCAGCTTAGTAGACAAATGTTAACAACCTCTGGAGACATACAGACTTGGATTCATAATTCTGGATCTGCACCTTACTAATTAATTGTGACTTTGGCCAATTTACTAATCTCTCTAGGCTTCAAATTCTTCTTCTGGAAAATGGGAATAAACATAATAAATCTATGTATTTTGTAATGTTATTGTGAAGACTAAATGAACAAATGCAGGGCCCTTGGTTGGCTCTGTTGCTTAGGCTTCTTACTCTTGGTTTTGGCTCAGGTCATGATCTCAAGTTCATGAGAACAAGAGCCCCATTGAACTCTCCACTGAAGATGGTGCCTGCTTGGGATTGTCTCGCCCTCTCCCTCTGACAACACCCCCCCCCAAACTCTCTCTCACACTCTCTCTCTCTCTCTCTCTCTCTCAATAAACAAACAAGCAAATAAATAAATAAATGCTGTGTACCCAGCAGAATCTCTGGCATTTAGTAAATACTAGTTGTTTTTCATTTTTCTTTTTTAGTTTTGATTTTTTTTTTATTTCTTTTCAGTGTAACAGAATTCATTGTTTATGCAACACACCCAGTGCTCCATGCAATAGGTGCCCTCCATAATACCCACCACCTGGCTGCCCCAACCTCCCACCCTCCACCCCTTCAAAATCCTCAGATTGTTTTTCAGAGTCCATAGTCTCTCATGGTTCATCTCTCCTTCCAATTTCCCTCAACTCCCTTCTCCTCTCCATCTCCCCATGTCCTCCATGTTATTTGTTATGCTCCACAAATAAGTGAAACCATATGATAATTGACTCTCTCTGCTTGACTTATTTCACTCAGCATAATCTCTTCCAGTCCCATCCATGTTGATACAAAAGTTGGGTATTCATCCTTTCTGATGGAGGCATAATACTCCATAGTGTTTTTGTTGTAACAATAACAATGCAAAACAGGAAAATAATTTTGAAAAGGGAAAATAAATCTAGAAAACACAAACTATCTGACTGCAACACTTACTATGATGCTACATTAACCAAGGCAATGTAGTATTGAGAAAAGATAATAAAATTGGCCAAGGACAAAAATAATTTTATTTTAAAATAATGGGCAAAACCTTTGAACATGTACTTCACTGAAAAAAAAAAAAAGAGAGAGAGAAAGAGAGACATATGGATGGCGAATAAACACATGCAAAGATAACCAGCATGACTGATCATTAGGTAAACGCATATTAAAGCCCCCAGAATTCCTAAAATCAAAAGACTGAAAATACAAAGTGTTGGCAAGCATGTGGATCAATTCTTAACACTCATACACAACTGGTAAAAACATAAAAATCTTACAGCTGCTTGGGGAAAAAGGTTGGGAGTTTCTTACAAAGCTAAACATATTCTACAATATAACCCAGTATTTGACTCCAAGGCATTTCCCAAGAAAATTGGAAGTAAATGTCTATACAAGGAACTGCACAGGAATGTTCAATGTTGCTTTATTCATAATCACCCCAAACTGTTAAACAACCCAAATGTCCATCAGATATAGTTTTGGAGTGTGTTGAGGTCCAGAGCTGATGGCCAAAAGGAATTCTTGAGACATTTTTGTCTCAAGAAGGAATTCTTGAGACATTTTATTAAAGCACAGGAACAGGATCCCTGAGCAGAAAGAGCTGCTGCCCTGGGGTTGTGAGGAATGGCTGGTTATACGCTTGGGATCTGGGGGTGACAAGGAAAAAGGGGGATGTCCTAAAGGACTTTCATATGCTAAAGAAGACTCTCAGGATACTGAAGACCTTGCTATTGTCTAGTTAAGATTGTGTTTCCTTCTAGTAAGGCATAAACAGTAAAGACAGTTGGGAGCTTTCTGGGGTAATGTTATAGTCTTCCCATCTCATGCCCTTGTCAATGGGCTGCAGGTCATAAAGAAATTTTATTTTGTTTACTTTCCCTTCTGCCTCTGTTTCCCACATTGCTCATGGAGGGGAGGATGAGGTTAGGACTCAACGAAATTGAGTTACAGGTGTCTGAAAGTTGGGCTATTGATAAGAATGCTTTTTCCTGTATGTCATTAAGACATTAGTGAACTGTTGGAGACTCATGTCCTGCAGGAGTGTGTTTCTATCAGTTAACCATGTGGTTTTTTCCCTTCCCTTAGTTTTAGGACAGGCTGGGTTGCCTGAGGAATGTCACATATGTCCCACCAGGGAATGGGGAGAGGGGCTTGAAAGGTATCAGCTCTTGCTTTGCCCTCAGCTTGCCTTCTGCCCCCACATCAAATCAACTTGTGGTAGATAAAGAATTATGGTATATGTATATAATGGATTAATACTCAGTAATAAACAAACATTAATATGTGTAACCGCAGGCTGAATCTCAGAAACATTGTGTTAAGTGAAAGAAGCCACACACAGAATACTATACTATACATACCATGTGATTTCCTTGTATCAGATTCTAGAAAAATAAAATATATAGCGACAGTGAGTAGATCAGCAGTTGCAATACAAATACATCAGTGGGCTACAGTTGTGGGACAGGGAATGACTGCAAGGGATATGGATGGTATTCAGGAGAATAATGGAAAGGTGTTACACCTCGACTGTGATGTTTGTTACATCACTACACACATTTGTCAAATCTCATCAAATTCCACCCTTGAAAAGAGTAAACTGTATTGTTTATAAAGTGTACTTCATTCGTTATAATAATAAAAAGACATTATAAAGCAATGTTTGAGTCATCATTAAAAGACAGGAACTAAAGAATCACATAATGTCAGAAAGTTGAATACACCTTGTCCAATGAACTAATTTTAAAGAGGACAAAAAGCCCAGAAAGTAGAACTGATTACTAATTGGTTACCCACAAATTGACCTTGCTCATCTGGGAGGGCTTTTAAACCTAACCCAGTTGCTACAGAAATGCAGTGCCAACCCGCACGAGTTAAATAAATTACAGTCTTCCTATCACTCCCCAACTCTAGGGAAGTGTTTTAGGTAAGCAACTGGAAAAGAAATGTAGAGGAGATATGTAGGCAAGGAAGCGACAAGTGGAATTTCTACTTAGCACTGAAAGACCTCTTGTACAAGGTGATCTTAGGAGCTGCTGGGCAAGGGGACAACCTGTTGACTTGGGAAATCAAAGATCCCCATCCAAGGATCCCGACTGGATGGCTGGGAGAAACTGCAAAATGGATAGTTTAGAGGAAAAATAAAGACACTTAAGAGGGAAACAGGGTGGGAGTAGAAAAGCACAGATGGCATCAGAGTGTGACTCTGAATCAGATCTGGGATCAGATCTCAGACTCTGAAGATAAAAATGTGGACCTAGGTCCTGTTCTGAATCAACAGGGAGATGTTATTCTCAACTTAGTGTCCACATTCCCTCCCTTAGGAGATCTAAATCTGTCATTAGACTGGTCCAGGGAGCCACCTGATGGTTCTTGATTAGAAAAATGAGATTAATTATTGGAGACCTGAGAGTATACATATTGAGCCCACTTGGAGTGAGATGGCTGGGAGAGAAAGTGGATTAAAATTACTGAATTCTAGACCTGGTTCTGCCAGCTTAATCTGTGTGATTTCTGAATCTCATCTTAATTTCTTCAATGGTTAAAAAAAAAAATTCTAGGGTAAAGGGGTGTTAAAAAGAAACAATGAGCCCAAAATGGAGCCTTTTGTCCCCCATGACAGCAAATCAAGACTTAATTACAGTTTCAACATCTCACAGGTATGTGACATTTTAAGAGTCAATCTGAAATTTCCTAAGAAGTAAGGTCATTTGCATAATTAAAAAAAAAAGTTTTTCCCTTCCCCTCAAAAAGATGTCCTAGCTTACAATCTTTTTCTTTTCTTTTGCCCACAAAAACCTTCCATTTTATACAACTGGGAACATCTCTCCACTTGGTAGGTGGGATGCTGCCCAATTCATGAACTGCTTAATAAAGCCAATTAGATCTTCAAATTTACTCAGCTGATTTTTTTTAACAAGGGTGATATGAGAGACATATATAATAATTTACTGGTGGGGTGAGAGAATCTTATATAAATCGTAAATTGGATGATGATGATGGGCTGTGTCTTTCTATTTATATACTTATACTTTATTCTCTTTGAGAAGAATAAGTGATATTCTAGAGAGTTTGTATTTGAATTGAACTCTAGTTTAGTTCAAATAAAGAATGATCCTGCCAAAGTCTACCATAGGCTACCAAAAATTAATGCATATGTCCAGGTAACTCCCCAGTGAGCACTGAGGCTAATGTGCAAAAGGAGGAAGTAAGGTCTTATCATTCAAGACGAGTAGGAGAGAGTGGCTTGATCTATACACACAGTGTCCAAGAGGGTAATCCCAATTGAGCATATAAGGTTAAGGACAATGAAATGTCATATTCATAGTAGAAAAATATAAAAGAAATCAGAGATAAGCTCTGTGGGGTCTTTGGCGTAATGCTGATATATAGCATAGACAAAATCAAATTGCCCACTTCCCAAATGGAATCTGTCCTGTCAAAGGAAATAAAAAAGATGGAATGAACATCCATAAGAGAACAGAATTTCAAGATAATGAAAAAGAGTCCTTTTCATCTGGAAGGCACAGTCCTTTAACTGTGTGGAAGTCACCATTCTCAACGTTGCTGCTGAAGAGGAGAATAGAATCTCAGGCCAGAAAAAATGCTGAACACAGGAAAATGGTGTTCCACTAGTCCACTGGAGAAAGCTACATGAATGAGGAGGCTTGAGCAGAGAACAAGGAATGAAGATGAAGTGTCACCTCTCGTCATCTTATTTTTGTTAATATTTCACGGAGTACAGCCCAATAACAACTTCATTTCAAAATTGTAAACATATTTTTTATTAATCATTTATTTATTTACTTATTTTTAAGTAGGCTTTACACCCAGGACAGAGCCCTATGCAGGGCTTGAACTCACAACCCTGAGATCAAGAACTGAGCGGAGTTCAAGAGTCCAATGCTCAACCCACTGAGCCAACCAGGTGCCCCATAAAATGTATTTTTTAAAAAGAGGCAGAGTAAGACTCAAAAAAAAAAACACATTTCCATATTGAAGACAAGTTTGGCAACTATCTCTTTAATTTGAATAATAATAATAACTATCATAATTTGCATAAGAACAAGTGGAAAACTTCCCCTCAGTAACCAATTTTAGGAAACGACCTTTAAACGAGCACAGTTCTCCATAAAATTCACCAGGGTAACACCAATCTAAAACTTCAGTTGGTAATGGAATGACAAATGCAAATAAAAGAGTAACATGGGGTTCATCGTGGACTCTGGATGAAAGAGAATCAAAAAACACAATCTTCCCAGCATTCTCCAGGTAAGCTTTTCTAACAGTCCAACAATCGGGTCACTTAGGTACAAGGGCTGTGGGAATATTGTGCAAATGTCAGATAAAATATTCTTTTTGCATTATTTTTCTGGCTTAATGACAGTGTATTTGTCAATTGTATTCTTCTATAGAATCTAGAATGTTTGGGTTGGTCAATCAATATCTTGTGGTTTTGGTCAATTTGGGCCAGTTCCTCGACCTGTTATAATCTGAAGAATTAAAAAAAAGAAGGTTTTATTTTGTGTACAATATTCTGGCAAACCCCGAAACCTAGGTGATTAAACAAGGGTAAAAATGGGGGCACCTGGGTGGCTCAGTCATTAAAAGGCTGCCTTTGGCTCAGGTCATGATCCTGAGGTCCTGGGATCAAGTCCTGCATCAGGATCCTTGCTCAGTGGGGAGCCTGCTCCTCCCCCTCACCCTGCTTGTGTTCCCTCTCTTGCTGCATCTCTCTCTGTTAACTAAATAAATGAAATCTTAAAAAAAAAAAAAAGGGTAAAAATGCTGCATGAGTTAGCATAAAATACCTCCTAGTTTTTTCTAATGCTTTACTATTTACCTCATCTAATCATATTATTCCAAAACCATTCACTATCTGACTTGGACTCCTTTGATTACAAATAATAAAAACGGAGCTGAATAAATAAGCAAAACAAACACCAACAATAAAACAAGTGAGGACAACTGAGGTATATATGATTCACTCCCTTCTTTTATAAATGGGCTTTATCTCTGTCTCCATGCACACAGTAGAATATGGCAGCCCCCTCACTTCCCGGTTTGTAGCACCTCAGTTCAAACTCAGTATATCAAAAACTAAAATCCACATTCCCAAAATCTTAAAGGGGAGAATTTGATTGTCTTGCTTTAGATAGAGCATCTACCCCTGGGGCCAACGAAGGCTAAAGAAGGGTCTGCAGAAGACTGACAGGGCAGCCATGAGAGGATAGAAGGACTATCCTATCCCCATGGGCATGGTTCTCAAGCAAAAGGTCTTCACGGCTTCTGGAGTGTAGCAAAATATCTTATACATCAGTGTTTCCCAAGCTATATTCTGTCTTCGAATCACCTGGAAGCCTGGTTCTGTTTGGATTCAGTTGTTCATGTGGAACCTGAAAGTTTGCCTTTTTTAGCAAGCTCGTAGGTGATGTTGATCTTGTTCATCTGCAGATTACACTAGCCATTCAAGCAAAATGCCCTCCTGTTGAACACATCTCACTGATTATTATCCTGGGGCAGGCGTATGGGGGCACCACTCGGACCCCCACACAAAATCAACCTGCCATAAGGAGCTCAGCAAGCTGATGGCCTCCCACTGTGGGTGCTTTCAGGATTTGCCTCGGCTTTCAAACTGAGACCTCGTCCTCCCTGGGCAACATCTAAACAGCCTGCAAGCACAGTCATATTATGAGGACTTTGTCACTTCTGGCCAGCAGGGATCCCTGTGCCAGAGAACAGAGCTTGGATGATGAAGTTCATAGAGGTTAGCCTCCTGAGGCAAGGAGCAGGGCAGAGAAGATACAAAAAAAAAAAAAAAAAAAAAAAAAAAAAAATTGGTTGGGAGTTGGAACTGAGAATAATCAACCCAGCAGAGTAAATTCTGAATTTCAGGTATGAACAAGGCATAGCAGTATTGGAAAATGGGAAGAATTGTTGTGGAGAAGATGACCTTCCTAAAGAAAAGAAGAATCAAAATAAGAGTTTAATGTCTGTCTTTAAAAATTTGAGGATTGTCTCAAGGAAGCTAGTTTTAAGTCTTTCTGTCCTGCTTAGAGAACAAGATAAGTTTTCAAAAATGGGAAGCATATTGCATTTCGACAAAGGGGAAATTTTTTTACAATGGAGCTACCCTGCCGTTAGATGATTTATGGGAGAGTGAGTTTTCTGTGGCTGAAAGTATTCAAGCAGGGACTGTTGGGATGGGGACATTCCCAATGGCGTGAAAAGATTAATGGCAGTTGACGGGAACCAGAGACCTGACAGGCCTTAAGGGAGTGTTCAGGCTAGTGGGGTGAAGTCCAAGGTCCTGACATTAGGAAGACTGTGGTTAGTCATTATTTCCCAGGTCTGGCTAGGCTGTGTGCCAGACATCCTGGCAAGTACTGATGCCAAAACTCTCTCTTTGGCCAAACCTTAGCTAGTCTTCTCAAAGTCCTCTTCTCAAGCTGGCCTCAATGTTTGGACTTCTTTGTCTGTCTGCGTAGCACCCAATTTTAACAAAAATTCTACTAAGTCAGTTTATAACAAGAATCCCCACCACAGATATCCAGCTTACCCACAGCAAGAATCTTGTCACATCAGGTTAGCCAGAGTTCCCCCGTACTCCTCATATTTCCCTCATAGTAATTTTCTATCCACAGAGCTCCACCCTGCTCCTAGGCTACAAATCCCTTTTTGCCCATGTCATATGCAGAATCAAACCCAGTTCTCTAAATCCCCTACTGCAATAGTTTCTGAAGAAAATCTGTTTTTTCACTTTATGTACTGTCTAGTTTGGGTTTTTCTTTAACACCAGAGACATCATGGTTAGTAAAACCCACCAACCTTTAAGTAGGGAGCCAGACATAAATCAAGAAATTATAACATGAATGCATGCTTACAAACTAAGATAAAAATTCCGCAGGAAAGAAAGATGTTTTTAAGTGATCTAGACTAAAGGAGATCAGAGGTGATTTCCCTGAACATGTGACACCTGAGCTAAGATCTCAAGCGTGAGAGGGAGATGACAAAAGGTGTGTGTGTGTGTGTGTGTGTGTGTGTGTGTGTGTGTGTGTGTTGCAGTCAAGGACATGTATCTTCCAGAGTCTTGGTAAGAAGGATACAGGATATTCAAAAGAGGTAACTGAGGAGAATTTAGTGAGAAGAGTATTCACAGAGGTGTGGGCAGGGTGAACAACTCTGTGAGCACACAGGAATCAGCAGTGGGTCCTGATGGATCAAGATGGAGGTTAGTACTGGAACCCCAGGACGGAGGCAGATACAGGATAAGACTTGCCTCATGGGAGCTGTTGCCACAGGTAGTGAAACACATCCACTCAAATGCTGAAAGAATCCCAGTGAAATAGTTTGCAGAGGTCAGCATCCCAGAACACAGACCAGTGTTGAGACGGACGGAGAGTATACACAGAGAGGCAAGTTGAGTTTAATCATTACAAGGGAAAGGGAGGTGCAGAATGAGAATGAAGGATACGCTAGCCTTAGACCATGTTAAAGGATTTGGATTTTATCAAGAACAATGGAAACCAGAAGAATGTCGGGCCAACCAGCAGCTTAGGGAAATGTCTGGAATCAGGTCTCAGCCAGAATCAGGAACCCTGCTATGGAAAGAGGTACTTGGTCAAGACTTTAGTCTTGGGATTCCTGTCATGAAAGTTAGATTATAATGAATTTTTAGGGCATTTTCACCTCTGATTCATACAGAGCCCGCCTGGAAATGCTTTGTTGAAGAAGATACAAAAGCCCTATCCAAGCTGAGTATGTAGAGTGCTGCAGTTCACCAGTGATGTGAAATAATGTCAGTCTGTTCTGGAAGGAAGTGAGTAGATTACATCATCGGACATGTTCAAAGTGGGAAAGACCTTATTCATTAGTAATCGCAGATTTCAAAGTTGTTTTTTTTTTTTCCATTATGAACGGCCTACCAATTTTAGAATTAAATTGTCTGTAGAAATTCTGAGGCTTCCAACAACTTGATGGGATAAGGCCCTTGTGCTGAAAACTTCAGTGATTAAGAAGGTTCTTTAAAAACTGAAAATACTTACTGAAGAGATAAAAGTTAAAAACTTGGAGAAAAAAATCTCTCTGGATTTTGTAAGATTTAAAGACTACGTTTTGACATAAAATTCCTTCTAGTTTGCTTTTTTTTTCCTATCTTATTAGTGAAAAAAGAAAAACGATTTTGTTTAACAAGTTGATAATCAACTCTGAAAATTACAAAAGAAGTGGGAGCTTTCTATGAGACTCGCTGGCTGATTTTACCCAGCAAGCGGGGCAGAGAATATGGGATCCTCAAGTTTGCTTTGCACAAGTGGACCCCATGTGATTTGGAGCGAGGACATAAGGCATTTACGGTTTTCTCTGAGTGTGAAGAATTAACCAATTAATCTTTATTTTAATCCATCTATTGTTATGACTAATGTAATTAACATTTTATTGAGCATTTACTGGACACTGGTCATTCTGCCAAGCATTTGTATGGATTATCTTACTGAATCCTCAAACCTGGTGATATGCTGGGAAACCAACTCTTTAAAATTCAACTAACTTTAATTTAATTTAAAACTAGCCATGGTTTGTAATGCCTGCCAATTTTCATATTTTAAGCACTCCCATGAACAATTTAGTAACTATTGAACAATCACTTGCTGTGAATTAGTCCAAATTTTCTTCTGCTCAACACTGTTTATGAAACTTTATTCATTCAAATACTATGCAATAAAGAAACAAAAAAAGAAAAGTAAAGAAAAGAAAGAAAGAAATGTAGTGCAGTGGCCTAAATAAGAGAAGTTTATTTCTCTTTCACATAACAGTCTGGGATGACTTGAGGTCTCTGCTTCTCAAAATTCCCGCTCACCTAGGCTAGATGGGCACCTCTACTATCATAAACATAGATCCTCAAAGGGAGTTCTAGAAATAGTCTTTGAAGATAGCAGAAAGCAGAGGGAGGAAGAAGATCAGGGAAATCACCCCTAAGATAATTAGAGCTGCCCATATCCTTCCCCTCATACCCCTATCTTAGTCACTTGACCACACCTAGCAGCAAGAGAGGCTGGAAAATTTTGCTTATGGCAGTCACTTGTCCAGCTAACACTGGGTGTGCTCTGTAAGAACCGACTGGACTTGGGGCACCTGGGTGGCTCTGTCAGTTAAGTATCTGCCTTCTGTCAGGTCATGATCCAAGGGTCATGGGATCGAGCCCCACATTGGGCTCCTCTCCCTCTGCTTCTGTCCCTCCCCATGGCACGTGCTCTCTCTCTCTCCCTCTCAAATAAATAAATAAAATCTTAAAAAAAAAAAAAGGAAAGATTAGACTTTGGTGATGGTCAATCATCTCTGCCACACCCTACTCAGAATGCCCATAACACAGTAGAGTCCTGGTGAAGAGTTCTGGTCACCATCTGATGCCTAGCTCACTGTACCAACTATCTGACTTCAGGATGCACTTTTTCATGTCCTTTCCTGTGAAATAGAAGCAATAATAGTATTTATACCACATGGATTTTTTTTTTATTAAAAAAAACTTAATACATAAGTTAATAACATTGAAATCTTGGAAGGGTTCATGGTATACTGTAAGCATTCATTTTAAGATAGTTATTAATACTCTTGCTTAGTAAACATGCGAACTGAGGCATATGAACATCACACAGAGAATTGGCAAAGATGATAATTTAAGTTTTTCTCACTCCCTCCTCATTCTAGAAGTTTTTGACAAATCATGTGGCCTGCTTTGCTTCCTTAAGCCAGTTGTATCTCAGGCTAACCAAAAGGACTTTCAAAGTAAGAATCAAAGTTGGATAAAGCAGAAGCCAGGAGAGTTTTATTCTTATCTGCAATGCTGAATGCTTCTCAGGGTAAAATTTAAATGACAGTTGGAACCCGTGGAAATGAAATACTTTGTTATGTGGGTTCAGCTAAAATCTATGTCAAATAATCCAGTCATAAAAATGTATACCAACCCACAGTGGCAATCTTAACACTATGTAGGGAGGGGTGGTGAGCAGATTGACACAAGCCTGTGAAAGGCAACTCAAATGCAGTATTCTAAATAACTGGTTATTATTTGATTTCTAGGATTTTGTTCTTTTCAATGAGTATGAATGACTCCAAGTTAGTTATATACCTATATTAAAAGTAATTTTAAAAACTAGGGCCAAAAAAAATTTTTTTTTTAATTCTAAGAATGGCACATGTGTCCTTTCTAGTGAATTCTCCATAGACTAGCCTTTGAGATCAGTTTCTTTGGATTCCATTCATCTCCCTGATGTGGCAGGTAACACTTACCTGCCACAATTCTGGAGCTTTGTCAATCAAAATTCAATTTCACTGGCAAAAAAACACTCTAACTTTTCCTGAGAAATTCTATATCTTTTCCTTAGATTCAATTGCTCCCTTTGGCAGTATTAATGATTCCATCAGAAGTCCTGATGGAAATAAAGAGAAGAAATAAAGAGACATCTGGGATTTCTCTGAGACATTGTCCCCATACTCTGTCATCATGGGATCAAGAACCAAACTAGTAGAATCGTCTAGTGCCTGAATAAGTGATGATCACTCTACACCTCTCTGTGTGCATGATTTTTATTTGTCATATTGGAGTTCTGTGGGTAACCAGGAGGTAGTGCTGAGAAATGCAGGCAAACAGGAAGGTGTTTTGCCCTAAGGTGTTGTGATGGAGCACAACTCTAAGAAGAGCTTAAATTGCAGAAAGAGGAGAATCACAACCAGAAACAATTCTGATCTGGGTGGTAGTATGATCTAAACTGGTTGTATGGTCTAAAAATTGAGCATTAAAGTCAAAATCCAAAGGGGAAAATAAATCTTAGCGTGTGTGAGAGGAACGGATCAGAACTCATTTATTCAGGCTGTCAAGAGAGAGAGGGCACAGATCCACTTTTAATTGGTGACTGGATTGTGGCACAGGGGTGCTGGCAGCTGCAGGGTAGGGAAAGGAAAAATCTTGTTTCCAATAACGAAGCCCATTCCTTAAATCCAGGTCTGAGAGGGGACATTTTTCCCACTCCAGTTCAGATATCAGATCAGTTTCACCTTCTCCTACATGTCCATTTCTCTGTCTTCACATTTCTGCCCAGCTGTCTCAAGTTCTCCTCACCCCTCTCCACTTTCCATGCTATGGCAAACTTCACCTGTCTGCTCACTTACCCTGTCTGTTCTTGAGGTCTGGTCAATACCAATATCAAGATATCGACACCAGATACCAAGATATTGATCATTTTAACCCCAGTCAATTCTCAAGCAAACAAGTCAAATGCAAGATCTGCCCTGAGTGCCTATTTTTCATGAGCACCCACTGGCATTCCCAACAGTGTGGCCATGCTGTGACACTAAAAATTAGACCACATGCCACTGTGTCAGGTGTGCTGTTGGTGACCACACCTTTTAGTGTATTCTTTGTCTGTCACTTTTCTTTGTATTCTTAAAGCACTTGAGTCATACCATATCTGTAATTTTTATATTGCTTTTTTTTGAGCACAGTCTTTATCATTTTTAACAGAAAGGAAAACAGCACACGTTTCCATGCCATTATCCTTTAGCTTCAACAATTATCAACCTTCTGCTGTTCTGTGAACTGCTGAACATGCATTTTTAATATCTTGAGATTGTAAACAAATGTGTGAAAAATGATGCTCAAAAGATATTCCCCTATGTAGATCTCATCTCTTTGGCACAGATACCCAGAAGCAGAATTTCTGAGTGTGGCTTATCCCATCCCCCATTTCCAGATACTCCAAATATCAGTAGGTATAACAAGGGTCCCTCGGGTCTCTTTACACTCATGCTCTGCCTTTTAAGAACAAGCTGAACTCTTGGAGTTGCTTTATGAATGAGGAATGACCCAAAAAGGCTCCAAAGCTCAGAGGTAAGGTCTGCTTTACTCTGCAGGCCATTCTTTGGAGGCCACCTGAAGAATGCCACAGGGGCTCGCGTGACCGCCGGGAGACCTGAAGAGCGTGGATCAGTCACGGTCAAAGTTGCAGATTGCTTCTTGGTGCATTTTAACCAAAGAAAGGCTTGGACGCAGGCATTTTTTTTTCCTCCCTCCCCCAAGCCCTTCTTGACAACACAACAAATGATAATCTGAAATCAGACACGACACTCTACCTGCAGGACCTGGTGCTGACAGATGGAGCTGTGTTTAAATAGCTTCATGTTGCCAGTTCCAATAAAGGGGAAGTACACAAAAGCCTGAGTCTAATGGGAAATAAGAAGTGCTCAGAATTTGAGAGGGAGGCAGGTAAGCGGCCCGGTGAGGAGAACCATCTGACCATCCATCAGCATGCAGGGAAATGTCTCCTCAGAGGTTGGCAAGGGTAGCCATACCTGTGGCCAGTGGCCAGCTTCACGTGGGTGGGTAATGTAAAGTTTGGGAATGCTGAGAGCTTCCATTTAGCTTAGATGGGGTGTGAGGGCAATCTGCCAGATTTTTGATCTGTGTTGGGCTGGTGGGTGTGCAACAGCTGCTTTTGTTATCTGAGAATGAAGCATCCTGGTGCCTTGGGACCTCTCTAGGCTTAATGATTTGGGGGTTTTGTTAAATAAAAGCACTTAGATGACATTCTAGTGGAGGATGAAGCCTCAGAAGGTTCCAGAAAGAAAAACAACTTTTACCTTGAATTTTGGATTTGGCTCCCATAAGACTGTAGTCATGTATCAAATTGAAAGAACACCCAGAATACTTTGGGGGGTGGAGCCTCTCATCTTCAACCTGATTTGAATTGGTTGTAGCACCATCTGCAGAAAACATTCATTTTGATCTCTGATCATATATGGCAAAGAGTTTCCCTGTTTGTGGCCTTGTTACCCTCTTTTTAGGAACTGGCCATAGCTACTGCATAGCACACAGGGCCACTCAGAAATC
This sequence comes from Lontra canadensis, assembly GCF_010015895.1. NCBI lineage: Eukaryota > Metazoa > Chordata > Mammalia > Carnivora > Mustelidae > Lontra > Lontra canadensis. Next base: position 234,037 of record NW_022631111.1, read on the forward strand.
CTGGAAGCATATCCTGAGGGCTTTCCTGCTTTGGAGTTGGCTGCATCCTAAGGTCCTTTAATCATACTATAGACTCATCCTGTGGTATGGTCACCATCATCAAAAAAAGAGATTGCTGCCCCCCCTTTTTTTTTCTGTGAAGGGCTTGTTCATTGGGGTTAATGGAATTGTGTGTGAGTGTCATTAAGTCTATCAGCACTTTTTGTTCCCACAACAGCAGTCTGAGGATTTAATTAACCAGGAAGGGGGATTATTGGGAGGGTCACCCTTGTAAAAATGTACAAAAGGTCAGGGGGCCATGTGGAAGGGGAGATAAATATGTACATGGAACCCCTCCTTCCATTAGCCCCTCCTCCCCCACCCCTGAGAAGGGAAGAGGAGGGGGGAAACTTTGGGCTCTGGCTTAGTGAGCCCTTGTGGAGGCAGGCCAATGGCCTAGGGGCTCTCAAAGGAGGCGATAATGTACCTCAAGAGGTCATGAGCTATGATCACTGACATGAAACCCACTTTCACCTCTCATGTACACAGGCACATACACACACTCACACACAATTTCATCACCCCAATAAATAAGCTCTTCACAGAAAAGCAAACAAACAAAACTTAAGAGTTCAGAGGAGGTGCAGGAGATAGACTTTAAACACATCATTATAAAATAACCTACAATAACTAGGCCAAATGGTATAACCACCAGAGGGGTTTATGAGGGTACAGTAACTCCACTTGAGATTGTTGATGAGAGCTTCCGCGGAGTCCTGGGGACAGTCACTGACTGGTCTATAAGAGAGAGGAAATCATTTCTAGCTACTATTTATGGTATACCCAAAATGTGCCAGGTACTAAAACAAGCAGTTTATTATTTTAATTAAAATGATACAGTCACCACGGGCATCAGATATTGTAAGTCTCAATGGACAGATAAGACAACAGAATACTCATTCTTCCCAAGCGCACATGGAATTTCCTCCAGAATAGACCACATTCTGGGTCACAAATCAAGGCTCAACCTATACCAAAAGATTGAGATTATTCCCTGCATATTCTGAGACCACAATGCTTTGAAACTGGAACTCAACCACAAGAAAAAGTTTGGAAGGAATTCAAACATTTGGGAGATTAAGACCACCCTGCTTAAGAATGTTTGGATCAACTAGAAAATCAAAGAAGAACAATTCATGGAAAAGAACAATTCATTGGAAACCAATGAGAATGAAGACACTTGGTGCAAAACCTATGGGATACGGCAAAGGTGGTCCTAAGGGGGAAATACATAGCCATCAAAGCCTCCCTCAAAAAAATTGAAAAATCCAGAATGCACCAGCTTTCTTTAAATCTTAAAGAACTGAAGAATCAACAACAACAAATTAAGCCAAAATCACACAAGAGAAGGGAAATAATCAAGATTAGAGCAGAGATCAATGAGATAGAAACTAGAGGTACAGTAGAACACATCAACAAAACTAGAAGGTGGTTTTTTGAAACAATCAGTAAGATCAATAAGCCATTAGCCAAACTAATACAAAAGAAAAGATAGAGGACCCAAATTAATAAAATTATGAATGAAAAGAGAGAGATCATGACTAATACCAAGGAAATAGAAATAATCATCAGAAATTATTATCAACAGTTATAAGCCAATAAGTTAAGCAACCTAGATGAAATGGATGCATTCCTGGAAACCTATAAACTTCCAAACTGAATCAGGGAGAAACTGGCAACCTGAATAGACCAATATCCAGTAACGAGATTGAAGCAGTGTTCAATAACTTTCCAAAACACAAGAGCCCAGGACCTGACAGATTCCTTGGAGAATTCTACCAAACATTCAAAGAAGAAATAATACCCATTCTCCTGAAGCTGTTTCAAAAAGTATAAACAGAAGGAAAACTTCAAGACTCTTTTGATGAAGCCAGCATTACCCTGATTCCCAAACCAGGCAAAGACCCCATCAGAAAGGAGAATTTCAGACCAATATCCCTGATGAATATGGATGTCAAGATTCTCAACAAGATCCTAGCAAATAGGATCCAACAGTACATTAAAAAGATGATCCACTGGAGTGCCTGGGTGGCTCAGTGGGTTAAAGCCTCTGCCTTCGGCTCAGGTCATGATCCCAGCGTCCTGGGATCCAGCCCCGCATTGGGCTCTCTGCTCTGCGGAGAGCCTGCTTCCTCCTCTCTCTGCCTGCCTCCTTGCCTACTTGTGATCTCTCTGTAAATAAATAAATAAAATCTTAAAAAAAAAAAAAAAGATGATCCACCATGGGCAGGTGGGATTTATCCATGGAGTGCAAGGGGAGTTCAACATTCACAAATCAATCAACGCGATAGAACAGATCAATAAGAGAAGAGAGAAAAACCATATGGTTCTCTCAATTGATGCATATAGAGTGTTTGACAAGATATAGCATCTGTTCCTGATTAAAACAATCCAAAGTATAGGAGTAGAGGGAACATTCCTCAACTTCATAAAATCTATCTATGAAAAACCTACAGTGAATATCATCGTCAATGGGGAAAAGCTGACAGCCTTCCCTCTGAGATCAGGAACACAACAAGAATGTCCACTCTCACTATTCTTGTTCAACATAGTACTAGAAGTCTTAGCAACAGCAATCAGACAACAAAGAGAAATAAAAGTTATCCAAATTGACAAAGAAGTCAAACTCTCTCTCTTTACAGATGATATGATACTTTATATGGAAAACCCAAAAGACTCCACCCCCAGACTACTAGAACTCATACAACAATTCAGTAATGTAGCACGATACAAAATCAATGTACAGAAATCAGTTGCTTTCCTATACAATAACAATGAAAATATAGAAAGGGAAATTAGAGAATCGATTCCATTTACTATAGCATCAAGAACCGTAAGAGACTTGGGAATAAACCTAACCAAAGAGGTAAAGGATCTGTACTTGAGGAACTACAGAACACTCTTGAAATTGAAGAAGACACAAAAAGATGGAAGAGCATTCCATGTTCACGGATCAGAAGAATAAACATTGTTAAAATGTCTATACTGCCTAGACCCATGTATACTTTCAATGCCATCCCAATCAAAATTCCACAGGCATTTTTCAAAGAGCTGGAACAAACAATCCTAAAATTTGCACGGAACCAGAAGAGACCTCAAATAGCTAAGGAAATGTTGAAAAAGAAAAACAAAACAGGGGACATCACATTGCCTGATTTCAAGCTTTATTACAAAGCTGTGATCACTGAGACAGCATGGTACTGGTACAAGAACAGAGACAGACCAGTGAAACAGAGTAGAGAGTCCACATATGGACCCTTAACTCTATGGGCAAATAATCTTCGACAAAGCAGGAAAAAATATCCAGTGGAAAAAAGACAGTCACTTCAATAAATGTTGCTGAGAACATTGGACAGCTATGTGTAGAAGAATGAAACTCAAACATTCTCTTACACCATACACAAAGATAAACTCAAAATGGAAAAAAGACCTCAACATGATGCAGGAATCTATTAAAATCTTAGAGGAGAACATAGACAGCAAACTCTTCGACATTGGCCACAGCAACTTCTTTCAAGATATGTCTCCAAAGGCAAAAGAAACAAAAGTGAAAATAAACTTTTGGGACTTCATCAAGATCAAAAGCTTCTGCACAGTAATGGAAACAGTCAATAAAACAAAGACACGACCCACAGAATGGGAGAAGATATTCACAAATGACACTACAGACAAAGGACTGATACCAAGATCTATAAAGACCTCCTCAAATTCCACACACACAAAACAAATAATCACGTCAAAAAATCTTCAGAAGACATGAACAGACACTTCTCCAAAGAAGACACACAAATGGCTAACAGACACATGAAACAATGTTCATCATCATTATCCATCAGGGAGATTCAAATCAAAACCACATTGAGATACCACATTATACCAGTTAGAATGGCCAAAATCAACAAGACAGTAAACAACAAGTGTTGGAGAGGATGTGGAGAAAGGGGAACCCTCTTACACTATTGGTGGGAATGCAAGTTGGTGCAGCCACTTTGGGAAACAGTGTGGAGATCCCTCAAGAAATTAAAAATAGAGCTTCCCTATGACCCTGCAATTGCACTACTAGGTACTTACCCCAAAGATACAGATGCAGTGAAAAGAAGAGCCATCTGTACCCCAGTGTTCATAGCAGCAATGGCCACAGTGGCCAAACTGTGGAAAGAACCAAGATGCCCTTCAACGGACAAATGGATAAAGAAGATATGGTCTATATACACTATGGAGTATTATGCCTCCATCAGAAAGGATGAATACCCAACTTTTGTATCAACATGGATGGAACTGGAGGAGATTATGTTCAGTGAAATAAGTCAAGCAGAGAAAGTCAATTGTCACATGGTTTCATTCACTTGTGGAGCATAAGGAATAACACGGAAGACATTGGGAGATGGAGCGGAGAAGTAAGTTGGGGAAAATCAGAGGGGGAGAAAAATCATGAGAGACTATCGACTCTGAGAAACAAACTGAGTGTTTTGGAGGGGAGGGGGTGGGAGGGTGGGTGAGTCTTGTGGTGGATATTATGGAGGGCACGGATTGTGTGGAACACTGGGTGTGGTGCATAAACAATGAATTTTGGAACGCTGAAAAAAATAATAAAATAAAATTTAAAAAAAAAACCCAAATATGTAATAAATGTAGGTCTTAAACAATTAGAAAAAAAAAAAAAAGACAACTGAGAGCAGGTCATGAGCTGAAAGACACACAGCCAGAAGGGGTCAGAACACGGATAGGAACTTAATTTTTTCTGACTTTAAAGCTCATGCTTTGTGCTCAATACCACACTGGTTTTGGACAAAGGAAAGTGACAGAAGTGTGTACCCAGACAGAGAGGTGAGATACTGCCACTGACTTTTCCCCAGTGTTCCTTCATCTCTTTCCTCCAGGTCAGACTCAGTATTCTGACATTTTTCTCAGCTTTCTCAGTCCCTCAGTGACTGCATACTGACTGTATTCCCTTCCTCCACTCCTTCAAAACACACATTCCTTATAAGAGACCCTAAGACAAACCTCAAAAGTGCCAAGTTCATGAGAACAAAATCAAAAGCAAAACAATTCTTTAAAAAAAAAAAATTGGCTTTAAGATCTCAATTTCCTCCTGGAGTCTAAATGGCTAAGCCCAACGTCAGGGCATCCTTGTACCAAAGCATGGTTTGTACAGATTTTGGAGAACTCTCTGCCAGTCTTATTTAACTAAAAAGACTCATGGACCGTGACTGAAGAATAAGATGAGGTTTGACAATTTGCAATGTGTCACAAGTACACTAAATACAGCATCCCCTTCCCAATGAGCCAGAAACTAAGATACATATTTTGACTCAATGTCAGGTTGCTCATGCCAAGACTATGGCTTTTGACTACTTATTGACCAGCTAAGGTGAGCCTCCTCTTTATCTCTGAGCATTTCTTATGTGCCTTCCTTTGTGTTGAAGGAATGAGTTAGTGATCACATTTTGCCCACGTGTGGCCATACTGTGGCAATACTCTACAATGTCTCATCAGTTACCTTGCAGTTAACCTTGAAACAAAAATATGTAATACTGGTCCTTGTGACTGGAAGTGAGACAACTGTCTCACCAGTCACATATTTAGATGCCTCGATTTTTGCATGTGTTTGACAGTCCAAGCCCAGTCCAGCTGACTATTAAAGCACAGGATTTTATTTTTTGCTGGTATTAAATAGTTCAGTGTTCTATGAATCTCCTAAGGGGCCCCCATGAAGATTCTGACTTCTGGGTCTGAAGTAGGTCAAGATTCGGCATTTCTAACAAGCTCCCAGAAATACTGCTGATTCTTTGGCCACACTGAGTAGCAAAGCTAAAAACCAACTGTGTCCTGGGTACTTACTGGAGACTAACCTCTAACATATAGCTACTCAACCACTTTTGCGGATGTAGAGAAATGAATGAATCATGTGTACTTTGGGACATCCCTAGTATCACTGATCTCAACTGAGCTTTTGAGGAGTTTTCTAAACCACTAAACAATACTTCAGTGTATGTTAATATGATTTCTCATTTAATCCTCATGCCAGCCCTAAAAAATAGTTGTAGTTATTACATTTTGTAGACATGAAACTGAACTTCAAGTGGGTTAAGGAACTTCCCCTCAGTCGCTTAGCTCTTAAACAACAGAGCCAAACTTGGACCCAAAGTTACTGTAATATATTCTACATTTTACTTCTGATCCCACATTACTTTTTTGCCCTTATTTCCCTTTTCCATTGTTTTCCTTCATTACTTTAAGCATTTTTTAAAGTTTTTATTTATTTATTTATTTGAGAGAGAGAGCGAGAGCAGGAGGAGCAGCAGAGGGAGAAGCAGACTTCCCGCTGAGCAGGGAGCCTGATGTGGGGACTCGATCCCAGGATACTGAGATCATGACCTGAGCCAAAGGCAGACACTTAACCACCTGAGCCACCCAAACACCCCACTTTAAACATGTTTTTATTACTCCATTACCTGGACTCTCTTTACTATCTAATACACTTTGTTTTCCCTTTGCATTAAGCTGGTTTATTAGAAAAATAATTTGAGTACAAAAAAATTTAAACAGAGAGAATCAGAATGAAGAGAACACAAAAGTTCTTCTACATCCAGCTCCAAAGATAATTCTTCTGAAAATGTTGATAATTCTCCTTCCAAGTGTTTTCCTCCTATGCTTCTGCTTATATTTTTCTTTGAAATAATGGTATATGATTCCATGTATATGTTTTATAATTGCTATTTCTTCATCTAGCCAGGTAATTCAATCATCTGACCATACTAATAGACATAATTCCAGAATGTTATTACCCATAATTACAGGGCACTTGTTCAAATGAGCAAGGAAGGACTAATGTATTTGCCCTACCTCTCATTCTTGAGTATTTACATTGCTTTATTGTTTTGTCTTTGTTTTTTAATTTAATTGCACTACAGCCAATAACACCCTATGTCTTTATGTTGGTGCACAATTTTTAACTGATTTATTTTTTTTTTATTTTTAATAACTGAAGTAGCATGTAAAAAAATGCTTCTTGTGCGACACCTGGGTGGCTCAGTTGGTTGAGTGCCTGCCTTCAGCTCAGATCATGATCTCCAGGTCCTGGGATCGAGTCCCATGTCAGGCTCCCTGCTCAGTTGGGAGTCTGTTTGAGGTTCTTTCTCTCCTTCTGCTCCCCCCAGCCCCCTTCATGCTTATGCTCTCTCTTGCTTGCTCACTCTCTCTCCCAAATTAATAAATAAGATCTTTAAGAAAAAAATTCTTCTTATAATATCTTTAACTAAAGTACATAAAGGGAAATCCCTTTGGCTTTCAGCTGAATCCCATTTCTCTCCCTAGAGTCCTCAGGTGGGTGTTTTTCCATAAAGATTTTTCACTTTGATACATTCATTGTACAGAGTGAATGGCTCTAGGACTTGTTTTTACATGAATACGAGCATCTTATATGCCTCTTATAATTATGTTTCATAGGAAGTATTTCGTAAAAGAGATGCTTGGTCAGAGGGTTGGAGCAGCCTTTTTTTCCCCACCTGTCATCACTGCTCACGGTCCTTTGTTAATCACTGTCAGGTTGACAAGTAACAAATAGTACCCAGCGGTACTCTAATATTAATTGTAATTCTATAAGTATACACAAGTGCATTTTTTCCTTAACACTTTTAAAACATGGGCACGTGCTATAATGAGCTGTGGGTTTTATACACAAATAATGAATCATTGAACACTACATCAAAAAATATATATTTATATATTGGTTCTATCTTGAAAGTTCCCTTTGTTCACACTTTGCCCACAATCCATCTCCCCTTCCACTATCCTTCAGGAGTGACCACGTTTCAGAATTTGTATGCATTATTTTAGACTTTTTCCTAGGCATATACACATACAGGTAGGAGTACAAACATCCAGAATATTTTTGATCTGTTTGTGTGTGTCTGCCTTCCTTAAATAATTGATATACTACAAATCACCTTTGGAAATGAACACTATTTCTTAGAGAACAATCCATGTTAATATATTGGCTCATACCCACTGGATGACATTGGCAACTCCCTCCTCCCATGCAGCTGTGACAGTGGCCTAAACTGTCTCCATACACTGCCAAATGTCCCCTGAGGAGCAAAATTGCCCCTGGATTGGAACCAATATTATAAATGTATCTCATCCTTTTTCCTGCTGCATTATACTCCAAATTGTTTCATATTTTTTTTTTCTGTTGCAATGTGGCAACAAGCATCTTTGTACAAGAGAAAAATTCTCTTGAGAGATAATATGACACAAGGGAAAGAACTTAGCTTCTGGAGCCAGACTACTTGGATTCACATCCTAGATTATAAATTTGTAAAAAGAAGATACTAATAGAAATTAATGAGGACTAAAGGCATTTAAGCATGCAAAGCACTTAAAACAGTGGAAGCAAGTTATCAATAAATGATACCTACTATCACATGCATTCATAAGCATGTGTGCAAATGTTTCTAAAGAGTAGAGACTGAACAACAACAACAAAAAAAAACTTAGCTAGGTTGTTTACGAAATCCATGTTTTTAATCTGAAGAGATGTTGCCAAATCTCCTCCCAAAGAAGAATACCAATTTATACCATGATAAATTATATATTATGGAGATATTTCCTCAGACACTCACTAGCATTTTATGTCATACTCGAATATTTTTTTAAATCTGATGGAGGACAAATACTATTTCATTTTAATTATAAATTGCATATTCCTAATTACTAGTGACTTAGAGAAATGCTTCATACATTTACTGGCCATTTATATTTCCTTTTCTATAAATTGCTTGTTAATATCTTTTGCCTTTTTTGTATTTTTTATATATCTTTTTCTTACAGGTATGTAGTAGCTCTTCAACCATTTCACTTAATAACACTTTGCTACATATGATGTAAATATTTTTCTCGACCTGACATTTGCTTTTTAACTTTGTTTATGGTGATTGGAATACAGAGATCTTAAATTTCAAGGCAGCCAAATTGATTGATCTTTTCACTTTGGCTTGAGCTTTTGGGGTCCTGTTTGTAAGAAGGCAGGTTATGAGCAAACTGCCAAATGATTAGAAATTACATATTTTACCAGTCACGACAAAATTAGAAGCCAAAAGTAATAAGAAAAGAGGATAAAAGAAGACATACTAATATATCATGAAGGAAGTGAGATAATATTGATCAATCACCAATACACACTAAAGTTTTCAGATATATTAAGTCAATTTTACTGACAGCTGACTGACACTTCAGAGAAGACAGAAAAACCTAAAATAAGGATGCCATCATTGTAGGCTTATAGTTACTGGGAACATTCAGTGTAGGAACCAAGTTTAGTAATAACTCCTAAACCACTATAGAACCATTAAATCACTGGACTTGGCAATAAACTCTGACTTATATTTGAATATTCTGTGTATGGTGTTCCCTTGAAATATATTTACACTATATATGACTGAAAGAAACATTGGGCTTCTGCTATTTTACAAATGGAACATTTCAAAAATGTTTCTTCTCAATGATGTTAAATTCCTGAATCCTAGTGACGTGACAGGAAAGTTTTGTACCCAGGGCACCTGGATGGCTCAGTAGGGTAAGTGTCTGACTCTATCTCAAATCTCTATCTCTACTAAGTCTTCATCTCACAGTCATGAGTTTAAGCCCTACATTGGGCTCCATGCTGGGTATGAAGCCTACTTAAAAAAATAAAATTAAAAAATTGAAGTTTTTGTATCCACTTTATCCTACTTCACTGGACCCTCACTTGGTGAATACCACCTCCCCTTTTCCAATCTAGAATTAGGGATGGCTAGGAAAGCAAAGAGAATGAAGGAATGTGACTTCTGTGAGCAAAATAATGAACCGTATTTAAGTCAAATGCTGGAAAGTCTCACCCTTTTGACCTTTTAACATTTCACCATAAGCCTGGGTCTGAAAGGAAACGTATCTTCAGCTCATCAGACAGGAGCAAGACCTGATTGTATCTGCCATCCCTCTCAACCCTATCTTCACTGAGGGAAAAGCTGTTTGTACCAACAGACTTCAGTCAGGTTAGAGGCAGAAAGGAAGAAGAAAGGGGACACTATGAGGAGGGTTAGAGAGAGGAAGACCAAGAGGCCATGAAAAGGGGAGAGAAATAACACAGGACACCTCCTTTATGCCTTTCTCGGAGGTGGGCTCAGTATGGATGGCTAGGAGACAGAAGGAGGGAAACAATGGGCTGTTTCCACATTCCCAGGATTTGGAGCATGACGGTCTAATGATAAGACCCTCTGGTGATGGACTTCCTGCCTAGCTTGAGTTGTAATATCTTATAAAATACTTCCAGATATAATGAGTTGTCTGCAAAGGCTGAAGGAGAAATAGCAGCTAAATGCATAAACAACCCTGTTAGGAGTCTGACGGGAGCCACAGGCTGTAGTAAATGAAGTGAAGCACAAAGTGAAGTGATATCCTTACCACATAGCAGGTACGTTCCAGAAAAGACCTTCATGTCAAGTCTGCATCTGTCCTGGTCTCTGGAACTGACAGGAGAGCATAGGTCTTAGGAAAGTGCAACCAAATGGAAGGAGGTAGCAAACCAACTCTTCAAGAAGTGCTAAGCTTTATGCATTAGAAACCACTTTGCAACTGAGGAAAGATTTGAACTTCAGATAAATGACTTCTTAAAAAAACAAAGGAAAAGGAAAAAGATAACATCAAAAGAAGATGTGTATGACTTTTATGCAACTCCTGTATTCCTATAAAGTTGGATGTAAATGAAATACATTTTAAAAAGATGGAAGTATGTTTGCTGGTTGTTAAGTGTAAACTTCTCTTTGACATACACACACTCAGAGAAATATGCAGATTACTAGGTTTTGCATTGATGAATCACTCAAACTAAGACTGGCCATGTAAGTGAAAAGCAATCATTGCCAGTTCCAGTTAACCACCCTCCCGCCTTCTCTGCTCACTACCCAACTACCGCAAGGGAAACCCACCACTATCCCAACATCTAACAACCAGTGACCAGTTTTCCTGTTTTGAATGCAATGGAAAAACGGAAGCATATAATACATAGTCCTTGTTGTTGGCTCTGTCACTCAGCAGGTTGTGAAATTCACCCATATCATGTATAGTTGTAGATCATTAATTCTCTTTATGGTATAGTAATTCATCATAGCAAAACATGATCCCACTCTACTACTCTATTCCACTCTTCCATTATATCTCTTCTGCTATTGTTGGGAATTTGAGTAGTTTCCAGCTGGAGACTGTTAAAGAGTGATATTGCAATGAATGTACTTGCACAGATCTTTTTGTGGGTAAAAAGGTGCATTTTTCTAGAGTACTTACCTAGGATTAAAATTTATAGATTATGTATATGAAATACATTCACATATACACATACACTCAGTTTTATTAGATACTGCCTCTTTTCGAAAATGCCAAATTTTAGATGCAAGTATTTCTAGAGGAATTTCACTCATTTTAGTTTATTTTAATTTTAAAACAAGATAGAAAACCAAGATCTTACACAAACAAGACCCCAAAAAGGGGATTTTGGGGATGGGCAGTCATGATATTATTCTGTATCTGTTCTTTGGTGGTAGTTACCTGATTACACATTTGTCCAAAGTTGTGGAAATATATAACAAAAAAGTGTATATTTTTTTCTTTATGTACCATAAGTTTATTGATTACCCAGTTGAGGGATATTTGGTTACTTCTAGGTTCTAGCAATCATGTTATTAGGTTCATGCTGTCATAAACCTTCATGTCAGGTATTAGTGTGGACATACACTTTTATTTCTGTAGGTTAAACATCTACAATAGGATGTCTGGGTCACATAGGGCACATAGGTGTCACTTTATATGTGACTGACAGGCTTTTCCACAGTGGCTTTTCCATTTTGTATTCCCATCAGCAAAGCGTGAGAGTCCTGTTACTTGATATTGCTGCCACCAGTTGGCGTTATTGGGCTTTATTTTCTTTGTTTTTGCTAAGAGGTGTGCAATGACAGCTCCTTGAGGTTTTAATTTGCATTTCCCTAGTGACTAATGATATTGGCATCTGTTCATGTGTTTATTTCCTGTCCATATACCTTCTTTGATGAAGTGTGTGCTCCAATCTTTGGTCCATTTTTCATTGGGTTATTGGCTTTCTTGTCGTTGAGTTTTGAGAGTTATCAGATGTATGACTTTTTTTAAAAAAGTTTTTATTTCTTTATTTGATAGAAAGAGAAAGAGCACAAGCAGGAAGAGCAGCAAGCAGAGGGAGAAGCAGGCTCCCCACTGAGCAGGGAGCCCAATACGGGACTCGATGCCAGGACCCTGGGATCATGACTGGAGTCAAAGGCAGGCACTTGACCAACTGAGCCACCCAGGCACTTCTATCAGATGTATGATTTGCAGATATTTTCTTCCAGTCTGTGAATTGCCTTTCAATTCTTTTCACAGATGTCTTTTGCAAACTAAAAACACCTCATTTTGATGAAATCATGTTTTATCAGTTTCTCATTTATGGATTATACTCTTGATGTTTCTATCTACAAACTCTACCTAACTTAAGGTGACAAAGATTTTTCTCTTATGTTTTATTTTTAAAAATGACATAATTTTATATCTTACACTTAGTTCTACAATCCATTTTGAATTAATTTTTTTTACATACAGTATAAATTATAGGCTGAAATTCTTGTTTTATATACGGATATCCCATCGTTCTAGTACGGTTTGTTAAAAGAAAAAAAAACTATACTTTCTCCATTGAATTTCCTTTGCACTAATGTCAAAAATCAATTGGTCATATTTCTGCATGTCTCTTTCTAGACTCTATTCTGTTCTATTTGTCTGTCTATATATTCTTTCTCCAATATTGCACTGTCTTTATTATTACAGCTTTATTCTAAGTCTTAAAATCAGGTAATGTAAGTGCTCCATCTTTATTCTTCTTTTCCCAAATTATCTTGACTGTACTAGGCTCTTTCCCTTTTCCAATAAATTTTAAAACCAGTTTATTGGTATTCACAAAAAAATCTGACAGGATTTTAATTGCAATGGATCTGTAGATCAATTTGTGAGAAGTGAAATCTTAAATCTTGCATCTCCCAGTCCATGAACACAATATATCTTTCTGTTTATTTATGTCTTAATTGATGACTTCCATCAGTCTTTTATAATTTTCAGGTTAGAGATTTTGCACAAATATCATTAGACTTATGCCTAAGTATTTTATTTTCTTCTGTGATATCTTAAATGGTACTTTTTAAAGGGTCTTCTGGATGACTTTATTAATTCATTGACTTCTCCAGTTTGAAATAAACTTCAGAGATTATTTTGTTTAGTTAACATTTGGATGTTTGAATCACAGGTTAGCCTTGATCTATTGGAACATTTTCAAACATCAAAACTGGAAAATTCTGGAAACAAAAATTTTAACAGAGATATTCCCTATAGTCTTTACCCAGTTTCCCTCAATAATTACATTTTACATAATTATAGTACAATATCCAAAATCAGGAAACTGACATGGTACAGTGTGTGTTTATAGTTCTATGTTATTTTAAAATAAGTAGATTCATGTAACAACCACTGCAGTTAAGAGACAAAAGTATTCCATCACCACAAAGAACCACCTTGTGCTACTCTGTTATAGTCATGCAAGATCCCCTTGTGAATATCTTCTCCCATTCCCTAGGTTAATTTTTTATTTTGTTGATGCTTTCCTTCTCTGTGCAGAAGCTTTTTAGTTAATGTAGTCCTAACTGTTTATTTTTGCTTTTGTTACCCTAGTCTAGGGAGAAATGCCCCTCAAAAAATTGCTAATTTTAATGTCCAAGACTTTATTGCCTGTTTTCTTTTAGGATTTCTGTGGTTTCAGGTTTTACATTTATTTTTCTTTAAGATTTTACTTATTTAGTTGAGACAGAGAGCAAGCATGTGTTGGGGGGGAGAGTCAGAGGAGAAGAAAACTCCCTCACTGAGCAGGGAGCCCAACACAAGGCTTGATCCCAGGACCCTGAGATCATGACCAGAGCCAAAGCAGACACTTAAGTGACTGAGCCCCTCAGGTCTTACATTTAGAGCTTTAATCTATTTCAAGGTTGGTTGTTTTCATTTTTTGTGGGTTTTTTGTTTGTTTGTTGGTTTGTTTGTTGGTTGGTTGTTTTTTTTTTTTTTTTACAGTGTGAGAAAGTTGTCCAGTTTCATTCTTTCGCACATGGCCTTCCAGTTTTCTCAACACTTGAACGGTATTTTTTTTTTTACTTTTAATTTTTCAATTATTCATTGTTAGTTTATAGAATTCCAACTGATTGTTGTATATTCTCTGTATGTTGTGCAGCTTTGCTAAACTTGTTTATCCATTATAGCAAAGGAATGTACAATGGAAAGGGCAAAGGGGCCAGAGTTTAGGGAGGGATCTTACTTGGAACCAGAAGGAAAAAAAGCAGCCCTGAGAGAGACAGAAAAGGAATTGAGGTTCATGAAGGATAATCAGGAGAAAGCAGTATATTTAATACTCCTCTAATTCAAGCAGCCTTAAACCAAACTCTTGAAAAGCTCAAATCTATTACCCAGTACATTACTCAATTATGCATCTGTTTCCCTTCAATTTTGCTTAATATCTTTATTTTAGTTCCTGTACTCATTGCCCTCCCTTCAAAATTCGTAGGTGTCTTTTTTTAATTTATATTCAATTACCCAACCTATAGTACATCATTAGTTTCAGATGTAGTGTCAAAAATTCATCAGTTGCTTACAACACCCAGGGCTCATCACAACACGTGCCCTCCTTAATGCCCATTCTTAGCTGTCTTTTTGAAGTCAAGAGATGAGCTTTAACACCGACTCATCAAACAATCCCATGCCATCTTTGAACCTGACCCATCTCTAAAATGTTTCCTAGAATTTTTGTGGCACTGGAACAAGTCAGGGTTCTTTTATTTACCAACACTTATTCAACATTTATTATGTGTAAGCCACGATGCAGAAGACTATGGCCAGGAGAGATACAGAGCAGGATGACATTAAAAATATTTAACAATTTGTACGACATCTGACCTATCTGAAAAAACAAAGCCATAGCCTAGACTGGACCCTGGAGACACTGCTGTGCCAGGTACCCACCTTTCAGTTATTTGAATGAGGGGACATGAGGTATCCTGGGAGAAGGAGTGAGAAAAAACCTAGAGCAAGGACATTCTCTATGGAGGGCATGGGATAGTGACTATTTACCAAATGTCATAGACATGTTTCAATATTGTGAGAACTTGTGTGTCACTATCACCAGTGGTCCCACGAATGAGAGAGTTTATTACACTTGCTAACTGGGGAGATAATACACAAACTAATGATTACAATATCATGTGGAATATAATGAGTTCCTCAAGAGGGCAGAGGGGAAGTTTTATGGAAATTCAGGGAAGTGAAGATCTCTTCTTTTGGAGAGGAGGATAAGATATGACAAATGACAGAATAAGACACTGTCTAAGTCCTTGACTCTAGTGAAGATGCTCTAGGCATTGGGGAGTACAGGGTCTCACAAGCAGTGGCACACTCTTACCAAGATACTTGGGGCAAGAGTGAGTTTAATTGAGTCTTAGAAGCAGAAAAGTGGAGACGGGGCCTGATTGACTGGGGATGGGTATCTGACTTTATTTAGAAAGATTAAAAAACAAGGAACTAAGGGTCAGCTTAGAGTTTGAGAACTGGTTGGCTGGCTAATCCATGATTCTGGTCATGTAAAACATTTACAGAGACAGGAAAGTTCTGTTTGTTGACATGGAACCCTGGGCAGGAGCAGCTCCATTTTGTGCCTAGAAATTTATGTCAACAGACACTTGAGTTGAGTCCCAAAGACAAGTGTATTTACATGTTAAAGCAGAAGCAGTGAAGGTGAAGGGCACAAATCAGTCAAGTGCGGGGAGGTTAAAGTGCACTGTGTTTCCCAGTAACAGAAATGGTCAGAAAAAGACCAATGAGATAAGATGGCAGTTAAAACAATGTGGACCCCATCAAAAAAGAGAACTACAGACCAATATCCTTGATGAACACAGATGCAAAAATTCTCACCAAAATACTAGCCAATAGGATTCAACAGTACATTAAAAGGATTATTCACCACGACCAAGTGGGATTTATTCCAAGGCTGCAAGGTTGGTTCAACATCTACAAATCAATCAATGTGATACAACACATTAATAAAAGAAAGATCAAGAACCATATGATACTCTCCATAGATGCTGAAAAAGCATTTGACAAAGTATAGCATCCCTTCCTGATCAAAATTCTTCAAAGTGTAGGGATAGAGGGCACATACCTCAATATCATCAAATCCATCTATGAAAAACCCACCGCAAATATCATTCTCAATGGAGAAAAACTGAAAGCTTTTCCGCTAAGGTCAGGAACACGGCAGGGATGTCCATTATCACCACTGCTATTCAACATAGTACTAGAAGTCCTAGCCTCAGCAATCAGACAACAAAAGGAAATTAAAGGCATCCAAATTGGCAAAGAAGAAGTCAAACTATCACTCTTCGCAGATGATATGATACTATATGTGGAAAACCCAAAAGACTCCACTCCAAAACTGCTAGAACTGGTACAGGAATTCAGTAAAGTGTCAGGATATAAAATCAATGCACAGAAATCAGTCGCATTTCTCTACACCAACAACAAGACAGAAGAAAGAGAAATTAAGGAGTCTATCCCATTTACAATTGCACCCAAAACTATAAGATACCTAGGAATAAAGCTAACCAAAGAGACTAAGAATCTATACACAGAAAACTATAAAGTACTCATGAAAGAAATTGAGGAAGACACAAAGAAATGGAAAAATGTTCCATGCTCCTGGATTGGAAGAATAAATATTGTGAAAATGTCTATGCTACCTAAAGCAATCTACACATTTAATGCAATTCCTATCAAAGTACCATCCATTTTTTTTCAAAGAAATGGAACAAATAATCCTAAAATTTATATGGAACCAGAAAAGACCTCGAATAGCCAAAGGAATATTGAAAAAGAAAGCCAAGGTTGGTGGCATCACAATTCCGGACTTCAAGCTCTATTACAAAGGTGTCATCATCAAGACAGCATGGTACTGGCACAAAAACAGACACATAGATCAATGGAACAGAATAGAGAGCCCAGAAATAGACCCTCAACGCTATGGTCAACTAATCTTCGACAAAGCAGGAAAGAATGTCCAATGGAAAAAAGACAGCCTCTTCAATAAAAGGTGTTGGGAAAATTGGACAGCCACATGCAGAAAAATGAAATTGGACCATTTCCTTACACCACACACGAAAATAGACTCAAAATGGATGAAGGACCTCAGTGTGAGAAAGGAATCCATCAAAATCCTTGAGGAGAACACAGGCAGCAACCTCTTCGACCTCAGCCGCAGCAACACCTTCCTAAGAACATCACCAAAGGCAAGGGAAGCAAGGGCAAAAATGAACTATTGGGATTTCATCAAGATCAAAAGCTTTTGCACAGCAAAGGAAACAGTTAACAAAACCAAAAGACAACTGACAGAATGGGAGAAGATATTTGCAAACAACATATCAGATAAAGGGCTAGTGTCCAAAATCTATAAAGAACTTAGCAAACTCAACACCCAAAGAACAAAGAATCCAATCAAGAAATGGGCAGAGGACATGAACAGATATTTCTGCAAAGAAGACATCCAGATGGCCAACAGACACATGAAAAAGTGCTCCATATCACTTGGCATCAGGGAAATACAAATCAAAACCACAATGAGATATCACCTCACACCAGTCAGAATGGCTAAAATTAACAAGTCAGGAAATGACAGATGCTGGCGAGGATGCGGAGAAAGGGGAACCCTCCTACACTGTTGGTGGGAATGCAAGCTGGTGCAACCACTCTGGAAAACAGCATGGAGGTTCCTCAAAATGTTGAAAATAGAGCTATCCTATGACCCAGCAATTGCACTACTAGGTATTTACCCTAAAGATACAAACGTAGTGATCCGAAGGGGCACGTGCACCCGAATGTTTATAGCAGCAATGTCTACAATAGCCAAAGTATGGAAAGAACCTAGATGTCCATCAACAGATGAATGGATCAAGAAGATGTGGTGTATATACACAATGGAATACTATGCAGCCATCAAAAGAAATGAAATCTTGCCATTTGCGATGACGTGGATGGAACTAGAGGGTATCATGCTTAGCGAAATAAGTCAATCGGAGAAAGACAACTACCATATGATCTCCCTACTATGAGGGAGTGGAGATGCAACATGGGGGGTTAAGGGGGTAGGAGAAGATTTAATGAAACAAGATGGGATTGGGAGGGAGACAAACCATAAGTGACTCTTAATCTCACAAAACAAACTGAGGGTTTCTGGGGTGAGGGGGTTGGGGGGGTGGGCTTATGGACATTGGGGAGGGTATGTGCTATGGTGAGTGCTGTGAAGTGCGTAAACCTGGCAATTCACAGACCTGTACCCCTGGGGATAAAAATATATTATATGTTTATAAAAAATTAAAAATTAAAAATTTTAAAAAATAAAATAAAAAAATAAAACAATGTGGACCAAACCATGAGAGCACAGATTGATTCCCTTGACATTACATGTATGACTGGATTTTTTAGTTCAAAAGGGACTTAGAGATCCTACAGGACAACCCTTTACAGAGAAACAGGCTAGGGGGAAGAAGCAAAGAGCACGAAGTTACAGAGTGTTACACAGTTTGTTGGCCTTGGAAACACCGGGTTCTCATTTCAGAGTTTTGTCCCCCCAGTGTTGGGGGGACAAGTGAAAGAGTTTATTACATTGCTAGTTGGGGAGACTATCTATACACAAACTAATGAGATTAGTTCTCATTGCCTCCCTTGCCTCAAGGTTTTTAAAATGCAAAATAGGGGCACCTTAGTGATTTAGTCGGTTAAGTGTCAGACTTTTAATCTCAGCTCAGATCTTGATCTCAGGGTCATGAGTTCAAGACCTGCATTGGGCTCTATGCTGGGTATGGAGCCTACTTAAAAATCAGCGAATAAGTCAATAACGTGCAAAATAAATAAATGTCAGCAGCAACTGGTTAAGTGTCAGACTTTTGAGCTCAGCTCAGATCTTGATCTCAAGGTCATAAGATCTTGATCTCAAGGTCAAGGTCGTTGGACTCTATGCTGGGTGTGGAGCCTACTTAAAAATCAATGAATAAGTCAATAAAATGCAAAATAAATAAATGTCAGCAGCAACTGCTGATGGAGCTCTTTAGATTCCCACCCCCACCCTACCCTGTCCCCCATCCCACCCAGAGGGCTGGTATCCTGACTTACTACCTAGGAATTATGTTCAAGAAGATTAAACTTAACACTCTTCAGGTCTCTGCTTTCTCTTCAGGTGTTTTGTTTTTTTTTAAACTGAGCACTAGAAGTAGATGCTCTGGTCTCTGGCCCTCTCAGCCAGCCAAGTCTGAATCAGCTCTTTTCCCACTACGAGGCGACAATAGCACAGCTCAGCTGCCTGTTGAAAGCCTCTGATGGAAAACACATTATATAAGCACGCTCCTCTCTCCTCATCTTGTCAGACACAAAGCTAACATCTTGAAGAGTTTTCTCTTTTTCCCTTGCTCTCACTCCTCAGTTAGACTTGCTTGTTATTAAGCTGCTTTCTCTTCCCAGATATTATTGGGATTCATTTTATTTCCATTCCTTTCATCTCTTCTATCAATCAAGAGGAAAACAGATAAAAAAGCTGCCCTTAGAACAAATAAGAAAGCTCACTGTTTTGAACTCACCCACTGTTCCATTTCTTCCTGGAGATTTTGTGCTTAATGGACAGTAATCATATTCCAAGACCCAAGGCCAGAACTGAAAGTTTTGCCTTAGCTTTCTCCAATACAGCTTTACGATTCTATCTTGGGGACCGTTAACTCTTCTGGATGCAAACTTTTCACCTACTTATCAGCCTTCACAATATGGTTTACTTTCTTAAATATTATTCCACATTAGCATTACAAATTTTATTCTTTTAAAGAGTTATTTATTTGACAGAGAGAGACACAGCAAGAGAGGGAACACAAGCAGGTGCAGAGGGAGAGGTAGAAGCAGGCTTCCTGCCAATCAGGGAGCCCAATGGGGGGCTCAATCCCAGGACCCCAGGATTATGACCCAAGCTGAAGGCAGATGTTTAACAACTGGGCCACCCAGGTGCCCCAGCATTATGAGTTTTAGTTAGACTGTAATATTTGAATACTTGCTATTGGAATTTATTACTTCCTTTGACTAAACAGCAGACCATACTCAGTGCTAACCACGCATCAGCAGTTAGGGTCCATAATCAAACCTCTGAGGTAGACATCTCTATTACCTCTTACATAGATGGAGAAACTGAAACCTAGAGGTATTTAATTATTTACCCTAGGTCTTCCTGCTAATAACTAGTAGAACCAGAACTTGACTCCAGACAGCTTGGGTCTCAAATTTTTATATATGACCACAATATTATTCAGCCCTGTTCCAAGTTGTATTTTATGCAGCCCCATGTCAAGCAGTTAATTACATTAGAGTTCCTCTAAAGATTCACTCTATAAATTTGATACAAATCAGCCCGGTGATTTCAGAGTAAGGTATACTCTTACAAAAAAAAGCAAAGAGACAAGCAAAAACAATGAAAAACTATGAAGAGAATCACAAACTGAAAAATTTGTGTTGATAAACATGATCATGAGAAAACAGTACTTCGTTTTTCAGAAGATCAGTTTTCTTGACAGGTCAGCCAACTAAGACATCATCTCAAGCAAAAAGGGGCTCCTGAAAAGCCCTTTTCTGTGACAAATATCATATGCCCGCTTCTCTGCAATTTAAACAAACAAGCTAGGGACGAAAGTACTTACTAAATCATTATCAACTTTTATTCATCATATAGTGGTTATATCTGGTTATATGGCATTTTAACAGAGTATTAAGAAATACTGAAAATATGTAGAGTAGAAAATACAAGAAGCAGATACATAGAAAACAAAGCAAAATAAAACAAAACAAAAAAACCCATAGGGTACAGTTTGATGATGGGGATGAGTGAGAAAACCTAAATCAAAGGAAATAGCAAAGAGGTAGCACCCTAGAGCATTCAACTAAAAATCCTAATGGCCACTGAAGACATTCTACATCACTTCAACAGGACAGCACAGGACTTCAATAATGAAGAACTTAAATCATTCCCAGGAAGGCTAAATAACATCTTCATTAATTTGACTTGAGAAGATAAAATGCATATTATTTTATTTATGTTTAAATTAACCTTTGTCTTCATTTCTTCAGTATTATTTATCTCCCCTTTTGTGACTTCCAATTTACCTACATACTTTCAGTGATTTTATTATTTCTTCTATATTTTTCTGGAACCCTGTCCTGTCATATTCCAATGTCCTGTGTTGTCCGAAATGATCCCTATGCTCCGGGATCTGTGTTTTGCTCCTGGGCCCCTGCCACCCTTTGACTTTCTTTGCTGTTCACAGTTTCATCTCCTTTCTAGTCTCTTCGAGGAAGAGTTTGTGGTTTCATTTGTCCTTTTTACATTTATGTGATCTTGGAAAGGAGAAACAGGAAAGCTGGACTTATAGTCAAGCTGCAAGAGGCATTAATGATTTTCTGAAGACCTGGCATTGAAAACATTCACATCGGAAATTAAACATTTTTTTAACTGACTTCTTTTTAATCTGCCCGATTTGATTTGCCTTTTTTTTTCTTTCTCCAGTCAATTAATTGTTTTCCTCCAAGTGAAATTTCTATTCATGCCATTGAATTCCTGCTTGTGATCATCTCGAATAGAGTTGAGCTTTTTTACTGAATAAACCATCTATATAACATGTTGTATGTACGAACTCCTTTTTTTTTTTTAAAGATTTTATTTATTTGACAGAGTGAGAAATCGCAAGTAGTCAGAGAGGCAGGCAGAGAGAGAGGGGGAAGCAGGCTCCCCACTGAGCAGAGAGCCCGATGTGGGGCTTGATTCCACGACCCTGAGACCATGGCCTGAGCCGAATGCAGAGGCTTAACCCACTGAGCCACCCAGGTGTCCCTACAAAGTCCTTTTAATTAGGGTTTCTTGAATAACCCTGTGAAGTGGTTGGTCGGTTTACATTTGCCTCCCTGGGTTCTTATGCACAAATCTTCCCATTCTTTTTTTTATCCCATTTCGCCATTACTTGCCTATCAGTCTATTTCTTCTATGCACCTTCTATGGCTTTTCATATAGATCTTCATCGACATCTGCTCTGGGGTCAACTGTGTGGAACTGTAATTTCCCCAAGCCTCACCACCCTCTGGGTACATATGTGGGAGCGCTAATATTAATACCTAATTTTTCTGGCTCATTTCCCCAAACTGTTGATGTATGAATCCCAGCTTCCCTCTTAAGAAATTTTAGAATCTCCAGAGGCATGTGTGACATACGCTGCCCTCTCCCGAATTCTGTGCCACGCCGCTGATCACAGCCACTTCCTCCTGCTGCTCTGCTGGCTCTGTGTCTCTGCACTACTGTTTATGGGGCAACAATTCCCTGAAAATGACTGCCGCTGCTCCACTGGGCAGAGCAGGCCCTGTCACTACATCGCGTTTCTCCTCTGAGTGCCCAGTCCCTCTTTCGCCGACCCCCAGGCTCGGCGTTTCTCGGCTGCTGGCACCCTCCTGAACACCCCAAAAGTCAAATCTGCTCTGAGGCGTGTGGCAGGGTGACAGAGAAAGACTTTCCTACTCTTTGTTCTGGATTCCAGGAAAGGTGACCCAGGGGAGGGCTGTTCCACCCCAGATTCCTTTGCTAGGGCTGCCATAACAGAGTAGCACAGACTGGGTGGTTTAAACAACAGAAATTCACTATCTCACGGTTTGGAGGCTCAAACGGCAAGATGGTGTCAGCAGGGTTGGTTTCTCCTGAGGCCTCTCTGGCTTGTAGATGGCCACTTTCTCACCGTGTCCTCGCATGGTCTTCTCTTTGTCCGCATATGTCCCTGGTGTCTCTCCCAATGTCCTCATGTCTTCTTCTTACAGGACACCAATCAGACTGGTTGAAGGCCCACCCTAGATGCCTCATTTAACTTAACCATCTTTTTAAAGGCCCTGCCTCCAAATATAGTCACATCTGAAGGGACTGGGGTTAAGGTTTCAACATATAAACCTTAGGAGGACCTAATTTAGTTTTTGACAAGTACCCGTGTAATTCAGATCACAGAGAAGGTGTTTTTTCACTTTCTCTCCCTCTCTATGGTACAGATGTTTGTCCCGAAGGCTTGTATCTGGTGATCCCCTCCACAGGCCACTGAGAATTCCTCCACAACTCTGAGAGCTAGGCCTGTGTTTCTCCTTTGTCCACAGCAGCTTCTTTTTCCCAGAGACCCCCGCCCCCAGACCCCATGCCAAAAGTTGTACCTGGTACCACATGAGTTCAGCTCATATACCAGAACCACCAACAGTGAAGACCACCCAGACTTAAAATGAATCATGGCCAAACGTGCTACAGAGCTGATGCTCAGAGCGCTGTTAAAAACTGTGGGCTCTGCAGCCAGACCCACTGAGAGCCTCATCCTATATGTCCAACTCCTTGGCTGTGTGACCTTGAGAGATGTACTTAACTTCTCTGTGCCTTAGTTTCCTTATCTTCAACCCAGATTTCACAACAACAGTAAATACCTCAAAGGATTGTTGTAAGGATTCAATTTGTTATTACAAAATAAAGAAAGTGGTTAGAATAGGACAGACTATATAGAAAATGTCCAGTAAATTCTACTTCTTATCACTGTCATTAGAGTACCATGGAAGTTAAGGATGTGAGGACAGAACTACCCTATAGCACCTCTATAATAGGTACTCAGTAAATATCTGTGGAACATAAAAATGATTAGTATAACATTTATTTTCCACATTTTAATGTTCATTTAGTTCTCATAGAAATTATTTCATTTAATCTACCAAAAAAAAAAGTAATATTGTCCACCCCATTTTAGAGATGAGAAGACTGATGACCAGGGATTTCACAAAAGTGTCACAAAAGTGTTGGACAACTAATGTGCAGCACAGCTAAGATTTGAAACTCTTCCCTCCCCACCCATCTCATTACCTTGCCTTGTAAATAGTACTGTCAACCCCAAACTTCCTCTCCTTCCCACATTTCACTCCAAAACAAAAGCAAACAGTCTGCATCTCCTGATCTCCTGTGGGTAAACATGGTCTTATCTGGTTGTCTTTCACCGTGTCATTTATATTTTTTTTAAGATTTTATTTACTTATTTGACAGACAGAGATCACAAGTAGGCATAGAGGCAGGCAGAGAGAGAGAAGGGGAAACAGGCTCCCTGCCTAGCAGAGAGCCCGATGTGGGACTTGATCCCAGGACACTGAGATCATGACCTGAGCCAAAGGCAGAGGCTTAACCCATTTAGCCACCCAGGTTCCCATCACCATGTCATTTAATTCAGTGTGTTCAGTCATGATCTAGAAAGTGACAGAGGCCAGCTTGGCTGGAACACCTTAAACAAGTCTGAGCAAACAAATGCTGAGGGAATTATCCCAGTGTGGATAGAAGGATCCAGTGAGCCCTTGGATAACGGAAGGCAGGGCACTACACCTGTGCCAGAAACACCACATTATACCAGGTGTTAGCACACATTTCCTGGGAACAAGAAGAAAATAAATGTTTTTGGATTTGCAGACCATATCCCAATCTCTGTTGTGACCACTCAGCTCTACTATTATAGCACAAAAGCAGCCATAGACAATACACGAAGAAAAGGGCATGACAGTATCCCAATAAAATGTTATTTAAAATGTATTTTAGGGTGCCTGGGTGACCCACTTGGGTAAGCAGCCAATCCTTGATTTCATCTAAGGTCATGATCTCAAGATCCTGGGATGGAGCCCCACATTGGGTTCCATGCTCAGAGGAGAGTTTGCTTGAGGAGTATCTCTCTCTCCCTGTCTGTCTGCAACCCCCCATCATGATGCAATGTGCACACACTCTCACTCAAATAAATAAATAAATCTGTAAAAAAGTAAAATAACATGAGACAGGAATCCATCAGAATCCTAGAGGAAAACATAGGCAGTAATCTCTTCGATATCAGCCACAGCAACTTCTTTCAAGATATGTCTCCAAAGGCAAAGGAAACAAAAGCAAAAATGAACTTTTGGGACTTCATCAAAATCAAAAGCTTCTGCACAGCAAAGGAAACAGTCAACAAAACAAAGAGGCAACCCACGGAATGGAAGAAGATATTTGCAAATGACAGTACAAAGGTTGATATCTAGGATCTATAAAGAACTCCTCAAACTCAACACACACAAAGCAGATAATCATATAAAAAATGGGCAGAAGATATGAACAGATACTTCTCCAATGAAGACATACAAATGGCTATCAGTCACATGAAAAAATATTCTTCATCACTAGCCATCAGGGAGATTCAAATTAAAACCACATTGAGATACCACCTTACACCAGTTAGAATGGCCAAAATTAGCAAGACAGGAAACAACATGTGTTGGAGGGGATGTGGAGAAAGGGGAACCCTCTTACACTGTTGGTGGGAATGCAAGTTGGTGCAGCCTCTTTGGAGAACAGTGTGGAGATTCCTCAAGAAATTAAAAATAGAGCTTCCCTATGACCCTGCAATTGCACTCCTGGGTATTTACCCCAAAGATACAGATGTAGTGAAAAGAAGGGCCGTCTGTACCCCAATGTTTATAGTAGCAATGGCCACAGTCGCCAAACTGTGGAAAGAACCAAGATGCCCTTCAACAAACGAATGGATAAGGAAGATGTGGTCCATATACACTATGGAGTATTATGCCTCCATCAGAAAGGATGAATACCCAACTTTTGTAGCAACATGGACAGGACTGGAAGAGATTATGCTGAGTGAAATAAGTCAAGCAGAGAGAGTCAATTATCATATGGTTTCACTTATTTGTGGAGCATAACAAATAGCATGGAGGACAAGGGGAGTTAGAGAGGAGAAGGGAGTTGATGGAAATTGGAAGGGGAGGTGAACCATGAGAGACTATGGACTCCGAAAAACAATCTGAGGGGTTTGAAGGGATGGGGATGGGAGGTTGGGGGAACCAGGTGGTGGGTATTAGAGAGGGCACGGATTGCATGGAGCACTGGGTGCGGTGCAAAAACAATGAATACTGTTACGCTGAAAACAAATTAAAAAAAAAATTTTTAAAAGAAAGTATAAAATAAATAAATAAAAATAAAATAAATTTTAAAAATTTGTTTTAAAATGTTACTTACAAATGTTATTTGAGTTTTCTATACACTTTGTTCTGTTCTGAGTACTTTGCTTATAATAACAAATTTAATCCTTACAAGAATCCTTTGAGGGATGTACTATTATTATCAAATCTATGTTGGAGATAAGGGATCTAAGGCACTGAAAACTTAAGTGTATTGCCCAAGCCAAGAAGTTAGGCAGAATCAGGGGCACCTGGGTGGCTCAGTGGGTTAAGCCTCTGTCTTCAGCTCAGGTCATGATCCCAGGGTTCTGGGATCAAGCCTCACATCAGGTTCTCTGCTCAGCAGGGAGCCTGCTTCTCCCTCTCTCTCTGCCTGCCTCTCTGCCTACTTGTGATCTCTGTCTGTCAAATAAATAAAATCTTAAAAAAGAAAAAGAAGTTAGGCAGAATCAAAATGATGCACACAATTGTCAGCCCCTGCTTTATATGCATTTCTGAGTTTAATCACCACAGTCCTACAAATCTAATGTGTTCATTCCTGTTTGAAGGTGTGGAAATGGACACAGTATGAACTGAGCACAGGGCCAATAAGCCTGGGAATAGAGGAAGCATGAGAACATCAGTGCTGGGGCCCTTTATCTTGCTTCAACATGCCTCATGCCTAGGATTTCTACCCTGTTCCCTCTTCATGTCAGCCTGCATATTTGCATAGCTGTGTATATTACATTCAAAGACCTTTGATAGACAGCATGATCTGACTGTCACAGCCATATTGCCTCCTAGCAGCTAATGGCCATGATGTTTTTGTTTATTGTCATTTGTTAGACTCACAAGCTCAGAACTTAAGAATCTGTTTATATCTTTTTAACTACCCCAGGTGAAAACAGGTACAAACCCACAAGATAGGGTGATTTTCCTTTCTCACTTTTTAGTTACTAGTTAAGAACATCAGCTTTGGAGGGAGTGAGTCCTTGTTTTGTTTGCCATAAACCAGAGATGCCACTCCCTTGCTTTTCAGGATTGTCAATAAGAGTCAAAAAAAAAAAAAAAAAAAAAAAGATGTTGGTCAAATACTTACTATAGTGTTCGGAACACAGAAAATCCTCACTAATGTTGCAATTATCACTTATTTGTGTTCCTTTTCCCTCTTCTTTCATGTTCTCTCCCATACCCAGTGCTAGGCTGGTACTCACCATTCTCACTTTGGGAAGTTAGCTCAGCTCATGGTTTCTCAACCTTGACAGTATTGATATTTGGGGCCAGATAATTTTTTGTTGTCGGAGCTCTTTGGTGCATTTTTAGATATTTAGCAGCAACTCTGACCTCTCCCCACTAAATTACAGTGCATCCCCACAGCTGTGACATCAAATAGGCCTTCAGACACGCTAAATTTCTCCTAGGGGACAAAAGGGCCCCACTTGAGAACTTTAGGCCCAGCACTCAGTGAGCCCCTTTCTCCAGTCTCTGTTCCTTCCTAACCCAGCAGTCAGAGATGGGCTACCTGAGCTCTGCTCCAATGCCCAATGACTGCATTAGGAAAGAGAAGCCAACCCAGGCCAAACCAATCAAATTTTACCCCTTGAGAGCATGAAATTAAAAGGAAAGCCAGCCATTCTGCTTCTTGACTCAAGGAGACAAATACTCAGTGGGGAGAGGACAGTGTCTCAGACTCACTTCTTCTCCTGAAACAGAGAAAGCCAGTGCACAAAAACAGAGCATGACGATCAGACAAACAAAGGACAGTGATGTGGCAGAACCTCATGTGGGGTTTCTGGCCATTTCCACTTTCAGGTTTCAGGTCTTAGAAAGACCTGATGATCCTTTTCTCCTAGGTTTGGTGAACTATTCCAGATTTTTTCCAAGACATTCTGAACCTGCTTCTCTTTCTTTTTGTCTTGAACCCAATTGTGTAGCTTTTCTTTTTTCTTGTCAACAAAAGAGTCTTAACTAAAAAGAGTCTTAACTAAGACCTTGTGTTGTTAGCCAACACATAGTTGCTGTGTGCGTGTGTGTGTATATATCTGTATATATATCTATATATATCATTTATCACATATGTTTGTATATCACATGTATATATACATATATATATGTATATCACATCCGTTCATCCATCAATGGACATTTAGGTCATTTGACTATTGTAAATAATGTTGTATAGAACATGGGAGTGCATGTATCTTTTCAAATTCATGTTTTTGTTTCTTCAGATGAAGATCCAGGAATGGACGTGATGGATCATATGGTAGTTCTATTTCTAGTTTTGGCATGGGAGGAACATCAGGCTTCCTTCTGTTAGAATACATTGGGGTGGCGGGGTGATGAACATTGGAGAGGTATGTGCTATGGTGAATGCTGTGCACTGTGTAAGACTGATGAATCACAGACCTGTACCCCTGAAACAAATAATACATTATATGTTAATAAATAAATAAATAAACAAGTTATTATCCCACAAATCTGGAGGGAAAAAAAAGAATATATTGCCTATGCGGAAGAGCAAAGGTACAGAGTGAGAAGTTCAGTCTCAGGGAGGTGTGTAAATAAACAGACTACACAAAGGAGAACAGAGGGTAGTTGTGAAGAGCTTGCTGTAGCAAGGGAGTCAGCCAACACCTTGAATTGGGAAAATCCCAAAGCCAGGTGGAGGAGTGGGAAAGTTTTATGGTGAAAAAGACAGGGGAGGTCTTAGATATGCCCTGAGAGCAGGCTGTTGGACACTGGGAAGTTGGAGGTGGGTTAACTAAGACAGACTTCTTATTTGATGGTTTGGGGAACATCGCTTCCCATAGCGACCCTGATTTGGAAGCCATGGCAAAAAATAAGGAAGGTGGCAGCCATTGGTGAGGCCCTGACTGTCCCAAGCAACCGCTGCTGGTGCTGTGGTTTTGACTTTCTGGATGGGGAGTCGCAGACAGTATGGCTAAGACCCACTGTTGATTGGCATATTCAGTCTCTCAGAAAAAAGGAAAAAAAACTTATAAGAAATTCTCTGGGTAAACATGTAAAAGAAAAAGGAAATGGCCAAAGGAGGAGGGATGAAGAAAAAAATGGTTAAGGATAAAGAAAATGGTGGTCCCATCCCTGATTAGAGAGTTGACATTACTTCAGTGGAGAAGAGAGAAGAACAAAAATCAAAACTATCTAAGTCACCAGTCTGCATCTTAAATAAATAACTGAAGGTCAGTGTTATGTTGGTTCATTTGGTTTTTACTTTCACAAACTGAAATGAGATGTCTACTAAGTTGGTCCTGCTTCTTCAAGCTGGCATTTTGATTAAAAGATCAAGTGTCTTCTCACAACGCTGTACAACATTCAGGAGGCGGAGGGAACCAGTAAGTGAATACAAAAGCACAATTAGATAGATTGATAAGAACTACTTCCCAGCGATGTGTTATACCACCTCCTGGAGCGCTCAGCTTCCTGAAGGCTTGGTGACATTTCATTCTGTGCCCTGCAAGGTAAGGTTATAACTCAGCTATCCTAATTCCCACTAACTGAAACTTTAGTACACAAAATATTTCAGCTTAAGCTTCCCACCCCTCCACTTTTAGAAAGGGGAATATAAATTGCCTTTCCATTTCTGATTTTCGAATAGAATAGGTTTTGCTTGGTCTGTACCAATTTTTTGCTTGCAGCTCAACTGTCCATGATAAATAATGTATGTGAGATATAATTATAGAAATTTACACAAAGGCAGGGTTGAAAGTGGACTAATTTTTATGGCTTCCTACCCATTTAATGGTCTAATTTTTAGCAATTTTCTGCTCCTGAAAAACCCTTTTTAAAAATCAACTTGTCTTTGAAGCAGAACACGCACAGTGGTTTTTTTTTTCACTGATAACAGCACTGAGTTTCTAAATGTTGATTGGTATTTCATGAGAAATCTGGCCTTTTTTTTCCCCTCACCTGCTGATGAAAGCAAATCTGTTGCAAATTACACAAGTGAGATTTCTTATTATCCTTTGTTATCTAAGTGCTAGAAATAAAGACAGAGTTCTTCATAGCACATTTGAAAATCATGGATACTATATAAATGGATGTTTGTTGAGTAGTCATGGCCCATGAAGGTCTGAATATTTATCAGGATCTGTCAGGGTTCAATCCTTACTTTGGTTATGATTTTCAGTCACTGTTGTTCTAAGTCTCTAGCTAGCATCAGCTGTCCCTTAACCTTATCTCCTTAGGCAGTAAAACAAAGATAAATCATTTCCTCATTTGGTGGCACAGGGCAAATGCAGCCTTGGCCTCTGAGTCAGGAGGCCAGTGTTCTAGAATTGTCCCCACCGCTAGCAGACATGCCCTTGTTGGCAATCTCTGACCTTTCTGGACTGCAGTTTGCTCACCTGCTAAATGAGCAATCTGCATTAGATAACCTCAGAGGACTTTTTAAGGGCAACATTCCATGACTGTTAAAAAAAAAAAAAAGTGTGATTCAATAACTAACAGCTGACCTTCCCCAAATTTTATGTTTTTTTTTAAAGAGCTGAGGTGCCAAGCTGATAGTTTCTGTGGCCTTTGGAAAAAACACACTTAAGTATTGTCCATTTTATATTTTACCAAGATGTCTTCACATGGTTGTTCCAAAAACATCCATGCTTTCTGCAAAATAAGTTAATGGACAAGTAAAATAAGTAAATGATGGCAAGACAAGGTCCAAAAGGAAGAGAAAGCAAACAGAAAAACAAAAGGAACAATTAACATTTATCTGTAGGATAGTCCCACATACACTCTTGATAGAAAATACCACAATCACAACATGCTGGGCTGAGAATAGGGTCAAAATAATTATCAGCTTCTTTCCCCAAAAAATGCTTATTTAGTCATTTATTTATTTATCCATTGTTCGTATATCTGTTCATTCAACAATTTTTTTGGCATAATCTGTGACAGGCACCCTTCTTGACATGCAGGGCAAATAACACAGGCAAGGCCTCTGTGTGCATGGGGCTTCCATGAGAGTGGGAAGTGGCAAGGAACAGGCAAACAAAGATTGAACGATAAGTGATAAGGGGAGCCAGAGTGGCTCAGTCGGTTAAGCATCTGCCTTCAGCTCTCAGGTCATGATCTCAGGGTCCTAGGATCAAGTCCCACGTGGGGCTCCCTGCTCAGCCGGGGTCTGCTTCTCCCCCTTTGTGCTCGCTCACTCGCTCTATCTCTCAAACAAAAAATAAAATCTTAAAAAAAATAACGATAAATGATAAAACGTTCAGGAAGTGATAGTGCTACACACAGTAAAACATGAATGTAATAAAGAAGAGCAAGGGGTAGGGAGTGAGAGGCATGAAGGGGCTGCAGATCAGGTGCTTAGGGAAAGAGAAAATCGCTGTAAGAGCATGAGGCAGAGAGCTCCAGGCAAAGTGAGCCACAAGTGCCCAGACTCAGAGAAAGGAGGGCGCTTGAACTTTCCAAGGAAATGCAAGACGATGGTGGCTGGAATTGAGTGGATAGAAAAGAATGATTTGTAGTGGGCTGAGGGAAAGAGCCAGATCACATAGGGCCTTGTAGGCAGTGGCAAAACATTTGCGTTTTGTTTTGTTTTGTTTTCTAAAGCTTATTTTAGTCTCTATAACCCACATGTGCCACACCCTTTGGGGTATTTAAGAAAATTAATAGGATCGCAGATATAATGAGAAGTTGTCTCAGCAGAGATTAATAATAATAATAACATTTAATGAGTGCTTATAATATGCCAGGCATTGTACAGAGATCTTTCTTGTACTTGCACTAACTCAGGTACCTCTTATACAACCCATGAGGAATTATCACCAGACCCCCTTACAGGTAAGAAAGCTGATTTGTTCAAATCTACCAACCTGGAAATGGAAGATCAAGAAGAGAGTTGAGATTTCTAATTCCAAAGCGCAATCAGATTCATTTAAAATGTGATGGGAACAATAGAGTCAGGAAGAGGAGTGTTTGGCTTCTCCCTTTGATCTGCTGTCACTCATATGTGGAATTTAAGAAACAAAACAGAGGGTATAGGGGAAGAAAGGAAAAAAATAAAACAAGATGAAATCAGAGAGGGAGACAAACCATAAGAGACTCTTAATCTTAAGAAACAAACTGAGGGTTGCTGGAAGGGAGGGGGGCGAGGGGATGGGGTAACTCGGTGATGGACATTAAGGAGAGCAAGTGATGTAATGAGCACTAGGTGTTGTATAAGACTGATGGATGAATCAATGAACCCTACCTCTGAAATCAATAATATACTGTATGCTAATTAATAGAATTTAAATTAAAAAAAAAAGAAATCTCAGGGCACTGGGTGGCTCCCTCTTCCATTCCCCCGGCTTATGTTCCTTCTCTTGCTGTCTTTCTCTCTGTCAAATAAATAAATAAAATCTTTTTTAAAAAAATTAAAAATTAAAAAATAAATCTCTTTGTATCTTTTTCTATACTCATATCTCATTGATTTCATTCAATCTAGAATGCTGATTTGAGATCAAGTCAAGTGGATAGATCTGTTAACACTGAAGTTCTTTTCATCTAAGGATGATTAATTGATGATTGCTTTGTGATGCTATTATTAGCAAATCTAAATCCAATTTTCTCTTCATTTACCATTAGTATGATGTTCAAGACGGTTCTTGACCAGGTCCCACACTCCCTCCAGCGTCATGAGGCTCTATACTCGGTCTCCTGTGTTTTCAGAGCCTTGTATTTGGTTATTCACTCATATTCTTCCAAAGATTTCTGCATCTAGGGTCTGGGGAGCTAGGCATCCAAGGATGGACTTCATGGAACCCAGGAATTTTGGTACCTTCATGTAAATTATATGGAAGCTTCCATGTGCATTTAGTTACTTCTTAAAGGGGCCAGTGACTCCCAAGAAGTTGAAAACCATGACATTATTCCCTCAGCCTCTAGGGATTCTTTTCCTATCACCATCTTTAGGTAATGTTGTATATTCATATTTTTTAAGGCCTGGCTAATGCCATCACTGTCTTAGGGACACTGTATATTTCCCAGGCCAAAACTGAATCAATCTTTACTTTAAGAACACATCTCAATTTTCCTGTGGCAAGGTCAATAATTAAAGCCCTGTCCAACCGGAAGGTTTGATAACTCTTAAGGACAGAAAGATCCATTCTAGATTTATCTTTGTGTATTCTAGTTGAAGTAATACTTTATAAGTAGTAAATACACAACATACAAGTTCCTATTTTGAGCTGAACAGGGCATAGTCCATTTTTACTGGATTCAACAGATTCCAGAAAGTGTCTGCCTGCATCTATAGTACTCACAGTACTTCTTAGTCCTTTCTGACCTTTTATTGACCTAAATCCCACTGCCTTAACAGTATAATAGCTGCTGCCCTGCTTTATGAGCCCTGTTCCACCCTCCCATTTCCAACCCTCATTCTGGCACGGTGCCTGCTCTGCTTCCAGACCCAAGCATAGTCTTCTGCCCACTGGTTCCCGCAGTTCTGTGTGAACTTTAGTTTCAAGTCAGCATCTCAACATCCGTTGGGCAAAGACTTTGGGAAGGGGCTGTTGTGTACCACCTGGATCTACTTTCAGGGATCAAATGTTTAATTAGTAACAGATGGTGACTAACCACCAACTATTTTGCAGAACTTCTGAATGTTATTCTGGACCCTGTTGTGACATCAGGCTCACATCACATTTTAATTCCTCCGTGATTGTGTTCACTTGACTCTTTGCTGGATGTCAAGATGAGAGCTGTGAATATGGATTCTTGTTGGCCTCTAGAAGCCCCTGGAATGAGGTGTTGCTGCTTTCAGAATTTGATTACACACATAACCAAATTTTGATAACCACATCTTCTCCTCCTCCTCCTCCTCTTCCTCCTCCTCCTCCTTTGGTGAGTTTTACTATTTTTGTTTTGCTGCCATCCATGGACTATCTTGTCTTAAAGCCGAAGGACTGCACATTAGGAAGAGAGATGCTTCCTCTAAATATGGAAGAGTTGCAAAGCAATCATAATAATGAAATGGATTGTGGGCGTAATGTGCCTGTGTTTCCTCATTATGGCATATTTTGCTGTGATGTTCCTGTAATGAATATACCACTTGTATATATTAAAAATGATATAAATGACCATTATAGAAATATTACCTTTCTCCCATGACAATATTGGGGACTGCTTTTCTTATTGTAAAGGGTACTATCATTTGTATGTTAAATTTTTAAGTGGATTCCTTTATTTCAATGTATAAAGTAATAGAGGGAAGTTTAATAGAGCACTTCTTGCATTTTCTTTTCTTTTTCTGTTGTTTCTTATATGCTCTGATGTCTTTGAGTCTACCAATTATACAAAGATCATTTCCACATTTCGATGGGTCTGATTAGCCAGTGCTATAAAGAGCCTCTGAAAAGCTCATACTCACTTAGTGAAAGAAAACCTTGATTTTGTCTTACACAGAGAACAAAAAAAAAAAAAAAAGGTAGTGACTCCTTCAATGTGAAATAGATCAATGTCAGAGTATGCCTGGGGCCTCTTTATATCTACTCTTCTTTCTTAAACTCCTTCCACTGACCTATGTGGTCAATAGCTACCATTTGTATATTTGTTATGACCATTTGTTATGACCACTTCTAGCTCTTGAATTTTCTGGGGTGTCTATAGGTCCAAGGTGTTTGGAGTATTTGCTTACCTGGAGCATTCCAAATGTTTGTACTGATAACACAGTATCCATCCCATTCATTCTTGCTGGACTTAATACTGTATAGCACCCCCTTTTTTTTCTTTTATCTTGGCTTCAATGCCAACTTAACTTTTCCTTCCTCTTCTATGTACCCACACTAATTTTTTTTTCGCAAAGTTGTTACTTCTAGTCAATCTCAAGCAGTTTAGTTTTTACTTGCTTTATAATTGTATCATGCATGCACGTACCATAGCTTACAAGACACATTACTTTGGGAAAATCCCTTAATTGTTCTCAGCTTCTGTTTCCTGCTGTGGAAAGTGGAAGTAATTCTATTAATTTTGATGGGTTCTATGAGAAGACATCTCTTCTTTGAGTCACATTCCTACGTTGGTCTCCAGAGAAATGAAATTCAGTCTTTTCTCCCTTCTTTCACCTTTTTTCTAGATCCAAAATGCTCAGGAAGTCTCTTCTATTTAGCTCTCTGTCTACTTTTTGTCATTACCAAGGGAGAGTCTGTTTCTAGAGCTGAGAAATCCAGCTACATTGGATCATGCTTCAACCTTGGGGAGAGTTAGCATATTGAAAGCAACTGTTTAGTCATGTTGTCTCCTCCTAGACCAGGATTGCAAAGATGAAGTGGAAGCTGCACCTCCATTACTTACTACCAAGCCACAGGCACAGCTGGACAAGGTTAGTGCATGAAGAGGTTGTTATGTGCACTTTCATGCGAGTTTGCAAGGTGTACCTGCTCCACTCAGAGCTGGGTGGGAAGGTCAGAGTCTACTGTGCAGACCCAGTACTTGCTGTAGATGGACCCCCAACATTAGGTGAAAGAGCAAGGAGAAGAGACTTTCATCTTGTCCTCATTTCCCAGCCATGTCCTCCATCTAGCTATAGCAGAGGACTTGCTCTTTAGAATCAGCTCGGCCCAACAATAAAACTAATACTTGGGTTCCACTTGATCTGCTAAGGTCTATTTCTCCATTGTGTTGCATCCCAAAGAGGGCACATCAGTGTGTTTATATAGTTTACACTCATGTTCCCCCATATTTGGTCAAATCTCAACAAATTATTGTGACAATTAAGAGATAGCATATATAAGAATACTTAGAATCCCTTACACTACTATGTATTCTTTCATTTTGGACAGGATAGCCATTTGTTTTCCTTTTATAGTATATTTTGGGGCATGTAAAGTAAATAGTGACATGTTGGACATATAAAGAGTTCAATGAAGTTTGTTTTTACTGACTGATTTAAAGATGGCTTTTAGGTGCTCATAAGACTCAAGATGCTTGTCTTCCATAGCAATATAAGGAGGTGCTCTTTGTTTTGGTCTTCTTTTCTTATTTCTTTTCTTTTCTTTCTTTTCCTTCTCTCTTTCTTTATTTTCCTTTGTCTTTTAATTCATCTAAAGGCATAATTTTACCTTTATAAATCCTCTTATGAAAAACATTTAGCAAGGGGATCCTGGGTGGCTCAGTTGGTTAAGTATCTGCCTTCAGCTCAGGTCATGATCCCAGGGTGGTGGCATCGAGCCCTGCATTAGGCTCCCTGCTCAGCAGGGAGTCTGCTTCTCCCTCTACCTCTCCCTACAGCATCCCCTCCACTGCTCATTCTCTCTCTCTCACAAATAAATAAAATCTTAAAAAAAAATTTTTTTGCAACCATGTTGCTTACATTAATTTGCATCTGCCAACCAATATGATAGGTTTTAATTCTGATTCATATTCCCCATTTTATTACATACCTGTTTTATGGATGGTTTATGAATAAATGTATATCATTTCTTTGCCATTATCTAAAATTTTTAAAAATTATCAATATGTGGATAGGTAGGTCCCTTTACATTAACTCTGCTTCTAAAACTGTGGGCACATGTCATCAGTAACTCAATTTTTTTTTCCAACTTTCCTATGTCTTTCTCAAGTATCTTTTTTATCTATGGTTTAGTTTCTCTGCTCCAGTTTCTTCTCTGGGAACATCTGAATTTTCAGGTTGAATTTTCATTCTTGAAAAATTGAAAAATGTGAAATTCTTCACATTTTTGTTCTTATCATATTTGACTCTTCCTTCCTTCCTGTAAATAATCTTTGCCTCAAAATAAGCAAAGCAGATTCCACAAATCAAGAAACTCAAGTTCAGAGGTTAAATTACCAGCTTCAAGTCTTACTGGTAGTTATGTGGTGGGACAGCAATGAAACTCAAATTATTGTTCTGGATCTATAGCTCAATGCCTTTTCTATCAGACTAAGTGATCTTGTTGATGCAACTACTGGGTTTTCGTGAATCCTACCTAGATTTATCATCAAGTTTGAGATGTGTAATCATTGACAAGCACAGCATCATTACTTTTATAAGTGATATGTTAAATTTAGTTAGTTGGCTAGTTAACATGGGTAGTGAATCCCAGTTACAAACATTGGATAAAGATATCTTTCTTCATATAGATATATGGATACAGATATAGATACACCGCTGTTCACAAAAAGTCTTAAAATATTTTAATTTAACTTCATCTTCTGTGTTTGTTTATGACAAATTTCTATTTCAAAGATAATGAATCTTTTGTTTTCCAAATCCATCCTTCCACTGGGACTAATTACTAGTATTTGAATAGGACATTAAGCTTAATAAATATTTCCTAATATTTTCATGGGATTCTCTCCACTTATTTCTCCAGATGAGGAAATTGAGGCTCAGAAAAATAGGTATAGTTGGTAGCATAGTAGGAGCTTGGATCCAGGTTTTCTGAATTTCCTTCACTTTACTTTTTTTTAAACTTCATCTTAGCTTCAGTCTGATCACAATAAATTGGAAATTTGTGCATAATTGGCTTATTTTTTTTTTCCTTTCCAAAGGGTTTTAGCTATTTATTTATTTATTTACTTACTTACTTACTTATTTATTTTTAGAGAGAGAGAGTACACATGTGAGCAGTGGGGAGGAGCAGAGGGAGAGGGAGAGAGACTCTTAAGCAGTATCCACTCCCAGCACGGAACCCTGTTTGGAGCCCAATGCAGCTGATCTCGTGACCTCTCAGTTTGTGACTGAAATCAAGAGTCAGATGCTTAGCTGACTCAGTCACCCAGGTGCCCCTAGCTTTCTTTTTAAATTGAATTGTTAGTGGCCTGTCTTAAGGCACACACACAAATCATATATATGTAATTTATACATATATGCACACATATTTATACATATATACATATATCTGCATCTCAAAAGAGAGGTTATTTCTATCTCTCTTTCTTTCTCTTTCTCTCTCTTTCAAAACCCAATCTCTAAATGCTCTACCCCAAACCAACTGATGAGGACATTGTGCACAGTGTGTTGCTTCATGCTTAGGAGCACCATGTAGACCACTAAGAATTTAAGATGCACTGCAGAGCCAGTGATCCTATTCTAATTAGCTTCAACCATTGCTCAGATATTTACAAGTGATCCCCGCTTGCAAGCGTGTGTGTGCATATGCTGCAAAGGTCATTGCATCTCCTTGGCACTCCCCAGAAGAGTGAAGTGAGCTTTCTGGTGGGTAGGATAAATAACCCAAGGCTTATTTTGTCCAGCATATTGCAGAAGCTGGGTTAATTTTTAAATGAACCTCAGGTTTTATGTACTTAGTTTTGTCTAGTAGAGCAACTAAGGAGGTAATTTTAAAGGCACTATGGTCTAGATACTTGAACTTATAGGGGTGACTCACCAGAAAACCTTCAAGTCTTATTAAATGAAAATGAACTTAGTACCTGAATCCACTTGAAATAATCATCTTTGTAAATTCCTGGTTGAAAGCGTTGCTGAAGCTACATGATGTCATGAGTTGCTTTTGCCTGGCCTCTCTGTTTTTATGTCAAACTTATTAATGTGCAGTGGCTGACAAATGTTAATTAATAGATAGCCATATATCTTGATTTTACATAGAATCTTACTGACTACCATGGGCACTTGCATGGGGGCATTCCCGAAGAGCTGTTTTTCTATCACATCTTTAGCAGTCAACTCACATTTGGTTTTTCAACCTCTATGTTTGTTTAGAAATTTACAGTTCCATAAGATGCCTGTTGATTTATCCTTTCCCCAAAAATCATGAATTCACTAGGATGGCTGTAAGAATTCATTGGTCTTGACCCCCCAGTGACTCATTTTCCCCTTCTGGGGCTCCTTAGACGAATATATTTTGAAAAGCAAAGTGTGTGATGTCAAACTCATATATAATTTCTCCGTGGGTTACTCATTTATTTATTCAGCAAAGAATATTTAGGCCCTTCTGTGTGCTTGGAGTCCTGAAATGTTCTGGCGATTCGGTGGTGAATGGCCAAGAGAGGATCTCTTCACTATTCACAGAGCTTCCAGTTTAGAAAAAAAAAAAAAGACCAACCAAAAATATTGAAGACCAACAAAAAGAGAATAGAAAAGTTGGAAGTATAGAGTGCCATAGGAATATATAGTATATTTAGAAGCTGAGGGATGATGAAGTCTGAAGTGGACTCAATTTCTAAACTGTTTGGTAAAAGGAAAAGGTGGTGGAATGGTATAGGTACAGAAATTTAGGAACCAAGAAGCAGGCACCGAAGAAACCAGAGAAGCAGGAGAAAAGAGAAAGTACAAGCAAGGAAAAAAATAGGCAGAATGCAAAAGAAGCTGAGCGACCAAGAAGTAAATGAGGCATAACAAGGGTCAAGGTGAAGTCAGTGCCAGGGAGAAGGAGGGATAGGAAGGTGCATATTGAATCCTTGCTTTTGTCTTCCTTCCCCTCCTCCGTGGGGCAACACTCTGATCTGTCTTCAGGAACCAGTGTTCTCCCAGCCTCAGCCCACATGGTGTGAGAAGGATTGATCTCACACTCTGGGATTGGCAGGCCAGGGTTGGACTTAGAGCTCAAAGTGGACATGCAATCCCAAAGTAAGCTGGTGAGAGTCATCCCAAGGATTTTTTTTCTGGAACTAAAAAGTTCTAGTCTTTCACTGGAGGGTTAAGCTGGTAGAGAATAGGCTTAGAGTTGCTGGTGACCCCTCTTGATATTACCTGTGGGGGCATGCTGAAAAATAAATCCAACCTGGAGGAAAATAGAATTAACTTAAGAAAGAGATTGCTGGAGAGATTATTTGAATACCTGGATTCAGCCATACCTGATCTATTCAGGGGTATCTATTCTGCTAGCTGTGAACTAGGCTTTTCTTATATTTAACAATAAGGATCCTGACTACATAGGTTTCAGGCAACTGCAATTGAGGATAGTAGGGAAGGGTGATGAGGAAGACATGCCCATGCATTTAGAATTGCTTTGTCTGTCTACATGGCAAATTTTTGGAGATGAATGCTCTCACTGGGCATTTCCCAAGCTGAGTCAGAAGGGTCCCACTTAATTTCCGGTTTGTGGATGACATTAAGGTATGCTGAAAAGGAAACCCTCTTCTAAGTAAAGGGGTCTGTGGAAGAGAGTGTCTTAATCTTAGGTCAAAATTAGAGAGTCTGGCCTAAAACTAAGGTCTTTTAAGAACAATAGTGTTGGTGAAGCAGGCACTCTTCCTCAGTTTAAGGGCATTTTTTCTGTTGGGATGAGAAGTGGGAACCAGAAGCAATGAGTATTAGATGACACACCAGTGTCGGCAAGCATGACAGGCTATAGGACCAAGGGTTTCAGCAAACTTCACTAGTGATTTACTTATTTCTTACTACACCCCAATTTCTATGTCAGACTTTCTTGATGGGATCATTTTTTAAACTGCATCTGAAAATTTACATATTGCAAAATAACTTAAGTAATGTAAGACTTAAACAGATTGTTTTCTTATCTTTTCCAACTGTTTTAAGCATACTAGTACTCAATCTTTTTTTTTAAAGCCAGTTTTATAGATACATTATTTCATGTATAAAATCATAGTTATTATATTTGTCATTTACAGATAAAAAAACAATCATGAGGGGCACCTGGGTGGCTCAGTTAGTTGAGCATCTGCCTTCAGCTCAGCTCATGATCCTGGGGTCCTGGGATTGATCCCCAAATTGGGCTCCCTGCTTAGCAGGGAGTCTGCTTCTCCCTCTCCCTCTGCCTTCCTCTCTCTCTCTCTCTCTATCAAATAAATAAAATCTTAAAAGAAATCATAAGGTTAAAGATAGAGTCGGCAAATTATTCTCACATGTCAATTTTAACCAGGTGTTTCTTGAAAACTGTAAAACTGTATTGTTTACTTTATGTCAGGATGTCCATTCGAAGTTGATTTCAGAAACACTGCAATTTCACCTTAACAGCTCAAGGTTTTGAGGGAATTAGAAACACAGCGTCTGCCACTGAAGCATTTACAGAGAAACCCTGTCTAGAAACGCAAATATAATAATTAGAGACTAGTGTAAGCTCATGTGTCTTCAAACCTCCTTTGGCTGCAAGAAAAAGTAGTCGACAAGGTCTCGCAAGTAAAAGAGAAATTCAGTGAAGAGATGGGGATGAACTCATAATAAAAATATCAATAGTTGTTCCTACTATTTTTGAGTGCTTAATATGAGTCATGCACTGTACTCAGTGCTTCACTTATATTCTCATTTAATCTTAATTAGCAACTTATGAGGCATGTTCTACTAATATCCCCATTCTGTAAATGAGAAAACTGAGCTCTATAATTACTAAAGAGCTTGCCCACATTTACACAGACAGGGAAAGATGGACCTGGGATGCAAACCTAATTTGTTTCATGTCAAAGCATTGTCTAAGGGCAGGATGTGTAGCCAGAGCCTGCAGAGACAGAAATGGGCAGTGGACAACAAGGAACTGAATGTGTTTCACCATCTCTCTTGCATCAACTTCTCAGATTCCTCCTCTCAGATTCCTGCTCTCTTATAGAATATCTTTGATTGTCTCTTCAAAATATTATTCTCTCTCCTTCATCCCTGCATTTCTTTATCTTGCTCTTAAAAAAGTGTGTGGTTTAGCCATTACTGAGTCTAGAAGAGTTTTCATCTGAACCCCTTATCACTGATTGACCTCAATACTAGCCTCCCAGTCCAACTTCCTAGGAAAGATACCTGACTGTCCTTCCATGACTACTTAGGCCTGACCCTTCACCATGCACTGTAGGCAGGGACAGTTCTCTGGTGGTGATGGGATCCCAACAAGCTACAATAATCTCCAAAGGGTGCAGTCCAAAGCCCAGTCTCCATAGGAAAACAAAGAAGGCAGAGAGCAAAGAAACTTCCTGGGAGGACAATTGACCCGGACTAGTTCTTGGAAGCTGGGAAATCTGGCCTGATAGAGACAGAGTTGGAAGATTCCAGACAAAGAAACAACATGAATACTAGTGGGGAGGAACCATGTAGAGGTATTGAGTGAGGGGAGGAAGAGAGTCAGCCTGTATCCAAAACCTTATGAAGGGGAGTACCAAAAAGCAGAAGAGCATAACATTTTCTTCCTCCTTTCAAAGTCATCTGTTTAATATATACTTTCTTTTTGACAGGAAAGATTATGTCGTTTGATATCTTGGGCTTCAGCAGAATTTCTTTCCTTGGAAGCATCATGATGTATCAGAAAGGGCAAGTGACAAGGGAGCTGGTTTCTGGTTACTGTGTCTAAACAACCTCACACCAGTCACTCCACATTCTATGGATAATTCCTTCTTCTCTCAAATCCTTTTCTACCTCACATTATAAGGTTTAATACGAGTTTCTCGACCACTGAAACAGAGCAGCCTATGTAATGATGTAAAGCATCATCTCACCAATGTCTTTTCCTTGTATTCTCTTCTTCAAAGATTGTATCAAGAGAAACAAGACTAATTATAAGTCTGGCTTTGAATTATTTCCAGATTGTTCCATATTTCACATCTTCTTGTTAGTAGGATTGAATGTAGATATAAAGTTTCAGCTTAACCACATTCCAATGTTGAAGATCAACTCAGGCTTGTCACCTTCAGTAGCTGCCACTCACCCCCTACTGTCCATCCATTTGCAAATAGTTCTCCTCAATGTTACTGATTTTGATAAAAAATGTGAAATAATATATCATTTTTGTGAAATTAATTTTGTTAACTAAATGATACACTTTGAAATGTAGAATAACAAGTTTTCTGAGGCAGTTATTTTTATACCCACATCTTCTGTCTGATAATATATAGTTACAGATGGCAAATGACTTAACAATACTACTTAGAATTTTAAGAGGCATTGCCACTTTTCCTTTCAGTATTAGAAATTTGCAATGTTTGTAGATAAACAGCTTTTACTGTCTAGCATTGACTGAATGTACATACATAGAATATACATTATATACATACACTGAGAAGTTATGAAAAAGTATACTAAAGTCTAGAATGACTGATTCAATTAGAATATTCAAATACCTGAAACTTTCCTATATTCTCAGTTAAGAAAAAGAGGCAAAAATTATTTTTTTAAATATTAAGAAGTTTCTAGAGAAGAACTAAAAACATTCCACCTATGGCCTCTGGTTAGTACCATTTTCATTTCCTTTCCTTCATTTTTTCTCTTTGCCTAGGACTCTACAGCCAGCACACAGTTAAAGAATGATGACCTGGGGCTGTAAAAGATTATTTTATCAACTTCTTATTGTCATTGTAACATATTAACACAATTTAGTGGCTTAACACAATGCAAATTTATTTAATATATTGCTATTCTAGAGGTCTCTACAAATCAGACATCAGAAACATGTTGAAGAGCTATATTCCTTCTGGAATCTCTAGAAGGAAATCTATTCCCTTGTCTTTTCCAGCTTTTTCATTTTTTTAGGTAGTAGCCCCTTTCCACTTTCAAACCCAGCAGCATAGCATCTGCAAATCTCTCCTCTCTGACCTCT
This sequence comes from Lontra canadensis, assembly GCF_010015895.1. NCBI lineage: Eukaryota > Metazoa > Chordata > Mammalia > Carnivora > Mustelidae > Lontra > Lontra canadensis. The sequence continues at coordinate 277,680 of NW_022631111.1, forward strand.
GCATCCATCATCATATCTTCTATCTGACTCTGATCTTCCTGTTTCTCTTTTATGAGGATCCTGGTGATTAGACTGAGCCCACCCAGATAATTCATAACAATCTCCCCATCTTGAGATTGTTCACTCAGTCACATCAGCATGGTCCCTTCTGCCACGTCAGATAATATTCACAGGTGCCCAGGATTAGGGCATGTATATCATTGGGGCCAGTCTTCTGTGGGCCACAATTACCTATGAAGAATAATTCAATGATTATTATTTGAATTGGTCAGGAGACTTGGCATTTGACTCCATGGCATTTGACTCCCTGCCATCAAGACACTTATAAAATAGACCAATAAAAGTCCAAGTGCAACACAAAACAGAATGGGGGCGGTGCACTCACTACTCAGCCAGAGGGAGCAGGTTGTTGGCAACAATGCATCGAAGGACTTCAGGATTCTGTTGGGGTTAGATTAGGTGACATGTTGAACCCATTCCAATCCTTTTATTTCCATGACTTTTGCTGATGAATAGATTCTTAACAGAAAACTGAATTTAAGATTTGTACTCTGTCGACTTCTTAAAGGACTTGTGTCACTGTATAGATTAGAGACAGTGCAATAGGACATTCAAAAGTGTTTATATTTCCAAACAGGCATACATCATGCCACATGCCCCACGTACTTTTTCTAGCCCTTGTACAGCAGTATTTTGCTTTATTTGTTCTGAAAATTATTGTTTAATTTTAAGAAAATGAAAAAAAAGAATGATAGTCCATTTGACAGAAGTGGGTCTTTCTAAGCCTCAAGGCTGAGTATTTTGAAACTGTTGAGCTATAAATGTGTCTTCAATCTTTTTATTCTTATGTCAAAAAATGCTTTGGGGAAACCTGAGGGAAAGGAGAGAACAAATTAAGCAGAAATTTATTATCCAAATCCTTGAATAAAGGATGTCCAATGATATAATGGCTAATAACTTCAGCTGTATTTTTATGAAGAACACCGAAATTTCCAGTAACAATGATTGAAACCCAAACAACACTCTGGTCAAAACTTGCTGACTGAATTTATCTTACCCTTCAGATTTCTCTTTCTTGAGGAACTTCCTTTTATAGAATTCTTACTGCACTTTAAAATGTTCCAGGGATCATTCCTTTTTAAAGGATTTCTTTGGGCTATTATTCATCCCTTTGCACTAATCCCTTAGGATCTCTCCAGGCAAATTCAAGTTATTAAGACCGTGGGGGAGAAATCCAAGTGTTCAGTCATTTACAAGACCCTGACATACCACTATGATTTCCAAGTAATTGGAAACATCGGTCTACGTGGATATGATTAGTCATATCTGTTCAGAAGGAGCCCTGGATGCCCTGCTGGAAATGAATTGCTGAGAAAGCAGTCCGGGTTTTCCCTGGCTTCCATGCCTGAAAGCATCCATAAGCCAACAACCTCACCACAACCCACAGATTTCTGTTGCTGTGAATGCTGTCACACTACGGAGAAGCCACAGGGCCTGACCGGAAGGGAGAGCCATTTGCCCTCCTGGAAGAGTCAAAAGATGCAGTGACTTTCGTGCTGTCTACCTTTTAGAATTACTGTATATTATGCTCTCTGACATTAAGATGATAATTGCCGAGAAAGTCTCCTATTGGGCTGTAAATTAGGGACTGGCTTCCTCTGTCTGGGCTTTTTGTGCTTTATTCACATCAAAAGGCAATTACTTTTTGTGCACACTTAATCCCACCAGTTTAATGGGCCATGTAAAATATGCCTTGCAATTTGCCCTTTATTAATCTTAAGCTCGCTGAAAACAAGAGCCAGCTAACCATTTGGATTCTTAAAACAACAGCCTGCCCTTCAATAATTTAACTTTTGTTTAATTCAGCCAAACTCAGGAGGTTTGGAGCATTGCATTCCTAGTAGTAGTACCAGGTCATTTTCAGGGGCCTTTGAAAGCCCTAAAGGAATCAAGGAAGGGCTGGATGGTACAGTGGTGACTGAACCATCTTCAGTGGTGGATGTGCTAGGTTTGTCTTGTCGCCATCCATGAGCAGGGATGAGAGGCAAAGACACAGGTAGGTTTGAGAGATAGCCCAGCCTCGGTTTAGACACCAGCCTGGCCACTTATGCAGGACTGATGGCATGACCTTGGCCAAGTTAACTTTCCATCCTCAGTGTTTTCATCTGTAAAACAGAATAATGCCTAGTTAGGCAGCAATGAGGCCAACAATGAATATAGGTAAACCAGTGACTGTGTGATGTATTTTTCAATGGAGAGAGTAATAGTCATCAGGTAATAGTTGTAGGAATAGTATTCTTACCACGAGTAACATTAGGTTAACTCTTCTAGGAAACAGAGAACCTCAGTCTGGTCCAAAATACGTAAGGGGTGTGAACCAAAGTTGTCTGAGAGGATGAGAGTCGAAGTAGGAAAATAAAGCCTGAGCACCACAGGTGAAGGGTAGCAGCAAGTTCTTTTTCTTTTTCTTTTTCTTTTTAAGGTTTTATTTATTTATTTGAGAGAGAGAGCAAGAGACAGTGGGATGAAGGGCTGAGGGAGAAGCAGACCCCCCACTGAGCAGAGAGCCCAATGCTCGTTTCGACCGTGGGACTCCAGGATCATAATCTGAGCCAAAGGCAGACACTCAACCAACTGAGCCACACAGGTGCCTCAGTAGCAAGTTCTGAACAAGAAAACCAGTCAGAAAGAAGAGGGTGAGAGCTCTTTGCACTGATGATGCAATACTGAGCACAAAGTTTTCATCTAATGTCCCACCTCCACACATAATCAAAGGCAATTTGGCCAAGCCAATCTGGTTTTGAGAAGATGCAGGGAGTGCACAGGATGAAGAGGAACCAGACGGTAGCATGAGTGTCTGCCTATTTGACTTCAAGTGATTTTTGTGCCATACACATTACTACTAAGTGTGATTTTGCCTGACAGCATCATTTGGTCATCAGAGATGGGATTAGACTTGGAACAAAAATTTGAAAGAAGGCAGAGTTTATGTCTGCAAATAACAACATTGTGGGGGCACCTGGGTGGCTCAGTGGGTCGGGCCTCTGCCTTCGGCTCAGGTCATGGTCTCTGGGTCTTGGGATCGAGCCCCGCTTTGGGCTTTCTGCTCCCTGGGGAGCCTGCTTCCCTCTCTCTCTCTGCCTGTCTCTGTGCTTACTTGTGATCTCTCTCTCTCAGTCCAATAAGTAAGTTAAAAAAAAAAAAAAAAGACGTAATTATGTTAAAATGAGGTCATTATGATGGGCCCAAATCCAATACCATTGGTGTCCTTCTGAGAAGAGGAAATTCGGACACACATGTGGACAGAGGGAAGATGTGTGAGGACACACAGGGAAGGCAGCCATCTACAAGCCAAGGAAAGAGGTATCAGAAGAAATCAACCCTATTGGCACCTTGATCTTGGACTTCAGACATGTGAAAATGAATTTCTGTTACTTAAGCCACACAGTCTGTGATACCTATTACAGCAACCCTAACATATTCCTACATGCTCTCTAATGCTTGATCTGAATTTCAGAATTCTCAGCACTTGGGCTGACTATTACTGAGAGAATTGCTGTCTGGGCACCAAGACATGATGGGAGGAGAAATGTTCATCATGTGCCTTAAATCCTGACATAGAGGTGGATCGGAGTAAATTCAGTTTACTATTTCTGAGAATAAGCTGAACTACAGATACTTTAATTTTGTAGGAAGTAATTCAATTTAGAGGATGTCTGGAGTCTCAAGACTTAATCTAAATATTAATTGCAAAGATGACATTCTTGTACAAGGTTGCTTAGTTGTTCTATTCTTTAATTAAAGACCACTGTATGTCTGATGTTTTCCCTCTGGTTATAGTCTCTTTTTTTTTTTGCACAAAGGGCACTTTATTTCCTTTATTTCTTAACTAATTTTTCTTTGTCAGCCTGAGAAGAAATAGCAGTATTTTCCTGCAAAAAATTGGTGAGGGGGGATATTTCCGTAAGTGTAAAACAAACCCTCAGCCATGCCTCACCCCCATCCCAAGGTATGGCAAAGTATTGTGTCTTTAGAAATTGAGAATGTCAGGCAGGAGACATTTGTCCATTCTCTGGAAATGGCCAACTTTTTCCCACATCTCACTTCTATAAGGAGCTGAGACAGAAACAAAAGGGCTTCTGACATGTTGGCCCATCGGGTTCTAGAACATTTCCACTAAAATCACCCTCTAGAGGACCACATTGCAATGTTTGGGCCCACCATGCCTGTGAATGTCCTTCTGAAAGCAGCTAACAGAAGCTTTCTATGTCCTCAACCTCTGACCCTTGCATTTTGCCTCCTGCTGAGCATGGTTTACAGTAATGAATCTCTTCCCAGCGATAGAACTCGATCCTTATAATTCAATCATAAGAGAACCAACTTTCCAATGGGGGAAAAAATCAGGTTTGTGAAATTATGCTGACTTTTCCTTTTCTCCTATTCTTTACATATTATTGCTTCATAGAAACAGTATTATATGCTTGTCAATCCATTTCCTTTTATTCCTGGGAACATAGGAAAATTCCATTTCCCATCTTCCTTGTATCTAAGTGTGGACTATATAACTAATTTTGACTAATAGAATGTGGGAGAAGTGCTGTACTCCTTTCCCAAACTGACCTCACACAAAAAGCCCCCAGATGTGACTCTCCCACTTTGCTGGCCACATGAAAAGAAAGTAGTAACTCCAGGGTAGACCGAGTCTAGGTTCCTGAGATCCTGGAGAAATTCCACTCAACTAGGGATCTCTGCATTGGAATTAGTGTGAATGAAAAAGTTTTACTCTACACTACTCAAATTTTTAACACTGCTGGATCTCACAGCTAACTTTTCCTTAACTCTGTAATTTAAAAAAAAAATCTTTTTTTTTTTTTTTTAATTTATACAGGAATGGTGATGGCCCTCAAAGGTTGAGTACCTCTGAAGGAGCAAACACATTATAAAGATGATTTCAATTACACAGTGGCTTAGGAAATACTAAGTTGAATCAATCATGTAATCCCTCTAAATCCAACCCTTTTTTACCCTGCCTCCTTAACCTCCAAATCCAATCAGAAGTGTGGAAGCCTATTTCTGGTTATTCATGCACTGGCCCAATCTGTGACTGAGAGTGGCATGTGCTGCAGGGAGACCACTGGTCTGACAGCTAAGAGATGGGCCCGACCTCCCAGCTGTGCCACCACTGACCAGTTATGGGACCATAAATAGTTCTTTCCCTCTTTATATTATAAGCATACCAAGACACCCACTATAACAAGCATGTGAACTCTATACCTGAGCTCTCCCACCCCCCGGTAATGTTTTGACATTTGAATTCTCAAGTTCAGAACTTGAACAGCCTATCACTGTACAGATGTGTTTGATTGGATGGCCTCATGTCTCAAAACTAAGGAAATTTCATATATGGAAACCCAAGGTTCAGCATCACTAACAACACTTGCTTTCTCACAAGACAATAAAACACTGGAGCTGAGTAACAGCTGCCCCGCTTAGATGGCATGTGAACTTCCCATGCCACAGTCTCCAATACTCCCTAACATCACACACTGGCCTCGTTGTGTCTACCTAGTCACCTTAGACATTGGAGTTCGCATCAAGGTTAGAGTGAATTTGACCTTGCTTAAACCTGCCCACGCCAGGGATGTAGGAGGGAAGTGGATACTTAGATAGAGCTGACTTACAAACTTACAGAGCCAAGGGATGCTAGGAGATAAAAGCAGAAGCCCAACTTGAGATCAAGAACCAGGATCGGAGGTGCCCGGCTAGTTCAGTTGGTAGAGCATGCAGCTCTTGATTCTGGGGTTGTGAGTTTGAGCCCCATGATTGGTGTAGAGATTACTTAAAAATAAAATCCTTAAAAAAAAAGCAGGGTCTGGAGCCAAGTCAGTCTAGAAAAAGATGATAAACTGAAATAAGATCATCATGGTAATTCCTAGACTGAGTCACATAATGCCTTTGCTACCTCCTTAATAGGTTACATATCTTAAACTCTCAAGTTCTTAATCCATTATAAAGAGGGGATTGCATATCTTTTGTAGTGTTCTTTTAAGAATTAATGAAATTGTCTGTGTAAAGCACAGGATCTAACACATAGTAAGTGCTCAGTAAATGGTGGGCACCACCATCCTTATTACAATTGATTTGTAGTGATGGACTACAAAAGGAGTTGTGAGATAAAAGTGTGGTGCATAAACAATGAATTCTGGAACACTGAAAAGAAATTTTTAGAAAAATTTTAAAAAAATACATACACACACACCTATAATCCTTGGAGATCCAAAAAAAAAAAAAAAACCACCGTGGGGTCCTAGCCTTCATTACTGGTAACTGGGGAGGACTCAGGGAAACTTCTAAAAAGGGAACAAAAGGTAATGTTGCCAGCTTCCACTTAAGCTCCCTTTTTTTTTCTTCCTTGAGAGAGAGAAAGTATAAGAATAAAGTATAAGAATGGGGGGTAGGGTGGGAGGGACAGAGGGAGAGGGATACTCTTATGCAGGAACCACCATGTCCCACATGGAGCCTGACACAATGCTTGATCCCACAACCCTGAGATCATGACCTTGAGCTGAAATCAAGAGTCAAATGCTTAACTGACTAAGCCACCCAGGTGCCCCCCCTTAACCTCCTTCTTAACACTCATGTACAGGCAATCAACTGTATCACTCCATCCCTCAAAACAGCAGGTCAGATGAATTTAACCACTCTTTGTCCTTTGCATGGTATCTTTCAGACTATTCATTACTCTTCTAAGATGTTTTCTCTTTCAGATTTTATTTCAAAATGCTTTCATGAATCTGAGATTGAAAGAAATTAAGTGACTTTTTTTTTGTTTTATTTTTTGACAGAGCACTTACCAATATATGAGATACATTTTTCTGTTTGTGGGCTTGCTTTGCTGCTTATTTGACTTACTCTAAGGCAAGTTCAACCTGAGATAGGATCCTGCTGTTTTCTTCAATAGATCATACCCGGTGCCTAAAATGGTGCCTGGCATATAAACAGGCAATGAAAATATTTCCTGAATGTATGACTCAATTCTTTAACCAATGAGTGAGTGAACAAAAATTGCATAGAGCTAACTTTGATCTTGGCAGGTCTATGCGTAAGTCCACACTCGATCTGCTTTGACCGTGATGTTGGCCAATCAGAAGTTGCCTGCACCACATAACTAGGCTGGGTGAGGCACACACGATGTGCCATCTGCTCTTCCCACCTCCCTCCACTGAGTATTAAAAAATACCCTGCCTCCTCAATCCCTCCAAATATGCTCCCTGTTGGAGGCTTGAAATGCTAGTGATAGTAGATGTGTTTACATTAATTGTGTTTTTGCTGGAAATTTTGGTCCATGAATCAGATACAAAGTATCAAAAAGAAGATGCCTCTAATGCAAAGACATCTACTGTTTTGGCAAAAAATTTCATGTACACCACATCTTAGGGCAGGGGACACATGCAGGTGTGGTTAATCTGTCCTGGGCAGAGTCAGATCATGAAGACGGACAACCCAGGCTGCTATCCACATCTAGCCATGCCTGGGAATCTTACTCGATAGCTTTTGCTGCCTTTGTTGGAATAAAAGCATGATCAAAGGTGCCTCACCACCCCACCCTGCTTCCATGTTACGCTCATAGAACACCATGCATTAGAGCTAGCGGTGTTAGCCCCACTTTGCAGATCACAAAATAAGGGGGGATAGACAGCCAAAGTGACTTGTTGGAGGCCACAAAAAGTTACCAGCGAAGGTAGAGCACAAGATCTTTAATTAAACTTTAATTAAAATTAAAACAGACCATGCAACATCTTGGCCTCTTCATTTATTGCACACAGACTGATGAAAGCTTAGTACATTCAGGGTTCTCAGGTAAGTATAAGATGCAGAAACAGGCAGCTCAATGTGGTGGACACAACACAAACATTAACAGCATGGAGACCTGAAACTCAATGCAGAGGCAGCAATTAAACTCAGGCAGGCTGACCCATAGCCCACACTCTTTCCACTATCCTCTAGGCCTCCTGCTTGGAAGGGCTGCCAAATATGAACCATGTTATCATGGTTCCTCTGATTTCTCTTGATCTGTGAACACAGACTTTTGGCAGCTTTGGTTTCTGCCTGAATTCATTGTACTTTGCTCTGTTCCAAATTAACCCCAACTTCCTACCAGAGGAAGAATGACTCCCACAATCTAGCCTATCTAGATATCCCACAATCTAGTCCTATCCACAGGACTAATGCCAACAATTCCCATGTTAAATCAGGCCATGGACTGTCCCCCAGTCCCTGAGAGCGGGAGAGATAGCCCCAGTGTGAGTTTAATTACTTCTGCAGTTATGCAAACACAATTTTGTTGAAAATCCTCTTGGGCCAATAAAACAAGGTCTGTTTTCATGCCAAAGGATCATAAAATCTTCTGGAAGAGGAGCACCCTCCCTCTTATAAATAGAATCAGACTTTCATTGGTTGCAACAAGTTATTTACTTCTGAAGGGGAAAAAATGTACAGTGAAGAATTATTTAATAATTTTTGGAACAGGTAAAGTTTAGGCAGTGTATTTATCTTAAAGACATTGGAAGCAAACATTTTGCTCTGGAGCCTGAAGTGACAGAAAACAGCGGAAATGTATGGAAAGCCAGTTGAAAACGTATGGCTCTATCCTGGGTCTGTAAGAACTTAGTAGGGGAAGAGAAAAGTTGGTAGCAGAGCCATACCTCAAAAGACAATTCTGTGAGTTATATCCTTAAAGAGGGAAAAGGACTTTTAAGGAGGGCCATATTTTGATATTCCAGAAGCGCTTGATGGCACAAAATCCCCTTCCTTCACTAACCTGCCTCTGTGAAGATGAAAGAGAAAAACAAGGGGAAGGGATCTTACTACAGCTCCTCATTTCAGCTCCCAGGGACAGAGTATTTATGGAATCAGATGAGAGACAGAGGTAGAACTGAAGTCTCCTTTCTTCGTGGACTTGGAAGAAGGAAAAAAAAAGAGAGAGAGAGAGAGTGGTTATCAGGAACATTTTCCTGGATATGTTACCTTTTTAGGTCATTATTTTACTTCACTTTCATATAAAATTGTGATTTATCTTAACAGCCGTATTTGTGGTTTGGGACCCTGGTGAAGTGTTAGAGAGTGAGAAGAGATTTTATGGCTTAGATGGAATGTCATAAATCACTAAATCTTATTTCTTTTCATTTAAAAACAGTATTCAAGCATTATTTGTTAATAGTGACCCACAGAATGTGGAATTGAAAGGGCTCCTGGGAGTCATCTGCTCATGATCTGTCCCACAGGCCCTTCCACTAGAGAAACTCCAGCTTGGCCCAGGGCCCTTGGGGGTCAGAGAGCTCGCTCTAGTGTAATTAAAAGGTCTTCTTTAAGTCATACCTCACTTTGACGATCTATCTTTTGATCCTAGCTCTCTTTTCCAAGGTGATATTTAAAAACTAAATCCAGATGATCATAGCCTCTTCATCTTTACTTCCCTTGTGAGATATCTACCATAATGGTTACCTCCTCTGGGCTCTGTCTGATTTCTCAACCTCCATTTTAAAATGTCTCATCAAACGCTCGATCCAGACCCCAATTCACCGATGTATGTCCAGTGGTCCAAACAATGCCTTGCCTACTTCTGCTGCATACATGTCCTAACCACATCTGGAGAACACAGGGTAAGTATATCCTTCCTTCATCTGGAGAACATTTTTCTGTTAGTGTCCTGATATGTGATATCATTCCCCAGTATTAGACTTTGTGGGGAAAAAAGAATTGGTGCCAACCTATACCTCTCACATCTTTCAATCTACATGTAGCCTTTTACATTTCACATGTAACCCCTACTTAACTCTGAGTTATATAGCCTGGCTTTTGAAACCAAGATCTCTAGGGACTCTAATGAATTATTCTTTCCTGGTGACCTTAAAAAAAAAAAAAAAGAACAATATCTTGGTGTTGCCCTAACATTGCAAATAACCAGAATCTTTTAGTTGTTTTCCTTGATCTGACAACATTCTCCTTTGGATGAAAGATACAGACCCAATCACCTTGTCTTCTATGTTTCACACAGGTCAGGGGTAAGGACTTTGAGCAGGAGAAGACTAAGAACAGAATCTGTGTCTTACAGTTTAAGATTCTCCTGAAGCTTGATGGCACTTCATTAACCAAAAGCTTTGGAAATTTGTTCTATCTCCACATCCCATTGTAATAAGATTTTCAGGTGTTTTCTCTATGTCTAAACTGTCATTGTGAGAAGATCCATTTCATGCCTGGTTGAATGTAGACAGACACTCACTTTAGAATTCCACCGATCTGCCATCTTGTATATTATCAAATGAGTTATGAGATTAGTCAGGCTTGACCATGAACATGGTTTCTCAGGAAACCATGTGCTTGCCTAGAAATCAATGTTTTCTTTCCACTGAAATGCAGCCTATTTATTACTCCGTCAAGAATTTTGAAGAAGAACCATGTCGATAGAAACGTTCATCAACACCACTTGAGTGTTCACCCATTGGCGAACTCCAGTCCACGTGCTTGGCAACATTAATGAACTTAGTCCTCACATCAGTCAACAAAAGATAACTACTGTCTTTCTTATGGTCAGGAAACCAAGGCACAGAGGTAAGGCTCTTGCCTAAGGCTACACAGCTAAAAAGAGGTAGAACCAGGATGCAAATTGGGACTGACTGGTGCCAAAATGCTTCTTCCTAGTCACTGCACCCTACTTTTCCTGGACTCTTGGTGCACTGTTGCCTCTGAATGCACTCACATTTCTGTTCTCTGCTGGCCTCTCCTTCCTTCCCATAGCTTTCTTCTAGTTCATGATTTCTCAGCTGCTTCTTAAATAAGGAGCAGGAAAAAAGGAGTTGGACATATCTGCTTGGGTTTTTTTGTTTGTTTGTTTTGGGTTTCTATTTGTTTGTTTTTGAGAGAGAGAGAGAGTGTGTGTGGTGTGTGTGTGTGTGTGTGTGTGTGCATATGAGCAATGGAGGAAGGGTCAAAGGGGAATGAGTGAGAGAATCTTAAATAAGCTTCACACCCAGAACAGAGCCAGATGTGGGGCTGAATCTCAGGACCCAGAGATCCTGACCTGAGCAGAAATCAAGAGTCTGTAGCTTAACTGACTAAGCCACCAGGTGCCCCTGCATTTTGTCATTCTTAATATGACATCCTCCTCCCTAAGCAAGAGGCCAGTCCTTTCCTTGTCCATATCCCTTCTCTGACCAAAGCTTAAATGAAGCCCTTTTTTGCCATATTGTTATTTTTTCTGAGCCTCAGGAGTTCTGATTCTTACTATTGGTGGGAAAGAATTTTGTTATATACTGCATAGGTTACAATGCATTAGAAGACAAAGCTCTGAGGAAAATTTGAGATTACAATTTTGGGGTAATTTTTAAAAAGTCTGTAGCACAGAACTAAGGAATACTAAGAAAGTAAAGACTCTTTCAACTGAACTATGCATGAAGAGAGAACTGACATCTCTGTGGGGTACTTAATTATGTCTTAAAGAAGCTGACAAGGGTCACAGCAGACAAGAGAAGTGAAGATCAGTTAGTTGAAAATAATCAAGATGGCTTTCCTGATGGGGGTAATGCTGCTGAGTGGTAATGAAATTGGCCTACCTCGCTTCATGGGAGGAAAAGTGCGGGAGAGTAGAGTGGTGGAGGGAAGGCTTGGAGAGGTGTGCCTTCTTTCCTCCAGCCATTTAGCATGTCATTTTGGAGGCACAGAGAGAATATGTGACTTGCAGCAGATCACAGTGATGCTTACAGACACATTTCTGGGACTAGAATTAGGTCTCTTGCTTCCCAGTCTAGGATGAACTAATCTGAAATTGATGTCAAAGACAACTTGTTTAAACCTGTCTCTGGAAGAGGCTGAGAAACCTAAAGGTCTCAAAGAAACAAACAAAAGATACTATAAAGGGAAAAAAAGTAAAATGTACAAAATACAAAACCATAACATAAGAGCAGGGAAGTCCAATAAAATCCTGAAGTTTTTGTTTCTTTTGTGTCCATGACAACAACTCTGACACTTCTTTTGCAATATCAAAGACAATTTTTCACAAGGTGTTTTTATGCCTTCTATTTCCCTTCACACATTCATTGTAATACCGGATTTGTATGTGTTTATGGAGTCTGGTCTTGCCCAGCTTGAACTAACTGGTGTGTGAAGAGGGAGCCATAGAGAAAAGCCAATGCTGCATGGAAGCTACCAGAGCATATGTTCTGGTGGAAGAGACAAATGCCACACTCAACAAGCAGCAGCAGGTGGAATTTCCTCAGGAAATAATCCATGGGGTGCAGGTGGTGATATAATAGATTTCTGAAGGTCGGGTAGTAAATGGGTACTGATGAAGTCAAGGAAAATTTATTAAAGACATGGCCTTTATGCAGAGTTAGCAGAAAGGGACAAGATATTCTAGGCAGAATCATAAGGAAGGAACTGAACTATAAACATCATGGGATACAGCCATTGAGTTGGAGAACAGTAGAAAATGCAGTAAATGGGAGGGTGGGGCCAGTTTGTGGGAAATTTTGAATGTTATTTCTTTTTTTTAGATTTGTTTATTTATTTTGAGAGAGAGAGAGAGAGAGTAGGAGTAGGAGTAGGGGAAAGGAGTAGAGGGAGAGAATCTCCAGGAGACTCCACAATGAGCATGGAGCCCCAAGCAGGGCTCGAACCCATGACCTTGAGATCATGACCTAAACCAAAACCAAGAGTCGGACATTCAATTGACTGAGCCACCCTGATACCCTTAAATGTTATTTCTTCAAAAAACATTTCTTTCATATGTAATACATGCTAGGAACTGTGGTGGGGGCTGGGCAATCATTGGAAAACAAGGTCCATGGACTGTAGTTCAGAAAGGAAGATGTTCCATTCCAAAGGGGGATGACACAGTAGAATAAAGACAATGATAGTACAAACACCAAGGACATGGGAGCTTGTCATAGGACCATCTAGCTCAACCTGAGAGTCCTGTCAGGCAAATCTGGATGAAAGATGGGATGTTTAAGCTAGACCTAAAGGAAAATTAGGAGTTAGGTGATGAGGAGACAAGAGTAGTGAGTGTTTAGGGTAGAAGAGGGAATAGCAAGTACAAATATACAGAGGCAAAAGAGAGCCACCTAGAAGATATTTTGTGTAACCTGACATAGGAGGAGAGGGGACAAGTGATACAAAATCATGCTGAAGGAGAGGTGGCAGCAGGTCACGGAGTCCTTCAACAAACACAGACTGAGCCCTTGTTATCCAGAGGTATGTGGAGCATGTGGATGAATATCTTACCATTCCTGCCCAAAAGTGTTTACAGCATGGCAGGGTGATAGGTAAGTCACTAAAAAATATTAACAAAGACATATATGCTAAATACCATGATAAAGATAGGCATAGACAGGAGACCCACTAAGCAAATCAATTCATGGAATTTTGCCCACAGTTTATGCTCATTCCTTCAGCAAATATTTATTGAGCTCCATCTGTTATGTTAGAGACTGAGGATATAAAACCATATGAAACTCATTTCCTGTTTGTAAGGAGCTCACTATCTCCCAAGTGTGACATACAAGAATATTAGCATTTACATTCAAGCATGGTAAGGGTCTTGACAAAGATATTCATAGAGGACAGTGGGAGGAAGATAGTATATCCAGCTTAAGGACCAGAGAAGGCTGAAAGTAGAGACAAAAGATTGTTTCTTAAAGGCTGGGTAGGAAACAATTCAATGGGCAGAAGCAACCTCTCCAGAAGCAACCATCTCCAGGTAGATGGACTGACCCATATGAATCTGCCAACGTGTCACTCAGAGATACAGTGTTGCAATGCATATGGAAATGCTTGTAACTCAGCTTGTAGCACAGCTGCCTTGCATTATGGCCCAGCATAATTGCATTTTAATAGACCTCAAATCAGTCCTCTCTAGAGAGTGGACCATATATTCAGACAGTCTCCCTGGCCATGATTTCACCACTTGCTTTCATGTTTTAATCACATTCTCTAATAAAACATGAGCCTTTTAAAGGCAGTCATTCTTTCAGGGATCAAAGTCACCTGGGAGAGTTTGGTTGCCTGCCAAATTAAAGCTTGGCCTTGATTTGCTAGGCAGAGAAAGATTGTCCCAAAGATAAATATTTGGAGTTTGAAAGACATGGCCAGACTGCAATATATTTAAGTTATGGGGGATTACATTTCAAGCTTCAGCTCTTAAGTCTATCTATCCTCTTAATTTATTTGCTTAAATAAAAGATATGTGGGGAAACAATGAGGCTTAAAAGCACAATATTAGTAGCAAAATCTCAGGATAAACTTGTCCTGAGCAAATATGCAGTCAGAAAAAAAAAATGTAAATTTATAATCAGAACTTTTGTTCTTTTACTCTCCTAATATAGACATCTGCCTTATGGAAGGAATGAGAAAGTGGTTTTAGCATAGTTTTCTTGCTTTTAGTCTTGGCCCAGAAAAAAGGATAAACTCTACCTTTGTAAGAAATTTCCTATAATTGTAGGAGGAGCCCTGACCTAAGATTCAGGAAACCTGAAATTTTAACTGAGTAGCTCAGCTCTTACTGACCTCAGATTACTCAGTTTTTGAAAGGAGACTCCTAACAGGAGCACCGATGGAAAGACCAAATTTCTGAGCCTTTGTAATGGGAGATAATTGTATTAATCCAAGGTGGGTTGGCAGGTAGCTAGAGAGTGAAAATAGAAGCCATTGCTAATGGCTGCTGAAGTTTGTCCTGAGAAGGAGGGGGGTGTGATTCGCAGGCCCCGCAGAAGAGTCCGATTAATTTATGAAGACAGACAACAGACCAAATTAGATTTCTTCCTTCTCACTGTAAGAGATAGGGAAAGGTGAGCACAGGAGTTGTAACATTGAGGATGCTACATCTGAAGACCATTCAGATCCAAAGAGCGTATTCATACCAAATAGAGTGGTCAGATGTCCTGAAGCTTGAAGGGTTCTTGTGAGCTGGATGGAGCCATCAGCAATAGTTGATGCACTTCTCAGCTGCTCAAACTGACCCCTCTCAGAATAAATTTCACTATTTTCACACAAGGACGAAGACTACCAAATGTGATAGCACATGTCAAACTACCCTAAAGGTTCTGAAATAAAGAATTAAATATAAGATAATATCACTGCCTACACATCTCATCTAAAGAGCCATTTGGCCTAATTTCTCAGATATACTGGAATTCATCATGAGCATTTGACAATACTCTTATGCCTAGTAGGATGATGAACACAATGAATGGAACAATATTTATGCAGTTAATGAATACATCTTAGTTTAATTTTACATCTGGGTAGTTTTAGCCAGAGTTGGGTAAACTTGAACATTGAATTGGAACATTGTTTGGATGCTGTCTATCTTCATAACTCTTAGCCTAATCAATTATCATTTAAAAACTATGTTACTCAAAGGTCATCTAAACTATCACTCCACACCCATTAAGATAGCTGTTATTTTTAATTTTTTTTTTAATTTTTTAAATCAATACTTAAAGTAAGTATTGATTGAATCACTATATTGTGTACCTGAAACTAATATTACACTGTATGTTAACTAACTGGAAATTAAATAAAAACTTAAAAAATAAATAAACAATAAGAATCGAAGAGAATGAGAAATTGGAAACTTTAGACATCACAGGTGGAAATGTAAAATGATATGGCAGCTGTGAAAATCAGTTTGGCAGTTTCTCAAAAAGATAAACATAGAATCACCATATGATCCAGAAATTCCACTGTTGGGTATAGACCCAAAAAAGCTGAAAGTGGGGACTTGTACCCTGAAGTTACTAACAGCATTATTCACACAGCCAAAGGTGGAAACTACCCAAAGTTCCAATGGATAAGTGGCTAAGCAAAGTCTGGTATACATATACAATGGAATATTGTTTAATCTTAAAAAGGAGTGAAATTCTGAAACATGCTACGATATGGATGAACCTTGAAAACATATGCTAAGAGAAATAAGCACTCTGTCCTAACTCATATGAAGCACCTAGAATGGTCACATTCACAGAGATAGAAAGTAGAATAATGATTACCAGGGAGCAGAGGGAAGGGTAGTGAGGAGTTACTGTTTAATGGGTATAGAGTTCTACGTTTGAGATGATGAAAAGGTATGGAGGTGGATGGGTGCACCACAACATGAATGTGCTTAATACCACTAGATTGTACACTCATAAATGGTTAAAATTTTAAATTTGACATTAGGTAATTTTATCATATTTTAATATGATTTTTAAAAAGGACAAAGCTAACCAACCCCTATAATAACAACAACAAAAAGTCATCTTGAACCAATATTATAATACAGTAATACCAAGTAAGGACATTGAATCAATAATCAAAAACTACCCCCCCCAAAAAAATGCCCAGGACCATATGGCTTCACTAGTAAATTCTGCCAAACAGTCAAAATAGTATTAGTACCAATCCTTCTCAAACTCTTCCAAAAGATAGAAGAGAGAACTTTTCCAAGTTCATTTTGTGAGGCCAGCATTACCTCAAACCAAAACTAGACAAAGATGCCACAAAAAAAGAAAATTACAGACCAATATCACTGATGAACATGGATGCAAAGATCCCCAACAAAATATTTGTAAACTGAATGCAACTATGTATTCCAAGAATCATAAACCATCATTAAATGGTATTTATTTCAAAGATATAGAGCAGTCCAAAATCAATAAATCAGTCAATGTGATACATTGCATTACAAAATGAAAGATAAAAATTATATGATCATCTCAATAGACACAGAAAATAACACCTTACAAAATTCAACACCCATGTGTAATAAAAACTCTCAAAATAGTGGGTATAGGAGCACCTGTGTGGTTCAGTCAGTTAGGCATCCGACTCTTGGTTTCATTTCAGGTTATGATCTCGGGATCTTGAGATCAAGCCCCGCACCAGGCCCTGTGCTCAATGTGGAGTCTGCTTGAGATTCTCTCTCCCTCTGCCCAGCCCCACTCAAATAAATAAATAAACCTTAAAAAAAATAATGAGCATAAAAGGAACATATGTGAATATGATCAAGACCATGTGTGACAAGCCCACAGCTAACATCATACTCAATTATGAAAAGCTGAAAACCTTTCTCTTAAGATTAGGAACAAGACAAGGATGCCCACTCTTACCACCTCCATACAACATTGTATTCCTAGACAAGGAAAAGGAACAAAGGGCATCCAAGTTGGAAGGGAAGAAACAGAACTGTCACTATTTGCAAATGACATGATAAAGATAGAAAATCCTAAAGGCTCTATCGAAGAACTGCTAGAACTAACAAAAAAAATCAGTAAAGATGCAGGACTTGTGTCAATACACACACACAAAAACCTGTTGTGCTTCTAAACACTAATAATAAACTATCAAAAAGAGAAATAAAAAAAAATCCCATTTTCAAATACATCACAAAAATTAAATTTCTAGGAATAAATTTAACCAAGGAGGTGAAAAACTTGCATATTATAAACTACAAGAAATTAATGAAAGAAATTATAAAACACAAATAAATGGAAGGACATTACATGCTTAGGGATTGGAAGAGTTAATATTGTTAAAATGTCCATACTACCCAAAGCAATCTATAGATTCAATGCAATCCCTATCAAAATTCCAATAACATTTTTCAAAGAAATAAGCCAAATAATTCTAAAATTTGTAGGAACTACAAAAGAAGTCCATATAGCCAAAGCAGTCTTGAGAAAGAAGAACAAAGCTGGAGGTTCTTTTATCTCAATCCCTATTACAAAACTATAGTGTTTAAAACAATATCATCTTGACATAAAAACAGACACATAGATCAATGGAACAAAATGGACAGCCTTAATAAATAAAATGATACATATATGGCCACTTAGTTCATAAGAAAGGAGTCAAGAATATACAATGAGTAAAGGCAGTCTCTTCAATAAATAGTGTCAGGAAAACTGGATAGCTATGTGCAAAAGAATAAAAATTGACCACTCTCTTAAACCATACACAAAAATTAATTCAAAATGGATTACAGATAGGAATGTAAGACCCAAAACCATAAACCCCTAGAAGAAAATACATGACAAGTGCCTTGATATAGATCTTGGCAATAATTTTTTTAATCTGACACCAAAAGCAAAATCAACAAAAGCAAAATATAAATAATGGGAGTACATCATGCTAAAAACCTCTGCACAGTGAAGTAAACTGTCAACAAAATGGAAAGCCAACCTACTAAATGGGAGAAAATATTTGCAGGTCATATATCTGATAAGGAGCTAATATCCACAGTATATAAAGAACTCACAAAACTCAACAGCAAAAGAAAGGAAGGAAGGGAGGTAAAGAAGGAGGAGAAGGAAGAAGAAATGAGGAAAGAAAGAAGAAAGAGAGGGAAGAAAGAAATAAAAAGAAAAAATCCAATTAAAAAATGTGCAGAAGTCTACCACTGGGTATTTACCCTAAAGATACAAACATAGTGATCCGAAGGAACACATGCACCCGAATGTTTATAGCAGCAATGTCCACAATAGCCAAACTATGGAAAGAGCCTAGATGTCCATCAACAGATGAATGGGTAAAGAAGATGTGGTATATATACACAATGGAATACTATGCAGCCATCAAAAGAAATGAAATCTTGTCATTTGCGATGACATGGATGGAACTAGAGGGTATTATGCTTAGCGAAATAAGTCAATCGGAGAAAGACAACTATCATATGATCTCCCTGATATGAGGAAGTGAAGATGCAATGTGGGGGGTTTAGGGGGTAGGAAAAGAATAAATGAAATAAGATGGGATTGGGAGGGAGACAAACCATAAGAGACTCTTAATCTCACAAAACAAACTGAGGGTGGCCAGGGGGAGGGGGTTAGGAAGAGGGTGGTGGGGTTATGGACATTGGGGAAGGTATGTGTTATGGTGAGTGCTGAGAAGTGTGTAAACCTGGCGATTCACAGACCTGTACCCCTGCGGCTAATAATACATTATGTGTTTATAAAAAAAAATTTTTTTAATTTAAAAATGTGCAGAAGTCTAAACAGACATTTTTTCCAAAGAAGATATGGATCTGGCCAACAGACACATGAAGAGATGCTCAACATCACTAATCCTCAGGGAAATGCATATCAAAACTACAATGAGCTATCATCTCACACCTGTTAGAATAGCCAGCAGCAAAAAGACAAAAATAGTAAGTGTTGCGGAGAATGTGGAGAAAAGGAAACCCTTATGCACTGTTGGTGAATGTTGGAGAATGTAAATTGGTGCAGCCACTATGGAAAATAGTATGGAGGGCCCTCAAAAACTAAAAATAGAACTACCCTACGATCCAGCAATTCCAATTTGGTTATTTTTTGAAAAAACAGAAACACTAACTTGAAAAAATACATGTCCCTCCATGTTTATGGCAGCATTGTTTACAATAGCCAAGATGTGGAGACAACCTAAGTGTCCACTGATATATGAATTGATTAAAAATACTATAAGATAAACACACACAGAGAAGAATGTGATTCAGCTATAAAAAAGGAATAAAATCTTGCCGTTTGTGACAGCATAGATAGACCTCAAAGGTACTATGCTTAGGTGAAAGAAGTCAGACAGAGAAAGACAAATATGGTATCATCTCTCTTATATGTGTAATCTAAATAATAATAGTAATTAAATTTTAAAAGACAACTCATAGATACAGACAACAGATTGGTGGTTTCCAGAGGTGGGGGTCTGGGAGTGGGAGAAATGAGTGAAAGGGATATAAAATTAATGCAAAATTTTTTAAAGAGTGAAAAAGGGCTTTTATTATTGATAGCAGATATGACCCAAGACTATCTTGAGCCAACAAGACATGGGCATCCTAGCAGTGATTCCCTTGGTAATCTACAATGTACAGCATCATATTCATGACTCTATAAATAGAAATGTGTAGTCCATAATTATATATCAGTATCCTGTAATAAAATCACTTTAACTTTCTATTTTCCCAATTTCTTTACCCACAAAGCTTTATTTTCATATATACTCTAGTAATATCCTTTAAAACTAGCATCTTTTAAAATCTACTGTAGGAAGTACATGTGTTAGACCAACAATTCTCAAACATTTTGGGCACAAGTAACCTACATTCTTACAACTTTACAGTAACAAAAAAGCTAAGCCACCCCTATAATAATGATGACAACAAAAGTCATCCTGAACTAACACCAAATTACCACACTTCTAGCTTCTGCAACAATCTGGCAAATAAGTAATGAGGTGGAATTTTGTTTTGTTTTGCTTTAAATTAACATGTAATGTATTATTTGTTTCAGGGGTACAGGTCTGTGATTCATCAGTCTAACACAGTTCACAGCACTCACCACAACACATACCCTCCCCAAAGTCCATCACCCAGCCACCCCATCCCAGCCACAGCCCTCCCCTCCAGCAACCCTCAGTTTGTTTCCTGAGAGTAATAGTCTCTCATGAGGTGGAATTTTTAAGAAAAATTTTCTCACCACTTTCTCACTGAGTTTTCTACTTTCTTTCTCCACAGTAAACATACTGATTTTTAACCATGACTAAAATATGGATGAACTTATGGCTTGTGGATAGAATTGTGTAAAGTAGTGTGGTACCTGGGTGACTCAGTTGGTTGAGCATCTAACTTTTGATTTTGGCTCAAGTCATGATCTCAGGGTTGTGAGATCGAGCCCCATGTTGGGCTCCATGCTGGGCGTGGAGCCTGCTTAAAATAAAATTTTTACTCTCCCTTTCTCTCTCTCTTTCTCTCTCTCTGTCCCCTCTCTCACACACACACACACACACACACACACATACTCTCTCTCTCTCTCTCCAAAAAAAGAAGGAGAAGGAGAGGAAGAAGAATTAGAATTGCTTACAGTAGGAACAATGAATCCAATAAGAGAAATGCAAACACTCAACAAATGGGATTATTTAGAGAAAGGCAAGCAGATCTGCATATACTTTGAGTTCCTCCATCATAATTCTGTGGAGTATGAAAGTGAGAATTGGTCAGGGTTGACCTTGAACTAGTAAGAACATGCTCAAGCATTTCAGTGCTTATGTATTTTCAGTACTTAAAGAATGCTAGAGTGCTATGTAGTTATAAAGAGTCCTATCGAAAAAAAAAAGAATTAAAAAATAAAACTCTAGTATATAAAGATGTTAGTTGACCTTATTTAGAAACATGGCTTATCAGGGATCAAGTCCCACTATCTGGTTATATGGAATAAATGACATTATATTGCACTAAGTAATGAAAAAAGAGAGGTTGCAGATTTTCAGAGAAGTTTGAGGCAAAGAACAAAAGTAATTTTAATTGACATCACTCTGTACACTATCCAATATTTTATTCATAGACTTAAGAATATGTGGCAGCTGATTTTGATTTAAATTGAGTTGATTTAAACCACTGGTCAAGAACCACAGTAAACTAATTTCTTCTTCAGGAAAGAAATTTTTGTGAGTCAATTCCATATAATTTTTTGTTGTTTGACATCGCCTTAATACATATTCTGCACAACTCAGATGGGATGTAGAAGTCATTACTAGATTTACAGGGCACACATTTAAAAGTGGTGATTTTTCTGATACTGTTTTAGAAGTATCATCAGAAAAATGGAAGGAATGACTTTATTGTTTTATTTACTAAATAGAACTAAGACATATATTAGCAAAACAATTAGAGGACAAAACTTCAATTCAACTAGTTAAGTAATAATATTTGCTAATATTACCAAAAAACAAACACCAATATTATTTGCTAATATTACCAAAAAAAAACACTTGGAATGACCCAAGAAAGGAGAAAGCACTCACAGACTGGCTGGCATTCTTAAGTAACAAAAATATATAATTTATGATAATGTTTTCAAAATCAGCTTACATTTACACAGCATTTTCCCATAAATATGATCACACATTGCTTCATACATGGTGAAAGTTTGGTATAACTCTGATAAGAACTTATAAGGCGTGTTAGGATTCTCTAGAGAAACAGAATCAATAAGATGTCTATATTGAGAAAGAAAAAAGATTATATGGAATTGACTCACGCAATAATGGAGGCTGAGAAATACTAAGATCTACAAACACAAAGGTGGGAGTCAGATGAGCCAGTAATACATTATATTCTAATCAGTCCTATTTGGGTTTTTTTTTTTCTAGTTATACTTCCTAGGTTATGTATATACACGCATGTTTGTAGTGTGTGTGTGTTCACTTTCTCAGCCCCATGATTCTCACCCTTGCATTCTTGATTTATTTGTGAGGACCTCAAGCACAGCAGGCTTCAATAAGCCCTCCTTGTTGACCCTTTTCTGAGCCAGCTTGTCCAGTTGAGAGATCTACTGGATACCACCAAATTCGCTTAGTCCAGTCATGCTCTTGATTTGATCCTTGTTGTAAGGCTGTGTTTTAACCAAGCGTTTTTCCAAAGCCTTTTTAGTTTTATGCTTCTTTTGTTTTGGGTGAAGAAGCAGCTCCCTCTTCCAAAGCTACAAATCATCGAATTTCATAATTCTTTCTATACGGTTTTATTTCTTTTTGCAAACTACTTGAGTGTTTTTAGAGCTTATTTCATTCATGTGATAGCTTGGTACTTGTATTCTGTTTTCTGACCTCTTCCTCCAGATACTGCAGATGATATTTTTACCAAATGATCACCACTGAGTAAGATGGAAAACCAGTGCACTGGCTTTTGATATAAGTTTACTTACCGCCTGCCAAATAACCCCTTGGGAAATGCAACATATATTCAGTTATGATCGTTGTTATTTTTGGTGGTGTTGTAGAACTCACTACCAGGCTCCTGCTTCCATCTAGAGCAGTCGGGATAGACTAGCATTTGCTACTGCAACAAACACACTCCATAATTTCAGAAACTTGTAATAAGATAGGACCATTTCCTACTGATGCTGACTGCTGTGAGTTGGCTATGGGCTCTCTTCCATGTTCCTCGCTCCTGGACCCAGACTAATGAAGCAGTCACCATCTCAAATGCTGTCACTTGCCTTGACAGGAGGAAAATAAGAATGTATCAAATTGTGCATTGGCTCTCACCTTTGTTGTGTGCTTAATTGGCGAAAGCAACAGATTAAATTAATACAAGGGAGTGAAGAAGAGCAATCTAATTATGTGTTAGAGGAGGACGTGTAGACGTATTTGGTTGATAGTAGTATTGACTACCACTCCCTTCCTAAGGGCATACATAACCAGAGTTTTCCAAATAAAATCAGTTTTTAGTTTGTATGTACTCTGAAAGTCTTCAGTTTGCAATCCTTTGTCCAGACACACATTTGCATTTGTAAAGTAGGATAACTGAAACTCTCTAGAATTTATACAAAGAAACTCAGCACGTGAGTTTCAGGACGGGATCCTTACTAAATTGCAAAGGGCAGTGTGTTATTGTAAAAAGAGCTGGTTCCAGTATGAACTAGGTTCAAGTCTCAGCTACACAGCTGTATGTCTGAGCTGATGTGGCTAAATCAGTTTAGCTCTCCAAACTTCACACTCTTCATTTGCCAAAGAGCAATATGTTCGAGCCTACTTTCCTGCATGAGCTGTTGTAAATATACAGTTTAAAATATTATTGAAGGTGCTTCAACAATTCTATTTATTAGATTGGCATTTATTGCTGGAGTGTGTAACAAGTCATTCAGTGTTTCCATTGCTAGACTGAAGTTTATCGCTGGAGTGTGTCATTTTGGGAAAGACAAGTCTTGTCTTGCTAGTTGAACTTACACATCCAAGGACTCCTAAGGAAAAGGCAATTGCTCTGGTCATGTATGTGTTTCAAAAGTCTCGCTCTTTAGGAAGTAGCTGATTGTCAGATGAGAAGAGAGACTCAATTAGGCAGCCAACCAGCAAAGCTGAGGATTTTTGTGATCAACAGTAAAGGCTCTGCGTGAAGCCAAATGTTTGTTTGAGAAAAGAAATCAGAGAACAGGAAGCCAGTTAGAGCCAGTGTCCTTTATTGTAACAAAGCTCAAAGATCTCTGAAAACAGATTCTCCAAGAAGCATCCTTCAGTTCAACTGAAGGGTGGGCTACCCGTGTTAAATCCCAAAGGAGCTTACTGATTTCATGGAATTTGTTGGGTGGAAGTCAAATAAAATGATGCTGGGCTTCATTCTGTTCCCTCTTGGAGAATCCATCTCAACTCTTTAAGGGTTAAGACGAAAATACTTTCTCCTGAATTAACTGGCTACTTCAGTCCTAAGGCAATGGTTCTTGAGCTTTGAGTCCATGAGGAGCATATTAGAACATTACAATTCTAAGATCCTGCCCCAGATTTCCAGTTTTTGATTGGATGGTTTCAGGATCAGATGTGGGAAGCTATATGCAGGTAGACTGAGATTTGAAAAATCCTGGACCAATGTCTCCCCAGCGGTGTTGTAAACTAGAATCGCCTGCCAAGTTTTTAAATAGAACTGTACATGGGCTCCCTCCAGACCAAGTATTTGAGAATCTCTGAGGGCAGGGGCCCAAGCATAGCTATTTTTTTTAAAGCATCCAGGGAATTCTGATGTGCAACCAGGCAGAGAACCTCTGTAGCCTAAAGAGATCTCTTCAGGGTAAAGGATGTGATGTCAGTGTCCTGAAAGGTATTTAACAGTCTAGGTTTCTCTTTTGTAAATATCATAGGACATGGAAGCAGAAGGTAACTAACTAATAGGACTAAAGTTTGTGACTTAGGATGTCTGTAGTGTCCTAACAGGATAAGCATCTTAAGACCGGAAATTCCCCAGTCTAGACTCTGAGGAAAAAGGGGTGGAAAGCCAACACCCTCCCCAGTCCTATCCATGCTGATCCTACCATTCTGTCAACACTAACACTAACACGTCCCTAATCTCCCCTTCTCCCCACCCCAGTTCTGTCCTCCTGGGATGCCTCCTGGGTCTCCAAACTTATCTGTGAAGAATTTCTATCTTCCTTCCACAGATCATTTCTCTCTCAACCACTTCACTGCAAAGTCTTTTTAGTTAAATTAAACTCCATTTTTCATGTATTGTTATTGTGATAGCACCCCTCCTTTTTTTTTTCAATTTATTTAAACTAAAAAAAAAATTTTTTTTTTAATTTTTAAAGTCCAGCTGGTAAAAAAGAATGAGATCTCTTTCCATTTGTGACAACAAGGGTGGACCTAGAGTGGATAAATCCTAAGTAAAATAAGTCAGAGAAAGACAAATATCTTATGATTTCACTCACATGTGGAAGTAAAGAAACAAAACAACCAATTTCCTTAAAAAAGTATCTCCAAAGGAGACCATTACTCCTATCCTCACCCAGTTCATATTCTTATTGCTCTTCTCTGAATCTTTCAGATAATTACTACAGAGCTCTTGTCTCTCCGGGAACATCTCTGCTTTAACTTGTGCACCAGATGGTTTTATAAGTGTTCCCATACTCTCAACATTGTATTCTACTAATCTTCTTTTCCCCCCAATTTTTTTTTTAACTTAACACACATTGAGCATCTTTAAAGAGCTGGGTACCAGGATGGACACTCTAAAGAGGCACAATAGAATTCTCACTCTTAATGATAGGTAAGGAGAAGAGGCTCCGTGAGGTGTGATTTTTCAAGTACATGAGACGAACCAGTAGAATGAGAACACAGATCTATTTGGCTAAAAACACAAGTTCTTGTTATCAGTTTATTTATTTATTTTTTTAAAGACTTTATTTATTTATTTGATAGAGAGAGATCACAAGTAGGTAGAGAGAGAGAGGGAGAAGCAGGCTCCACATCAAGTGGAGAGCCAGATGCGGGACTCCATCCCACGACCCTGAGATCATGACCTGAGCTGAAGGCAGAGGCTTAACCCACTGAGCTGCCCAGGCACCCATGTTTATTTTTAAATTATTTGTTTATCATTAACTATTTCAGAAACACACAGAGATATAGCACACAATATAATGAATATCTCAGTACTGGCCACTTTGTTTAAGAAATGGAATTTAAAATAAATTTGGAAGCCCTATAGGTACTGATCTGATTGTATTCTGTCACTCATCTTCCAACACTGAAGCTGACTGTAGATGGAGCTGGAGCCAGGATAACCCTCGAGAATTGTCCCCAGTTGCAGTAAGGGCCCTTATATCCCAGCATTGACCAGTCATTGGAAATGGGCTGACATTAGAGGGAGGGTACATAACCCAGGATGAAGCATCTCCCTTTGTCCAAAGGACTCAGCTGTGAGTTCTCAAAAGCTAACATTCCTGATAGTTGGGAAAATAGAGCCTTAGTCTTGAATGGAGAACCTGAGAGATAAATGGCAGCATCTGATAGATGTTGATTGAATATTTGCTACGTTGTTGACTTGTGTTTGCACCTACTCATAAAATAATTTGAGCTTAATGTTAATAAAATTGTTGGTCCAGTTTCTTGGAGTTTTAAATCTGTCATTTTCTAGATCTGCTATGAAGCTTAAGAAATCTTATCAAATAAATTGATCTTTTTTTCCCTATGATCTGATATTATTTCTTCCTTGAATGTTTGGAAGAACTTACTGGTAAAACTGTCTGAATTGGTATTTTTAAGCTTTTTAGTGTGGTAGTTTTTTTATTTAGATTCAATTAGCCAATATATAGTAAGTACATCATTAGTTTTTGGTGTAATTCTAGATATAATTGCTATAATTTTTTTTTTAAATAACTACATTGGTGTACCTGTGTAGCTCAATCGGTTGAGCAGGTGACTCTTGGTCTTGGCTCAGGTTATGATCTCAGGGTCGTGAAATCAAGCCCACGTGAGGCTCTCCAATCACCATCAGTTGCTTGGGATTTTTTCCTCCTTCCTCTCTCTCCCACTCTGCTCCTCCCCTTGCTCTCTGTCTCTCTCTCTTAAAAAATAAACAAATAAAATATTTGAAAAATTGTAACTACATTTTTTCTTCTTGAATCAGTTTTGGTGATTTTTTTTTAAACTGTCGAGTGTACATTTTCATTTATCGGGATGAGTTGTTCACTAACATCCTCTAATCTCTTTGAATCACTACTCTACCTATACTTACATCCCCCCTTCATTACTATTATTGTAAACATATGTTTTCTTTAAAGTCCATTTAATTTTTTATCAAGTTTGTCACAAAGATGCTTATCTTATTAGTGATTTGGAGGAATTACCTTTTAACATTTTGATGTTAATTTTTCTTTCTAATTTGTTAATTTCTGCTTATTTTGTATTACATTTTTTCTACAATATTTGTATTATTTTTTTTCTTTTACTATAAAACTTCATTAGGATGCTTTTCTAATTAAATTTCAATATTTCTTTTTTCCTAAATAATGAAATGTTATTTAACACAAACACATAAGTCCGTATGTTTCCCTTCAAAAACTGCATCTACACATTTCTTATCAGTTTTGTAATGTATTGCTTTCATTACTGTTCTGTTTCATTTTCTTTTTCTAATATGAATTTTTCTATGAGCCATGAATTATTTAGGTGTGTGTGCTTTTAAAATTTTTAGATCTCTTTTTAAGTTATAGTTTAGTTTTTGATACCGTACTTAATTTTATTTTAGTTAGCATACCCAGTCTGTAAAGAACCAGGAATTAATTTTTAGAGAGTCATATTAAGGCATTAGAAGGCAAATTGCATATATGTTTCATGAGCACTTAAGAAAAGTGAATATTCTCTAATTGTTCTGTATCAAATTTTGTACATATCCATTACGTCAAGTCTGTTAATTGGGTGATTCAAACCTTTTTGTTGTCTGTCCCTCTTCTCTCTCTCAAAAAATAAACCTTTGTTCATCTAATCTAACCTTTCCTGGGAGAGATGTATTACAAGCTCCTTACAGGGGGTCCCTGAGTGGCTCAGTTGATTACTTATACTACTCTTCATTTCAGCTCAGGTCATGATCTCAGGATGGTGAGATCAAGCCCCATATCAGACTCTGCAGTGGACATGGAGCCTGCTTAGGATTCTCTCTCTCCTTCTTCCTCTGCCCTCCCTTCCATGCTCTCTCTCTCTCTTTCTCTCTCTCTAAAAAAAATAATAATAAATAAAAGATCCTAACAGGATGATCAATTTTTCATACTTTCATAACTTTATCATACTTACAGCATTTGTTTTTATTGCCATGGTATTAAAGTTTAGAATTCTGTATCTTTTTGAATTGAAACTGTTAATCATTTTGTAGAAGCCGTTTTATCCTTAATAACTTTTTTTACCTTAAATTTTACTTTTTCTGATATTAACAGAGCTACACCAGTTATTTGTTTATGATGATATGGCATTTTCTTGTATCTTAATTTCATTTTTCTACCTCTTTATATTTTGGGTTAGTGTCACATAAACAGCAGATTAAATTTTAAAATTTTTAACAGCCATTGGATAACCACTATCTCTTAACTGGACTGCTTTGGCAGTTAACACATGTTTTCATTTTTCCACATACATAAATACTTGAATTTACAATATTTTCAAGCTTATCCATGTTACCCTGATTTCTTTGCAATTTTCTTCCCTCCTTTCCATCTTCATCTCAAAATTTGTGTCATATATTTAGATTATTTTAACAATTATGGTTAAACAGTCATCCTATACACATCAGGATAAAATTAGCAATGCTACAATGTGAGCAATCTTCAATCTCAGTGGCTTAACCCAACAAAATTCATTTCTTGCTATGCAGAGACCACTACAGGTAGTGGTTCTCAATAAGTCAGGCTACTATGAGAACATCAGGAGGCACAGGAGGCAAAAAGGTGTGCAAGTGTCTTGTCAGGTCCTCAGCCCTGAAGTGATGGATACCTGCCACTCTCAGTCACATTTCCTTGCCCAGAAATAATCACATGGCCCTTCCAAACTAGAAGGAAATTGAGAGGTAAGATGTTTTGGAAGAAGAGCTGAGATATTTCAGAGCACTCTGACGGTCTGCCACACATGTTTAACCCAACAGAATCTGAATCAAATCAACATCTCCATCCTTCCACCATACAGTTTAGGGACACTAGAATATTTCACTCTGATTGATCTTTTCTTCATACCAGTCACAGTTTCCCAGTGATATATTTTGTTATAATATTGCTTTTTAATTCTTTTATTAAATATTATTCTTTTTTTTAAATTATGACTGCTACTATTGCCTTATGGTCATTGCTTATTGAATTTCCCACGTTTCATCAGTTTCTTTTTTCACTGTCCAGTTATTCCTTTTGGACTCAGTTTATCTCAGTAGATCCTTTGAAAGTTACAATGCCAAAGGTTAATTCAAGGAAAACTCACTTTCTTCTGAAAATATTTCTATTTTTCACTTGTTCTGAAACAACAATTTGTCAAGGCACAGAGATGAATATTGACAATTACTTCTCTGTAAGTTGAAGATATAACCACACTGTTCTGCCTTCTATTGTTACTTTGACAAGTTTGCTAAAATTTTAGTTATTCTTCTATCACAGGTAATCAGTCTTTCCCTCTGACTGCTCTTAAGAGCTTCTTTTGTCTTCGATGTTCCATAGCGTAGTACAATAAATCTACAATAATTACACTGGAGATTTCTAACTTCCTGAATGCAATAACTAATGTCTTCCATTAATTCTGAAAATTTTCAGTTGTTTACATGAATTTGTGTTTATCTTCTTTCCATTCTCTGTCTCTTAATTTCTTTTCATATTTCTTATAATTTGGCTCTCTGTGCTCCATTCTTCATAACTCCAGATTTAGGTTGTTGCTTTTTTCTTTAGTTTCTGTAATCTAATCCACCAAGTTTTTGTCAATGATGGTGATTTCCATTTGGCTATCTACCAGGTCTCTCTTCAAATGTGCTCACACCATTTTTAGAATCTGTTGTTTCTTTCTCAAGCTTTCTCCTCTGTTCTTTATTTCTAAAATAGGTTTATTTCATATATTGTATGATAATTCTATTACCTCAAGTTCTTCTGAATCTCATTCCATTTTTTTGTTTAATGAGCTGACTCACTCACTATGGCTATTCCATCATGTGTTTTAATACATTGTATTGGGTTGTGGCTCACTTTATCATGCACTGCAAAATACTGAATTAATGCATTTGGGAGGATGGGTTCTTTTTTCTACAAGAATGTGAGGTGGCATAGTTTGAGGGCATGTCAATTTCTTTGTTTGGCATTTCCCAGAACACAATAGAAGTGCAAATTTTATCCCCCAAACTGTGTAGGCCTAAATCTTAGAATCGCAGTGTTCTTCCATGCTCCTTTCCTGACTCTTATGGACAATCATGGATCCTGACTCCATTATGGACAATCATGGAGTGCCTTGATAATCACTGCCATAGGACTGAAACATCCATATAATTCAGAAGAAAGTACCTCATTTCTAACCCTTATAAAGCTTGATTAATTTCTCAAGAGGGATTAGAATGATCCCAGCAACATTTCATTCGATTCCCACCCACCAAAATGCGTGAGTTCATTATGCTCGTTTGGGAATTAGCATTGTCAGCAAATTCTTCAGTCAAATCAAGGGTGGTCTTTTAGGAATCTGTTTCATGCCTGGAGCTGAGTCACTGAGATAGATATCCTTCCACATCCTTCCACTGTCCTGAGTCAAGCAGTCTGGTGGATAAGAATCTAGGCTGTCCTTTGAGTATATACTAATGTTAGATTAAGAGTTCTTGAAGGACAAACCAAAAACAAGACAATGAGACGCCCAAGGAAAATCATTTTGAGACAAGAGGTTTGGCAGAATGGGCTGATTTAGTAACCAGGATAGAAGATAAAGTAGCTGGTAGTTCTAGGTCTGGCATGAGCTGGCTCCAGTTGTCTGGTTTCTGTTGATCTACTTTTCTCCCCTCCCCACACTAGAGTGAGGGTGCCATGAGAAGCAGACATCAGAAAGAACCACTTCACAAGGGCCCAGCAGCTTTGCTGTGGTTTGCCATACCCACCCCCTGCAAAAGCTGGCAATGAAAGCAGAAACATATAAAGAGGAAGGAGAGCCTAGAAATAAGGGGTGTGGACAAGGCAGCCTTGGAGCCACCACCCTCCCATCTCGACTCATGTGAGAAGGTATTCTTGCCCCCACCTCTACCCTCATTATGGAATTGCATGACCCTCCCAAGTGTCTTTGTAAAAAGTAAGTTCTGCAGATGTTACAGAAAAAGATTGAGCTTCATGATGCTGGAACAGTTGGGTGTTTGTGACATTCAGATTTTGTGGAACATTTTATTCACTAATGGATCAAACTTGGGATATACTGGTTAACATATTCCAAACCTTGTCCAGGATTATTCTGAAGTCTGGATCAGCCCATGTATATCATCCTGAAATCACTATCCTTAAGAAATATTAAAACCAGTCAAAATAAATATCATCTATTGTGCTCTTTTCCTACTCAATTTCTCTGTGTCTTCATACATTGTCATCTTCTCTATTTCTCTTAGATGAGAGGTGTGTTTCTTCTTTTAAGGAGGGTATTCTGTCCTGACATGCCTTCCCATCTGCCTTCTCTAGGAGTTTTTCCTATTAATAATTCCCTTTCTTTTGCACATTATGTTTCCTTCTCTTCCTGGCAATTTTCCTCTGCTGATAAACATGTTTGAGCCTCTAGATCCTAACAGCAAACAAGAGACTGAAACTGAATGCTTGATCCACTCACACCAAC
The DNA here is from genome assembly GCF_010015895.1 of Lontra canadensis. Classification (NCBI taxonomy): domain Eukaryota; kingdom Metazoa; phylum Chordata; class Mammalia; order Carnivora; family Mustelidae; genus Lontra; species Lontra canadensis. The sequence goes on from NW_022631111.1 coordinate 309,258, forward strand.
ACCTTTGGACACTGATGGGCACTCAGCTATTCACTCTCCCTGTGTTTTCCCTTCTTAAAAAGACTAAGGAGGGGAGCACCTGGCTGGCTAAGGGGGTGAAAGCCTCTGCCTTCAGCTCAGGTGATGATCCCAAGGTCCTGGGATCAAGCCCTGCATCCAGCTCTCTGCTCAACAGGGAGCCTGCTTCCTCCTCTCTCTCTCTGCCTGCCTCTCTGCCTACTTGTGATCACTGTCTGCCAAGTAAAAAAAAAATCTTTAAAAAAATAAAAAAAAAAAAAAAAGACTAAGGAGGGACCCCTATCCCAGGAGTATGCCACAGAGAGGGCAAGGGATCTAGAGTATTCATGCATTTTATCCACAGTTGTGATATAAGGCAGAGTCACTGTAGCCAAGGGTCAGTCCAGAAATTAAGTCAAGCGTACACCCGGAGAAAATCTACTAACCAGTTTCCCAAATCTGAAAGAAGCCATCTTAAAGTAGGGACAAGTTCAAATGGGAGCCCGCCAGAAAGCCCAGGGGGCCAGGGAAAGAAGTATAGGGGGAGTAATTCTGGAGCCAATGAGGAGTTGTTACTGTACATACTCAGTCCCTGGTTTCTGGGGTTTCAGGTGCCTATTCAAGGTAATCACAGGTGAAACAAGAAGCAACAAGTAAGGGAATATTGGAACTTGAATTTTGGGCTTTCATCGCTGTTTCTATTTTTCTGCTGCTGCAGACTCCAATCCAAGGCCCTAGTGACCCTGAATTCACATGTGTGTATCAGCTGATGTTTCCAAGACACATGTAAATGGCAGCCATGGGGATAGCTGAAGGTGGACCCGGACTCCTACATTTGATATTTTTCTTGACCTTTTCATCTAGATCTTCTGTTTACAATCAAGATAAATTACTTTTTAACCTACTCAGTGGCCTAATGTTTGCGTTTTGTAACATCCCTTCCTTTCTTGCCCACGAGAAGACATAAATGAAAAGGGTTCCCAGGTGCTAACGTTACTGACAAAGGTGATATCTGAGAAGGGGATGGATACCAGAAGCCTGAACCTATCGCTGAAAACTGGTATCTTTTAAGGATCCCCCAAATAACCATATTTTTAATTTTTCAGATTAAAACATACGCAGACGTAGCGATAGCATCCAAATGCTACTCTGGGTCAGTCCTTGCATAGACATAATGTTAGCTCTCCAGGTTGGATGAGTCTAGGAAAAACAACTGAATCTATACATCTCTCTTTTTGTTTTCAAGAGATCATCCGTGTTTTTTTCCCAGTCAAGATTTTCAACAAGCCCGTTATTGTTCTAAACATACTTATCTGTCAGCAGCGAGCTTTGATTCCTGTGGTGTTGATCTTCAGCAAAGACACGGGCTTGCTTTTGAAAAACAGAAGTACATGCCAGTGTATCTTAGCTGCCAGGTTTCTGCTCATTTTCTCTGAGTGCAGATTTGCTCGCCTCCCCTGACTCGGAGTCAGCCTTACCCCAGCAGGCCTTATTATTCAAAACTGCATAATCTCTTCCTCCATTACAAGAAAACCACCTGGAGAAAACCAGACATTTTTAACCCGTTAGTTCTCTCACAGGCCCGCACAGCTTTCTGCACCGCTGGTGAGGAGACGTCTCTGGGCCTGCTGAGGCCAACTCCGTTCATGTTGGTGACGGAGGGGCTCCTCTGGGCACCTCCTGCTACATGTGCTCACTGTGCCTTTGTGAGGAGACCTGATAAGGGCGGCCTTTGGACCCTTAAGCTTCCTTCAGCTAGGGGTGAGGAGTGCTTCGGGGACTCATGTTGCCTCATAAAAGCTAACAATATGAGGCTGGATGAAAAGCAGGGTGCTCCCTGAGGGGAAATTGTAGGAGTGTGGACAGGTACAGGAAGGAATGACAAAAATGTTAGATATCCCCCCACCCCCAGTCCATCTCTTTCTCACTCTCTGGTTTTCCACCTCAGCACACACACACACACACCCACACACACACCCCCTACAGTACTCCCTTTTCTAAAATCTATTTATCTCTTGTATGGAGTTGCCAAAGAAGGGTCCGAACCCTAATTTTAAAAATTGGCACCCCCTGCCCTCAGCAAGAGAGGAACTGGTTAAATAAAAATCTTTCCAGAATCTGATCTCAGTCCCTTCTGGGCCTCTGGGCTCAGTGATTTGTACAAGTTCCTATCCTTCTTTTGCTTATTCTATCTACCTAATCTTTCTGATTCTTATTGCTGAGTAGATGTCTTCTCCCATGACCAAAGCAAACAATAACTTCTATTGACCTCAGCTTTAGGTACAGTTCAGAGTGTAAGTGTGTTTGTTGGATTCTGGGATTCAAAAATGTACGGGAAAACTCCTATTCCCAAATGGTTTCTGAGCTGACTGAGGAACTCTGACGTGGACTAATCTTTGTGAGATAACCATTATTGTGAGGCGATTAAGGCTTGGGCAGTTTAAGGAACACGTAGCTGTTCACGTTTGGAGTCATAATTCGAATTTAAGTTTTCTGATGGCAAAAGTTCATTCTTTTCAAGTCATCATATGGTCTCCAAAAGATACATACACGAAGTTAAATAGCTGAGCAAGTAAATGAGCATAGTTCAAGGGAAAAGCAACCATCAGGAGCCTTCCCATGCACATTTAAATGCCAAAGAATCTGCACCAGCAAAAGTCTATACCCTTCCTGGGCTTAATCCCCACACCGACACCAGCTGCTGAAATGAAGACAGAAGGGTGGGAAGAAATGTTAAGACCAAGTCAAAGGGAGTCGTTTAAAAGTAAAGAATGCCTAGAAAGCTTTTCTCAAACAAAAGTTCACCAAGAATTTCTGGGGAATGGGGAGGGGGTGGTTTTCTGTGTTATGCTCAGAAGGTCAAATAGCACAGAGAATGAGAGAGTAGGTAGCAGAGAAAATTTACATTTGAAAAAGTAGATTTCTAGTTTTTCATTAACGCACACGTAAGAACATTGAAATGTTGAAAGAAGAAAGAGCTAAAGCTACAGAAATACACTTAATGAAAATCCCCTACGTGGACTGTTGCCAATTCAAGAAACAGAACAAATGGTCCCTGGAATTAGACTGGTGGGCTCAATGTGATCACATGAACACTTGAATGCAGAGGCTGTCCTGGCTAAAGTCACAGAAATGGGATAGAAAAGAGGCAGAAGAGATTCCCAGCACCAGAGAGGCTCAAGCCTGCTGCTGTTAGTTTTGACAATGGATGGAGCCACCAGCCAGAGAATGCAAGTGGCTTTTACAAGGTAACACTGGTTGATACCCAGCTGACCGCCAGCAAGCAAGCAGGAACTCAGTCCTACAGAGTCGTGGCCCTGAGTTCTACCAACAACCTCAATGAGCCTGGGAGCAGATTCTTTCCTGGAGCCTCCGGCAAGGAATACAGCTCCATCAGATTCTCCATTTTGGCTTGTGGACCTTGGAGCAGAGAAAAAAGCTGAACCCACTGGATTTCTGGCAAGCAAAACTGTGAGCTAATAAATTCATGTCATTATAAGCTGCAAGGTTTATGACCAATTTGTTAGAGCAGCAATAGAAAACGAACATAGATCTGATCTCTTCTCTCCTGGAGTTTGCATTCTAGTGGGTCGGGTAACAAGGAAATAAGCTTAAAAAACAAAAACAAAAACAAAAAACAGTCACGGAGTGTAAAATAACTGCTGTGTGAGAAATAAGCAAACAGATGAAATGGAGAAGGCCCTAGGGGACCTGTATAATAAGAGCTGTTGGTAAAAGTGATATTTAAGCTGATAGGAAGGGAAGGAGCTGGCCGCTCAAAGAACCAGAATAAGAGCATCCCATGCTGAGAGAACAGACATGTAAAGGCAGTGAGGTGTGGGACAGTTCAGGGTATTCAAGAAACCAAAAGATGTCCAGTAAGGTCAAGTGTAACAAAGGGCAAAATTTCAAAAAAAAAATGGGGTTGTAAAGACAGGCCAAGCAGATAGCATGCAGGGTTTTATGATAAAAAATTGGGATTTTATTCTAAGTGCAGTAGGGAATCCTTGTAAGCTTTTAAGCAGAAGAGTGCTACTGAGGATGGAATTCTGAAACAGAATAAGGGCATTAGTAAGAAAACTGGAGAAATTAAAAAAATGTCCTCAGCTTAGTTAACAGCGTTGTGCCAATGCAGATTTCTTCACTTTGGTAATCGTGCCACAGTTATGTAAGGTGTGAACATTCGTGAGGGCTGGGTGAGGTTTTGCGGGAACTCTCTGTACTATCTTTGCAATTCTTCCGCAAGCCTAGAGTTATTTCAAAATGAGAAAGAAAAGAATGCTATGAACCACTTTTTTAAGTTAGGAAGAGAAGGCTTCCGTCTCAGGTGGAGCACAAGTCATAGAGGCCGAATTGGGAGAGTGACTACAGTTAGGAAATGAATTCCGTAACCCAGTGGTAGACAATGGAGCAGAGAATTTGCCAAGAGGCAGGCTCAGAACCTGCATTTGAAGTAGAATCCCCAGGACCTGATGACAAATGAAGTGTGTGTGTCCATGGGCACGCATGAACAAGTGTATTCACCATTGAAGTGAGCAATGAATAAAGAGGGTTGGGGGGGGGGGGAAGAGGTCTGATTTCTGTCTGAGAAACCAGGCAGCGTCCTCATTAACTAGTGGGTAGACTGCAGAATGTGGGGAGAAAGGAATAGGAGTTTGTAAGAACGATGGGTCTCTAAATGAAGATATCCTATGTGCTCACAGGTGAGGTTGGGACTGGAGATGGATGTTAGGTAGCTGGGAGCAGAAACTTGTTATTTAAATGCTGCTCCCTTGTGGTAGGAGGAAAGAGGCACCTGTTTCTTACAAACAACCAAAAAAGGTAACTTCTAGGAGAGAACCTCGTAAGGTTGGGCCAGCAGCTTCGAGTTAGAGAGTGGAAGACTGCCCATGGGAAAAAGGATGCTTTTAAACTTTCACTGTGCCTTTTTTCTTTGTTGATAAAATTCCTATCAGAAATGTTATGATGTCACAGTTCTGCTTAGCAGAACTAAGGAAAAAAATTATCTGTTTATGCTTGAGCCAGAGTAAAAAGGGGAGCGTAATAGAGGTGAGTCAAGATTATGGACCATCTATGGAAGATATTCTGGAGACAGAAATTTCGTTTGTATTTTGAACCAGGAGCTGCTCTTTTCAGTGACTACTTCACATATGTGTGTTTGTGTATACACATATACATAAAATAGATCATATATATATATATATATATGTATGTATGTATTTACAAAATAAATATGTATATTTATATCTATAGCTTCACAAAACAAGACAGCCATTTCTTCATACCAGACATTCTGGGACAGAAATTATGGCATGTGAAAATTGTTGCTGAGTTTCTCATTAGAAAATCCATAAAGAAATTTCTGGGTAGCATATTTTAATTTAAAGTGCAAGACATTTTATATTATTCCCCCAAATCAAAGCAATAAGATTGGATGCTCTTAATGAAGCATTGATGAAGTCTCAATTAGGATGATAGCCAAATGAGAGGATGGGAAAATATCCACACTTAACAGACTTATAATGTATCTAAGCCAAGGATGAAGGAGAATTCCCCTCATTACCTTCTTTTTTAGAATGATTGCATAGGACATTCACTTCATTGGTCCAACTACAGAGTTCAATGTCCATCTCACTCTACACAATGTACGAACTGAGGTTTTAATAAAAGACGAATCCAGAGATGAGAGACAAAACCTGGACCACCATCTCCATGTAGCTTGGATTATATTGCAAAATGGATGATCTGGTCTTCTTCGTTAGTTTGTTCAACTGCTACATCAGAAACACACATTCCCTTTAATTAATTAAACATAAAACTGTTTAAATTTTAGATCTGTTGTATAATATTATAGGCCAAAAATAATATCTATTTTTATAGAAGAAATATATATTTATTATTCTACAAAGAATAATTTGGTATCACTGGGATGAATCCAACCTTGTTTTCCAAGTGGAAATTTTTTCTAATAATTTTATATTTATTGAGTTTGAGTCAGGACCTTGAAGACAGATGCCATTTCCTGCACAAGTTCTTTAGTTCTCATTTGAACCTGTGGAAGACAACAGGGCAGGCGAATGTTAAGTACAACTCCTGGGCCATGTCCTTAAGAGCCTGCCCCTGACTTTTCCAGTAGTTTCATGCTCTGGACCACAGTGCTCCACTGTGAGAAAGCTGGAGACGCTTGAATGTCCCAGTTCTCTCCAGTTGTCACCAATGTGGCTCTCCCCTGTAGACCTCTCCTCGTTTCCCCTGAACACAGTCTAGCTTTCCATCATCGAGCAGTGTGTCCAACCCCGGCTATCTACTACTCTAGGCATCGGTTCCTTTGCTGTTGACCTTGGCTGCATGGGCAGATAATAGTGCCCTGGCACAGACTGCTTTTCACTGGGCAGTTACTTAAGTATCAGAGTCCAGATGGAAACAAAAAAAAAAAAAAAAAGAAAGAAAGAAAGAGAAAAAGCTCTTTATTAACGAGGGAGTTGTTGGTGCTACCTGCTGAGTCTTTTGAGAGGAGCTCCCAGACCAAGCTGACCCTTCAAGGAAAGAGGGAAGATGTCCCATGAAGCAATTGTACAAGCCTCTTAGTGGAACTCCATTCTTTAAATGGATCATCTGGTGCTTGACATCACTTCCTTGCTTAAAAGCATTACCATTTTCTGTGTTTTAACTTGGTTATCTTTTTACAGGCTTAACCCCCTGCTGAACTCTTCAGACATACACTACTCACCCCAGCATACCCTCTCTGGCAGTGGGTAAATGGCAAATAAAAAGGTTCTCTCCATCAAGTCGATTGACGAGGGCAGGTGGCAGGGTACCCAATGATGCTTTTGCTCTCCATGCTGCTTAATGTCGCCAAGATCAAACACAAAGATCATGGGAGGAACAGGTGATCAGCGGGCGATGATAGATGACTGTACTAGGTTCTGGATGAGTTGTACGACTCAGACAAATGGACGGCCCATTTAAAATGACTTCAGAAGTATCAAAGGAGGTTTCTGTAGTTACCGTATGTGCCTTCAGACTCGAACATTATTTTCCAGTCCTGCTGGTGCTACTAGTGCAGAGTGAGAAGGAAATGTAAAAAGGGATTTCTCCTCATTCAGACCTCTTCCTGATATGCTCTTTTCAAGGCCAGATACAAACTGTATATGTGGGTTTGGGAATGTGCCTGGGACAGTACACCCCCATTCACAGAAGCGTTTTGTGGGGTACAAGAAAATAGGCATGCTGTGGCCAGCAGGTTTTTGCCAAGAAAATAGGTCAGATAATTTTCCCATGACTCATTAGAGACATTGTCCTTGTCCCCTCAACTCAAGAAGGGGTAATCATGAGAGAAGATACATATCTTTTTAGTGGTTATATTTATTGACCAATATTAACTTCCCATACTAAGATCATTTGTCAACTCCTTTTATTCTGTAATAAAATTTCTATTTTGTAATAGAAATAAAAACAGCTCTCTATGTATACATCAAACTTTTCTAATGGCCAAAAGAAAGTGAATATTTCTCCCAAAATTTTATATGACAAATATGTTCTGTTTTTGTTTTTGTTTTAAATATTGGTGTTTTCATTTAATAAAATAAAAACCCAAATAATACAAGGGCGTCACATGAAAAGTCCGTCTCCTTCCCACTTTAAATCTCATTTCCTCATTCTCTCTCTCAGAAATAACCACTATCCCTGAGTTCAACATTTTTTTCTAGAAATAAGTCTTCATAAAGTATTTATGAAGTATTATGAAGTATTATATATAATATATATGTAAATATATAAAATGTGTATGTTTATATAATATGCATATGTATATATAATGCATACTATGTAGATACATGCATATGCATATGTATATAATACATGTATGTATATACGGAATATATATTACATATTTACTCTTTCTCATTTTGTATGCAACTAACGACCTACTATTCTTGCTGTTCTGCATCTTCCTTTTTTCCATTAAACTATTTCTTATAAATATTTATATAAAGGCACATATGTGCTTCCCTTATTTACAATGCCTACATATCATTCCATAATATACATCACTCCAAAGTTTACTTCTCCTATCCCCTATTGATTGACATTTAGATTGTTTTATACTTTTTTACAATTTTTACTATTGTTTTCTACTTTTTACTATTTTAAATAATACTTTAACACTTAATATTCTTAAACAGATTGTTTGCATGTGTTTAAATGTATCTGCATGATACATTCCTCAAATGGAAATTATAAAGGAAAAAACTGCATTTTTTGACAGAAACTACGGACAGTAGTTTCCAACAGTCAGTACCAAGCTAAACACCAATAATGTGTAATATTGTCTATTTCCCCATACATTTGTCAACATAAAGCGTATTAAATGTACTTTACTTTGTTCATTTCAGGAGGCTATCTTTAAACACAACTTTTATTAATTTTAAGTAAGGCCGAGGTGGTTTCCATGAAATTCAGGGCCTTTTTTATGAATTGTCATCTTTTTCCCATTGATTTGAAGTGCTACCTACCTATTTTTTTTTAATTAAGTAAGCTTTATGCCCAACATGGGGCTTGAATTCACACCCCCAAGTTCAAGAGTCACATGCTCTACCTCTAGCCAGGTGCCCCATAAAGCCACCAACACATAATCTTGAGCCATGTGACACTGCCATTTTCATAGGTCCTTAAGAGCCTGCCCCTGACTTTTCCAGTAGTTTCATGCTCTGGACCACAGTGCTCCACTGTGAGAAAGCTGGAGACGCTTGAATGTCCCAGTTCTCTCCAGTTGTCACCAATGTGGCTCTCCCCTGTAGACCTCTCCTCGTTTCCCCTGAACACAGTCTAGCTTTCCATCATTGAGCAGTGTGTCCAACCCCGGACAGAAAGGGTTGAAAATTAGCAGTTTCATTTAATTTAACCAAATAGGCAACAGATGAATGAATGATGCTTATCTGTACCAAAGTTCAACTTTGACAAGATCATTATTCTCTTTGTTTTTCAGAAATGTTTTGGCTGTTCTCTTATCTTAATTTTTATGTAAAAATACAAAAATTACATCTTTTTTTCCAGACCAATACTGCCATTTTAGAAATGTGTATTGAATTACATTCACAGCACAATTTAAAGATAATATCTTTACACTATTGAATTTTCCTATCCTCCTCTTCTGGAATACAAAGGTTTAACCTTATAAAAACCCTTGATGTTTTTCAGTAGATATTTAAAGTTTTTCTTTTATATAAGTTTTGTATATTTATTTCTAGGCATTTTATAAATATCATGACCATTATAATGAAATTTTTTTCCTTCTGTTATGTTTTCTAATTTGGGGTCTTACTACCTTTGAATATTAACTTTGTAAAATAATAAATAATTTCTTTCTGTTAATAATTTTATTTAATTTCATGGTGTTCTCAAATATATGCTCATACCAATTTCTATAATCATGATGTTGTCTCTATCTCTTACATTTTTATACCTCTTCTTCCTCCTTCTATCTAGTTACATCACCTAGTACTTACAAAAGTAATATTTCACTTATTAACCAAGTTAACCAAGATTCTGGTTTCTGGTTTGAAATAAAGGAAGTATTTATTTATTTCTATGAACATTTGACTAAGCATTTTTATGCAATATGCCTATTAAATTTTATCAAATACTATTTTAGGATACCTTTCACAGATAGTGAGAGGATCGTATGACTTTTCTCCTTTGATCCTTATTAACAGCAAATTTTATTAATAGATTTACTGAAGTTGAACCATCCTTGCATTCCTAATGTAATTGCACTTAATTGTAGCAAAGTCTTCTTTCACATGTTGCTGAATTCCATTTACTAATGTAATATTTCATTTCAAAATCTCATATAAATATTCATAAGTGAGATTGGTTTATAGCTTTTATGGGGCAATATTATCAACACAAGAATCATTTCAGAGGAAAAATGTTAGAAATTTTCCACCTCTTTCAATTCCCTGGAATAATTTGAACAATATTTCAGCAATTTTTGCTGTGGTTTCTCCCTAGTTAGAAGTCTGAAGGGCAGTGAGCCTTTGGACTTCTGGACTCCTCTGACCTTGTAGATGCCTCCATCCATGCAGGGGTTTTGTTTTGTTTTGTTTTGTTTTTAACTAAACTTACTACTACCTCCTGTGGGAGCTAGGGAGCAAATGGGTAGCTGCATCTACTCACTTGCAATGTTGCCCTCAACAAAGTCCAGGACCCAGTGTTCTCTCCTATGAAAAGAAAGAGGGGAAGAGATTTACTTGGGGATCCATAACTTCCAGTTGCTGAACTGCTCCTGAAATATTGGAGGTTGGTATTCTACTTATGTCTCTTCTGAAGCTGGGAATCTTTCCATGTACTATACATTTCAAAAGAAGGAGAGAGAAAGGAAGAGGGAAGAAGGATAGGAAGGAGGAAGAAGGAGAGTTAAAACAGTCTTTCAAGATAAGTACATCATTCTTAAGGTATCAGTGGATGTAGAGGCATCCAACATTGCAAAAAGAGGCAAGAATATTCATTGTTTTGATCATAGTATAAAATATTTGCCAATACTTTCATAGCCTTATTCCCTGGTAAAAGAAAGTAATCTCCTTCCATTATATTTATTCCCTTATCATATGGGGCAGGGACAAAGACTACATTCTACTCACACCAGCATGAGTCTCTCTAGATGTCCAGATATGTGTGTGATAGGAAAAATCTATCTGTTTTTACCTTGATAGCCTCCATTTCTAAATACTAAACATCCTCCCTTGTTATAAAATGTAAAATCAAACACTAATTATAGATGCACTCAAATGCCAGGCCTAGAAAAGTCCACTTACAGGACAAAAGAGCATCTTTCAATATTATAATATTTGGAATTGTGAATGCACTCAGCATTTGTTCTGTGACATTAACTGTTATCCATTAACCAGTTAGACAGTGAATGCTAATGGTAGAGAAATGCAAAAAAGGTGTAAATATTCATGATGCTGCAGGAAGTATAAATATGAAATGTGATTTCTGTTGCTCCCCACTGGGAGCTATAAGTAAAGAGAGTACAAGGGAAGGACAGCTTGTTCATGAACATGAGCACAGCAGCAAGTTGTGTGGGAAGCAAAGTCACAGGATTTTATGGTTCTTAACTATTCCAGCCCTCAAGTGTCATTATCTGTGACTTGGGCCATGAGCAATGAGAGCCTGCCTTGTCTTTGTCAAAGTTTTATTGGGAGTACTGAAAGGCACATGGCCTACCACCTACTGCCATGATGCTTTGGAAATCTCTAGGACACCAAGGGAGGCAAGCAAAGGCTGCTGGTGGTCTCAGAATTATCCGCCAATTGTTGAGCTGAAATTGTTGTTTGAAGCGCATTCCCATGTCTTCATTCAGCAAGATGGAAAACAGCTCATTGTTCATGCATCCTGCAGTTGAAAGGAAATTCTAAGTGAAAGTTTGCTATGGAAACTGGCAGCAATATGTGGTTAAGTGGCATTAAATTGTAGACAGTGCTTTACAACAATTAGTAGTGTTTATGAGCTTGGTACATGGTAAAGGCCATGGACAAATAAAATAAGGAGGATAAATATTCTCAAACTAAATCTCCATGACAGAAAAGAAGAGGGGCTAAAGCAGAGATCCTGTTTTGGAAGAAGAGGTGCTTTATCATGCTAAAAATGCTCTTTCGTACTATAAAATTGATATTATTTTTTTTAAAAACAGGGGCAGTGGTTTTTGTGGCTCAGTTGTTAAGCGTCTGCCTTCGGCTCAAATCATGGTCTCAGGGTCCTAGGATTGAGTCCAGCATTGGGCTCCCTGCTCAGTGGGGAGTCTGCTTCTCCCTCTCCCTGTGCCCCTCCCCTCTGCTCCTGCTCTCTCTCTCACCCGCTCTCTCTCAAAATAAATAAAATCTTAAAAAAAAAAAACAAATTAATAAGTTAAAAGACAAAACAGTAAGACTACTTTCACTTTCCTTTTATCTAGTGGGAATTGTAATCATATTTTGTCTAGAAAACCATAAACATTTTTTAAAGATTTTTTTATTTGACAGAGAAAGAGACAGACAGAGAGGGAACACAAGCAGGGGGAGTGGCAGAGGGAGAAGCAGGCTTCCCACTGAGCAGGGAACCTGATGCAGGGCGGGACTCAATCCCAGGACCCTGGGATCATGACCTAAGCTGAAGGCAGATGCTTAACTACTGAGCCACTCACATGCCCCTAGAAAACCGTAAATATTTAAAAGCCATATGGAGTGAAGAAATATGTTTGTAATTCAAGTAGCATTCTAGAACATTTGTCCTACAAGGTGACCTGGAGTAAAATAAGTCTGGAGTGAAGCCTTGCTTAGAGTAGCAAACATGGTAACTGAACTAGGACTCTGGAGATGGGCGTCCAGATTTGCCACTATGAGCTGGGTGCTTCTGGCAGGGTACTCAATCTTGAGACATATTTCTCTTTATCTAAAGAATGAGCAAAATATTCTCTGTGCTACTTACCTCATAAATTGGTGGGAAGAATAATGGAAGATAATTGCTATTAAGGTGTTTTGGTTACAGCATGACAGAATGAGTAAAATGCTAATAACTTGTTCATTTATTCAACAAATGTTTCACTAAGGGCCTAAGATATTAAGGTCACTACTATATATGCAAGGAATTCAATGGTTGATCACAATTCTTGCCCTGTGACCTTACATCTTAGAGGAGGAGAAAAACATCAAATAAATTAACATCAATAAATTAACTAATAAATATATAACAATTGACAATGCTAAGGGAATAAAATAGGGAGTGATTGTATTTGAGTACAGAAATGCTTCTGGACAAGTTGTCAATGATAACTTTTCTGAAGAGAGATCTTAATTCCATCAGAGATGAGCCATGTGAGGAGCCGGGGGCACAAGAATTAACAATTAAAGGAAAAACATGTACAAGGAATGGAGGCACAAACATATTTGATGTTTTTGAGCGATAGCAAGAACACCAGTAGTCCTGGCGCAGAGAGAGAAGAGGAGTAAGAAATGAGATTGGAAACACAACCAGGGTGAATCATGTGTATGGCCATCATAACATCTTAGGATGCTCTTTCGAGTGTGATGGGAGACTATTGCAAGGTCATGAGCAATAGAGGTCCATGTCCTGATTTCTGCTTTCCGAGGATTATTTTGGCTGCCAGACATGGATAGATATAGGGGCTTCTGCAATAATCCAGTTCACAGATGATGGTGGCTTGGAGTAAGGCAGGTGCCAGGGAGGTAATAGATTTGAAAGGGTTTTGAAGGTAGAGTCTGATGAGATGTGAGAGAAATTCCTTATATCTTGCTGGAGTAGACCCTCAAGTGTTTCTGAGGCTGCCCCTGGCTAAAAGTCTGAAGGGCAGTGAAACTTTATATTTCTGGGATCCCTTGACTTGATCAATGCCTCCCTCTGTGCAGGTTGTTCTGAGTATGTCTGGGAGGAACTCGGAGGTAATTGGACCGTCACATGTATTCACTCGCAGTCTTGGGCCTATCTACCCTTCACGTGATTTGTTTACTGGTTGGTAACAAACCAAAGGGCAAGCAAACTCTAACTCAATAGAAGATATAATCTATTTTCTTGGTGGGGAAAAAAAAAAAAAGGCCAGCATATTAGCTAAGAGTAAGGTACTGGAGAGTCTGTTTTGAACATCTAAAATGAGGAGAGGTATAAAATGGTGTAAAATAGTTCGATTGGAGAATAGGAAAGTCAATTGACTAAGGAAATACAGTGAGACTAATAATGACCAACTCAAAATTAGTGGTGATTATTTAACATTAGACCAGTTAGCATGGTCGTGTATTTTGGTATCCATGGATAGCTGCTTGCAATCAGGAACCCAGTGGTAGGAGAGCCGGATTTCAACAGCTGGGCTTTTACCAGGAAGTATAAGGCAAGGGAAAGGAGAAAGAAAGTTGAAGAGCCATGAAATAGAAACTGGGTAAGAAGGCATGACAGAATGGTGACGGACACTGAAAAGATGGTCAGGCCAATAGACGGAAGGACGGTTGGAGAATATTCTAGAAAGATAGAAAGTGTTCTGAGATGGAATCCTTGAGATTAGTGGTGCCATTATGGGTAATTGAACTGGGTTTGGGGTGTGATGCTGGGCATGTGCGGTTGCATAGACTCCATAGCATAAGGAGAGCAGGCATTCAGTAAGTATTTTTGGTTGATGATTAATTCCATTAGTGGTTTTCCTACCGACTTTGAAACTCTGAATTCTTGGTAGAGCATGTTATATTTGCATTTATATTTGCATTTCCCTTTATTAACCATGTGTTAAGTTTGAAATGTCTAATATATTTTCTTGGAGAAGATGGAATAATGGGGCAAATTCTTTTTCTGTAAAGCTCATAGATAATATAGATAATTTGGGATCTTTCTGAAACTTCAACCCTCGAGTGTGAAAGCCACTTTTATTAGAGATCAGATTTCCATGCTCTAAGATAAAGTGATCATGGCAGACTTTAATTCATTTATTTCCTCCTTCTCTCCCACTTCCTTCTTCTCTCTTGCCCTCTCTTCAAATTAGTTTCCAGAGAAATATAAATATAAGTAAATAAATTGGAATATAGCTAAGTAAAACATCTTTATCATATACCCTAACTTATCCTTTTGTTCTCAAAATTTCCCTCAAACACATGATGAATCAAATTGCATTACTGCTGGATGGTAACATCTTTTTAGCATCAAAGGGATAGTATAGCCTTGAAACAAGTACATTCCTAAGACTTACAAAATATCAGACTACAGGTCAATAACTCCCCAAAATTCAAGAAATACGCATGGCAAACAGAATATAAAGACTTACATCACCTTGTATTGTAGACGAAGACAAATTAACATGTAAGGTGTGACCATATGATATAATATGTTTAACCAAACACATGAGAACATATACATCAACAATGAGGGCTCCCCTCTTCAAAATAGCCAACTTGGTAGAATATATGTTATATATTTATCCCAGTGAAGTTGACATTGGACTAGACATTTTGTGAACTACTCTTCTGCACTTACCTTTAAAGAATTTCTTTTCAGTATATTTAAATGATGCTGAACCATATTTTTTTAGGGAACATTTGACTCCTGTAGTCAACTTAAGGCTGTTTGGAGCTGGAGTTGGCAGGTGATGATTTAAAGGGCTTTGAATCATAAATAAGGAATGAGTTTAGTAAAGACATAGACTGGTTTACTTGTGAGTGCTGCAAACCAACTCAGAAGGCAGTTCACGAAGACAGGAGACTACTGTTTTGAGCGATGACCCCATCATTGGACTAAATACCTGACCTTCTAAAGCAACCAGCTTGCAATGGACAGCTTTCCTTTGGGGCTTTTCCTTCCTGGCTCCAAGAAGAGAAAGGGTAAGGATGCCCGATGTTCACCCTTCTGTTTCCCTCATTCACTGTTCTGCAGTCCACAGAGTTGCAATTAAAAAGGGTTTTATTCTTCAACAAAATTAAAATCATTGATACCGGAATGAGACCGTTGTTGAATTCCTAGAGAATCAGCTATAGCCAGGCCTATGAAATGCCAAAAGCAGCAAAGGCCAATGCATTAGCAACATCAGCCAGGTCCTTTCTCCTATAGAATGAATGCATTTCAAGGACATGTCCCTCAGACCGTGGCGGGTTCATTCCACAACTGTCTGTTCTTGAAAACATGAAGGCTCAAAGGACGGCCACCTTAGTCCCTTGGATGGCAGGAACGCCGGATTCGTTAGTGATCAAAGCTTGTGCTGCTGGAGTCCTGATGTTATTTTTAACGTCCCAAGCTCCTTTAGCTGTGATTCTCAGGAAAGCCATTATCCAGAATGTTGTTAGAAGTTTATTTGATAAAAGTGTGGCCTCTGGAACCTCAGGTGTTCTTGCTCTTTGCTCTCCTGTGGGTCAGGAAAAAATCCCCTCTCGCAGCTCCTCTGTGTCCAATTTCTATCAGGTTGGGTGAAGCTGTTTTCCTCCTCAGTTTCTCTCTTACAGTCCTGCTGCTCTTTGAAAGAAATAAAAGTACTTCGAATGTATTCTGCCTATCTAAAGTGTGACAGTCCTGTTGTTAATATCAAAATAACACACACTTTAGTCAAGAGACTTTTTCCTCAAAGTTCTTTCAGCTATATTTTATTTCTGTCTCCCTGAAGGCATAAGAATCAATTTTTGTATAACTGGGAATAGTTCAATGTTCTTGAAGAAGTATTTTTTTTTTAGCTATAATGTCTGTTAATTATTATTTAGGGGATTGGGGGGTGGGGACAATGCCAATGTTGGTGACAACCAGGTTGAGATAAAAAGGGAACACCCTGGAGAGGAAGGACCTGGATCCATAGACCATTTTTCCCATAATAAAGATCTTTTCTGCCCTAGACAGGGCAGTGGTGGTTCTAACGGTAAGGGAAACAGCAGGGAAAATGGACACTTATTCAGGGTTTACTCTGCGTTTGCTGATTTTTTTTACACCTGTTTTTGTTTTGTTTTTTGTTTTTTTTTCCCGTGAATCTGCACTTCGCTATGTGGTATGATCATCAGTATTTCTCAGGTGAGGAAAGCAGAGCACAGAGAGGACGAGTGACTCCCAGATGTGACATGTGGAATGTGGCCAGAGCTGGGATTTAAACCTAAGGGGTCTGGGGATACCTGGGTGGCTCAGTTAAACATCTGCCTTCAGCTCAGGTCAGGATCACAGGGTCCTAGGATCGAGTCCCACATCGGGCTCCTTTCTCGGGGGAAACCTACTTCTCCCTCTGCCTACTGTTCTGCCTGTTTGTGCTTTCTCTCTCTCTCTCTCTCTCTCTCTCTCTCTCTCTGACAAATAAATAAATAAAATCTTAAAGCAAAACAAAAACCTAAGGGGTCTGACTCCACAGCCCCCGTGCTTTCCTGTAACACTGCTCTGTCTCCTTTTTTGGCCTATTTAAAGCATGTAATTTCTGAAGGGTACACAACAATCCTCCCGAAACTGGCGGTCAAAATGGGGAGCAGGGGGGCGCCTGGGTGACTCATTTGGTTAAGTGTCTGCCTTTGGCTCAGGTCATGATCCTGGGGTCCTGGGATGGAGTCCCATGTCTGGCTCCCTGCTTAGTGGGGGGCCAACTTTTCCCCTCTCCCTCTGTTGGCCACTCCCCCTGTTTGTGTGCTCCCTCTCTCTCCCCCCATCAAATAAGTAAATAAAATCTTTAGAAGAAAAAGAATGGGGAGCAGGAAGAGGAAGGTCTATTCAAACTTCTACTACTGGCCGATCCCCTGACTCTACAATGACTGGATTAGCTGCTTAACTGTCCCCTTGGCACTGTCTCCTACCCCATCCCAGGCTTCACTTTGTACCAGTCCTGTTCCTGTCTACCTGACTGTTCCTCTAGGAGACTCTATGTTCTTGGAGAGCAAGGACTACATTTTGTTCAGAATTGGACCTGTAATATCTAGAAGAGTAACCAGAATGTAATACACACTTGGGCATGTCTACTGAACTGATGAATGATCAAAGATGGGATGGGAACCTGTAGCACAGCAAAAGGACTCCAATCCTGATTCTAGGACGCTGGCAGGCTCACTGAGTTGCTAGTTTTCTTTTTCTCTGCAAATGAAACAGCTTTTACCTTCCTGCTCTTCATCAGCCAACAGGGTTACAAGAGGGATGGGTATATATTCCTCTTTTATATAT
Source organism: Lontra canadensis (assembly GCF_010015895.1). Lineage (NCBI taxonomy): Eukaryota > Metazoa > Chordata > Mammalia > Carnivora > Mustelidae > Lontra > Lontra canadensis. Next base: position 326,898 of record NW_022631111.1, read on the forward strand.
ATATATATGTATATATTCATATATATATTATTTATGATTACACACACACACACTCACACACACACATATCTATATAATGTGTATAAACATAGAAACATATGCAGAAGTCTATAGCCTCAGCACTTCAAAAATTGATGTGTTTTGGCTACTCAAATATTCAGGCTGTACCAAACCCAGTTAAGAAAAGTGTGAAATTTAGGACCCTTGATTCTTTGGCTAAAAGAATTCTCTCTGAATTAACATAATCATAACACAAGGATTTCAACAGTCCAGCTGCCCTCCTGACATGTCTACACTCGGGACTTATCTGCCGCCTCCTCCTCCAGCTACCTTTGGAGTTGAGGACAGACAGAACTTCCATCCTGATTCTGAATCCCTGCTTCCCTGTTTGTAGTTACTTGAATTCCAGATGGCTAACCTGTCCATTGATAAAAATTTCTGCTTGGCTAGACCCAGGTTTAGAGTCTGTGGAAACTGAAATTGCCAGTGTTAGCAGCAGACGGATCGCATTCCACAGCACGGTGGCATGTCTCCTGCTATAGCATGATGGATATCTGGGTAGAGCCATCCTGAAGTGCAGAGGCTGACCTCACACAGTCATCTCTGCATTGTTAGGCCTCTGAGCGACAGCATTGAAGAGCATGGATACTTAAGAAGTATTGGGATACATGAAGACCTTTGCTTACTGCAACTATGATCGTTCCTATTTTCTCCCCCAAAAGAACCCTAAGCCATTGAGAACCAACTTCAGAAATAAATCAGAGCATTTTCCTGGTAAAATCAATACTAAGAGAGTTTTGAATCCAGTGTCCTGTTGAATATAAACAACCTCATCATACTGGTGCTAGATGCTTAGTTGAAGCCAGTGAGAGGTCTATAAAACCTAATGGCACCCTTGATATAAGCAGATAATAGAACTCCAGTCATTTTGCATTTATGATCCTGCATTTGAAAGGCCAAGGGAAATTGGGTTCTAGGGCCTGAAGGAAGTGTTTGCAGATAACACAGAGCAGGTGTGAACCTCTATGGATCACGTATGAGGTTAACTTCAGACACTGGGGAAATCTTTATTGTAAAGTCAAAGTTAACAGTTAGTTTTGATAAGAAACATACATCAAAGATCAATGTGCATCGGTTTTTTTAAAATATTAATTAATTATTAATTAATTAATTTACTTATTTATTTACGAGAAAGAGAGAGCACAAGTGGGTGGGGGGCAGAGGGAGAGAGAGAAACAGACTCCCCGCTGAGCAGGGCTCAGCCCCCGCAATGGGGCTCGATCCCAGGACCCCGGGACCATGACCTGAGCCGAAGGCAGATGCTTCACTAACTGAGCCACCCAGGCACCCCCAATGTTTATCTTTATGTGGGTTTTTTTTTTCTTCTCCACATTCCTTCTAAGTAGACTCATTTCCCTTTAGAGTATCCTCTCCCTATAAGCTAAGCATAATCTATTAGTCTGGAGTTTGATGAAACATGAGTTTTGAGAAATGATGAGATGATGTTGTCAGTGGTTGGCTGCCTCTTAGATCGGCAGATCCTCTATGGGTGAGGCTGGCTAAGGAGGGTGTTTGAGGGCAATCACCCACAGAGCTGCTGGATGCAGGCACTACCATGATATTGCGTAACTGGGAAGAGGAAGGCTTCATGCTTGCAAAATGTGGGGTGCCACAGCAGAGAGAGTGAGATCATGTTCTGGCTAGGTAGAGCCTGGTAAGAAGGGTGACCAAATATAAGCGCTGTGTCTCCAGTTCAGCACTATTACCCACCAGAACATGCCTAATCCTGAGGGCACAATCTGCAAATACCTGTGTCTAAGCACATTTGATGGACTAGTGGGAAGGTGCCAGGAGCCAACCTGCACAAGATTTTCGTGCTTTTCACTTTGGGTTTTTTGCCCAGACAGTCTGGGAAAGGACTGGAATTGGAAGGCCAGATCATGTTTACATGAGATACTAGATCCAAGGCTAGATCCAGGGACAGAAGCTGCCCATCCTGTTGTCATAAGGCACTCAGTGAAGAGAAGGAATTCAGAGGACAAGATTCGGTGGGTGGAGGAGATGGTCACACGCCCACTTTTGTGAGTGGCTTTCACATGGCAAAAACAATAGTGTCAGCAGAGCTCAACACAATACTGGGACAAGCCCTATGTCAGAGGCATCTGTGTTGTTGTCCTGGCCCTATCAGCAATGGAAGTCATGAGATGCTACCCTTTTATAGCCCTTGGTCATCAGGGAGAAAAGCAAAGCAAATCACCTTGAGTCCAGAAGACTCAGAAAGATCATGGAGGAATGAGGTTCTGGGAGGGATACCAGCAAATTTGGGGTATTAGTCTAATGGGACCCCATATTTATTCAAATACTGGTAAAGCTTTAGTAACACAAGAACACAAAAGTCTGTGAAGGCTATTAGCAAGTTAGTCTTGCCTCTTTCTTTTTGTCATCTCTTTGCCCAGAGCCTGTTGGAAACCTCACTCTTAAGAGGATAAACTCCAAACACCTTATCTTGGAATTCCACATCATTAATTTTGCCCCCATCTAACTCAATGATCTTCTCATTCCATTCTCCAAACAACACGTTGACCATGTAGTGATCTCTGTCATGTGCTTTGGTGTGTCTTGTCTCTGCCTCTCTGTATATTCCTTGCTGGACAAGGCCCAGGTCAAGCTCCACCATTTTTTAAAGCTTTTTCTAATCACCTCAGTCCACAGCCATCTTAGTTCATATTTTGTCCCCATGTTATTCATTTAGCATTTAGCATTTTTTTAGTCATCTTTTCATTGAATATTTTATTCATCTCCCCAGTTGCATTGCAAGCCCATTTATTTCTCCTCAGCCTCCTGCTGGGCCTGGCCCACTGTTGGGCATACAAAGCTGGTAAGGATTGTTGCATGACTGAGCTACTGATGATCTGACGTTGGTATCTTGGTGTGATTGCCTCATGCTTCATTTTTATTGAGATATGGGAGCAGAGCAGAAGTTCCCAGTAAATGGCTTCCCAGCACATAAGCATATTCCTCAGAACATTGGCTCTCACTGATTCTTGCCCCTCTGGTGTCTTTACCCCTGCTGACTGGGTTTTTAGACCATCCCAAAGAGTAGGTGGTTTGATCTACTTGCTGACTTTCTGAGTAGGAGTGTGGTGCCCTAAGGCAAGAATGAAATCATTGGTATCATTTTCATTTCCGCGCATAAATTCCCTGAAGCCTAGATTTGTTTTTTTGGAATAAAGTTATATAATTATATAGTGTCATAAGAGGGAAAACTTTTATTATATTATTATCACTATAATCTTTATCAATGAGCCAGAGGAACTTGCTTTAAATCATGGTCTTATATTTATGGTAACTGTGTGAACATGGATGAGTCTGTAACTTTCTTAAGCCTCTGTTTCCTCAACTGCAAATTGAAGGTATCATTTCTTTCTTAGAAAGTTGCTAGTGAAAATTAAGTGAATTAATATATATGAAGTTTTGGGAGTCACAACTGACATATAGCAGGTACTTAATAAAGGATAACTTTACTATCAATTATTATTATCAAATAAGTAATTATGTCAAGTTTATTCCTTGTAATAGGTACTTCCAGAGATATAAAAGAGTTATCATACATTGTCTTTTTCCCAAATACTGTTAAATGCAGTCAGAAAACTATAACATAAATGTAAGAATTTGACCAAATTAATGAATCCTTCTTTTGTATCAGGTCATATCTAAGCTATGCAAAAATAACACATATATAATCTACTCTCAAGCAGGTGTCAATTCAACACAGGGGACCATAAGTAATTTGTAGTGACAAAATAAGGTACATATGTTATATATAACATATGTAATCAGACTCTTTTTGTTTGTGAGTAATAGCTTTGAAATTCAAAGTCCAAACTACCTATGGGGCACCTGGGTGGCTCAGTTGGTTAATTATCTGACTCACTAGTTTCGGCTCAGGTCGTGATCTCATGGGTTGTGGGATTGAGCAGCATGTTGGGCTCTACATTCAATGGGGAGTCTGCTTAAGATTCTCTCCCTCTACCCCTCCACCCACTGCCCTCTCTCTCTCTCTCTCAAATATATATATATATATATATATATATACGTGTGTGTGTGTGTGTGTGTGTGTGTATCCCCTCCACCCCTGCTCTCTCTCAAATATATATTTTATATATATATACATATATATATGAAACAAAGTTCAAACTGCCTAACTGCCTTAAGCATTAAACATGATATATTGTTCTTAATATCAGTAAGTTCAAACTAAGGACCTCAAGTTCACCAACCACATTTTGTTCTATGTAAATTAAAGTGCATAAACTAAAAATAAACTGCATGTTTATGTTTCTGTTATGTGTATGCTTTATAAAACTTAAATAAAATTGTTACATGGCTCTATGCCGGGAACCTGCTTTGGGTAGGATTCAAGGCTGGTGGATTCGTAGTATTAGTAGATATTTTTCTGTCTTTCCTTTCTGCTATCTACAGTGTTGGCTTCAAACCTGGGGTTGCAGTTTGGTCCATAAATGTCATTGAAGCCTTATGCTTCCTGTCCAGGAAGATAGATGGATGACACACAGATAGATGGTAGATAGATAGATCGATAGATAGATAAACAACAGACAAACAGAGGGTCAAAGTGGGGAGGGAACAAATAATCAAGTCCTTTAGTCTGATTGGGCCAACTTATTCATTTAGTAAGTATAATATCAGGTGTGACTGGCCTAAGATTAGGTTCCTAAACCATAGATGATCAGGCTGCCTCAGACTAAAGGGGGTCTGCCTTATGAGCCAGGGCCAATACCCTAAACCCCACAGCTCATACAAATGAGAGAGGGTGGAAAAGATTTTGGAAGTCAAACACAGTGTCCAGAACTGGGCCTGAGTACATTATGAGATAGTTTGACTTCTTGACTTTATTTATACATTGTTTCCCTTTATCAGTAATCCTCATCATATTCCAGGTTCATGATTATATAGTAGGCTAGGTATGTCATAATGCTAAAATGTATTGTCTTCCATTATTGTAACAACTGCCTCAATTACATAAATCCCCAGGAGGAAAGCAGGCAGTGCTAATTACAGAAATGATAGATGGAGGGTCCTATGAGCTAAAGGAAGTTTTGTTATTTTTATTAATTGCTTTTCTAAACATCTCAGTATTTTATTTCAGTTTTATTTTTCAGAATATAAGTAGACCACCTATTAGATATGCAATCATCAATAGTGAGAAATTAATACTAGCAAGAATTAATGGATCTTAAAGGATATATAGGATTTTCCAGGCAAAAGAGAGAGAAGAATTTCCCAGGCAGAGAGAACATCATAGGCACAAATAAAGAAGCAAGAGATCCTGTGACTGGGTAATTTATGCCCAAAAAGGAAGTAAAGGTTTAAACAGATGAGGAACAGCTCACAGAATCTCCTCAAACCCTGCAAAATCAGGTACAGAAGGCAAACAAGAAAAAGGAAGCTAAGCAGCCAGAGTTACTGCCAAAATCATCCCCAAAATTAGTCGTAGGATGACACCATTGTCCCCATCACTTCTCCTACAGACACTTCGAGTACTGGACACTGGACACCATTCGAAACTCTGTCATTGCTGCTCCCAGAAACCACTGCCACTGCCACATGCCCAGCTCAACACAGGTCCTTCTCTGCTGCTTCAAGTCCTTCAACTCCCAACTCAGAGCCAGCGGCAGGCTCATGTGAGAGCCAGCATCAGTACAAAGGAGGATGGAAAGTTGGTGATCATTTTTGTTGAAGACTCATATGGTTCTAAGTTCCCAAACTTGCAAAACACGTATAATTAATTTCTTGGGCAATGGGAGTGCTATGGCGGATGGCAAAAGCAAGGGGGGAGAAGAATGAAAAGTGACCCTCACACTTAATTGATGCTTACTGTATGGTTACTCTCAACAACTTGATGGAGGGCATTATTTTCCCATTTTATAGATAACTGTCCTCGAGAAGTTAACCCATTAAGGTACTTCAAGGAGAAAGGGGTGATAAATATGCTGTAGAAAGATTCCCTTCCCAGCTGTGTGGGACTGTAGTCAGAGAAACCCAGGAGAGGGTGAGAGCCCAAAGAGAGGAGGAGGGAAAGGGTTTAGGGCAGTTGTTTGGGAACTTCAAGGCTCATCAGAACCACCCAGAGGGCTGGAGCTCTCAATGCAGTTTCTGATTCAGCAAGACTGGCTGGGGCCCAAGATTTTGTAACTGGCTCAGGGACCATATTTTAAATTAAATGAATTAAATGGATTACAATTAATTAAAGAAGTGTTTCTCAAACATCAGTAATATATGGACACCTTTTAATGATGTACATTATTGAGTCTACCAATACCTCTCCTCTATTCTTCTTAGAATATTACTTAAAAATATACAGATTAGGTATAAATTCCTTATGCTGATAACTCATATACAAAATAAAATGTAAACCATATTTAAACTAAATACAAGTATAAAATTAATAAAATTCAAATTAAGATTAACTTTAATGTGACATATTATGTAGTTCTGCTGGAATTAAAGGACCACTATTACATTTAAGAGAAAAAGACATATAACCACAAAACCAATTTTATTTTTAATCTGTTTTTGTAATACTTATGTAAGGAATGCCTATATGCATAAGTATGTTCTACAAGATGATATTAATAACTTCCAGGCTCTGTTCCCAATCTTATACTTAATCAAAAGTCTGTCAGTGAGTACTACTAACGGTAGTTTTAATAAGATGTTTTCTAGTATCCTTGTGAAGCAAGTTTCTTGTGCATTCCAAGAGAATTGTGACATTATTGAAATTGGGATTAAACAGTTACTTAAAGCAGTTATTGCTGAACTTGGGGACATAAAAATTTCTCATATATTTACTACTATGTTCTTGCTGCTAATGATCTACTATGATCTGATATGCACCATGACCTAATCCATACAAATCTTTAATTCACACACAGACATGGCACTGAATGACAAGACACATGTGTCATTAGCCCTTTTAGTTCCTCAGTTCTTACTACTGTATTTTATATGATGATTCGATTCTACTTTTGCAATTCTCTTTTCAAACTAATGCAAAATTTTTATTATATGTCATACAGCATCTGCCTTCATTTGGGTTTTCCAGAGACAATCCCTAAGACAAGGAGCCTAATGAATGGAATTTACTAAGAAATGTTCTCAGAAAAAAGAAAAAAAAATGTAGGGAAATGGACAAATGAGATGAGCAAAGGAGAGAACCCAAATGAGAGCCTGAGGCCAAGAAAAGTTCTTGCAGAGGATAACTGACTTAATGTGCAGGGAATTTCTGGGTTCAGGGTAGGTCACACCCAGGGTTCTCCTGACTAGGGACTGGGGAGCTTAAATATCTATGCTCACACACCCACCATATCCATCAGTCCCCAGTTGAAGGAGGTCTCTGGAGAGATATAAATTACCAAGCATTTCAGGAAAGCAGGCTCTGGCAGCCTGGGCAGCCCTCTGATGGATATACAGGTGCTGACTGTTGGGAGCAAGAGCAAGCCACGAATCAGTGCATGGAAATGGTGAAGAGTGGAGATGATGTGGAGGAAGACTGTTCCTAAGCCTGAAATGTTCTTCCCTCAGGTATTGGCATAGCTTGTTCAGTCATCTCCTTACCTTCTTGGAGAGAATGTCCCTGTCAACCATATTAAAATAATACATTCACCACCACCACCCTTACATCAATAATTTTGCTTGTTCTCACTCATCGGTAAATGCCATATCATCCATATGTGTGTGTTGTGTATTTTTCCCTCCCACTAGAATATAGTAGTGGAAACAAGGACTTCTTTTTGTTTACTGCTATATACCCAGCAATAAGAACATGTGCTGATACATGGTAGACACTGAATAAATATCTACTGGATAAGTGCAGGAATGAATTAATTGATCAAGCTGGAGATTTAGGCAGGGACTAAAGCAGAAGGGGACTTGTGCTCTAAGATAAAAATTATCCTAAAAGAAAATTGCTTTTAAGCAGACAGGCTGACATAATTAGATCAGTTTATTAAAGAGCTCATCCTGACTGGAAGAGAAAATATGAAATGTAAGGCAATATGCTGAAAGAAGATTGTGATAATCCTGGTGACAGATGATACAGGCTTAAACTTGGATCATGACCATGAAGATAAAGATATATGAACATACTTGGAGATATTTAAGAGGTGAAATTAATTATAAAACATTGGGTATTAATAAATGAGGGGAAGGAAGGTGCCAGATATAACCACGGAACAGGATAGGTAAGGGACACTGGAAGTCACCAGACTTTGCATGCATGATCATGAGACAATTCCAGACATGGAGAGTTTAAAATTGAGACAACTAAGAGGTTGGTGGACATTAATATCTGGAGTTCAGAAAAGAAATATGAACAGATGATGTAAGTTGATAAGCCATCTACATATAGACTAATTAACACTCTTCAGGCACAGATGAAATTGCATAGGGAACAAGAGGAGAAAAAAATAAAAGAATGTCTAATAGTGAGTCTCGAAGAATGAAAATAGTTAATTGCTAGGCAAAGGATTGTGATCCTCCAGGAAGTTAGAGGAAGAGCAACCACATAAGTAGAATAAAAACTAAGAGATTATTGTATCATGAAAATCAAAGAGAGATTGTGTCAAGAACAAGAATGACAATTCTACTGAAAGACTAAATCTGGTTGGCTTTAGCAGTATGGAAATTCTAGACATCTTGCGGAGAGATTTGTTGGGGTAATGAGACTGAATATTGCTTGGAGTGGTTTGAACAGTGAGTGGACAAAAAATGAACTCAGCTACTGGAGTCTACCCTTGCTAGAGGTTTGGAATGTCTGGTTCTAAACAGAATGAAGCATATTCAATTCTATCTTTTCCACTAGCTGCAATTAAAAACCTTAGCAGGGCACCTGGGTGGCTCAGTGGGTTAAGCCTCTGCCTTCGGCTCAGGTCATGATCTGAGTCCTGGGATCGAGCCCCACATTGGGCTCCCTGCTCAACAGGGAGCCTGCTTCCCCCTCTCTCTCTGCTTGCCTCTCTGCCTACTTGTGATCTCGATCTCTCTCTCTCTGTCAAATAAATAAATAAAATAAAATAAAATAAAAACTTAGCTTAAACACATAATTCAAATATCAGAAGATTCTGAGAGGTTAATAAAATCAGTGGACCAGAAAAGGATTTTGAAAGTAAAGGCATATAAAGTATAAAGGCTATAACAAAAAATAATCAACATTGCATAGATGATTTAAACAGAAAACAGAGTGTCATACCATAATATTTAAAATAGGCAGTATTCCCATATTTTCTTAATGCACAATGAACCAGAAAAACCTAAACAACTCTCAAGGGGAAAGGCAATCAAGAGATGCGTCCCCTGAGATTAAACAAATGTTAGAATGATCATACAACAACTTTAAATTTACTATTCTAACAAATGGAAAAATAAAAGTTCTCACGAAAAAATAACAGAAACTTTAAAATAGGATTGAGAACTGGAGTGCCGGGACACCTGAGTGGCCCAGTGGGTTAAACCTCTGCCTTTGGCTCAGGTCATGATCTCAGGGTCCTGGGATCAAGTCCCACATTGGGTTCTCTGCTCAGCAGGGAGCTTGCTTCCCCCCCTCTCTCTGCCTGCCTCTCTGCCTCTCTCTATATCAAATAAATAAAAAAATCTTAAAAAAAAAAAAAAAGAAAGAAAGAAAGAAAGAAAGAATGAACAAACAAACTGGAGTGCCTGGGTGGCTCAACTGGTTAGGCAAATGACTCTTGATTTCAGTTCAAGACATGATCACAGGGTCATGGGATCAAGCCCCACCTCAGGGTCTGCACTCAATCCAATCTGCTTGTCCGTCTCACCCTGCTTCTCCCCCTCTCCCCCACTCACTCTCTGTCTGTCTCTCCCTCTCTCTTAAATAAATAAGCAAAATCTTTTTAAAAAGAAATTATAAGGTACTTTAAAAAAAAAACAAAAACGGGCACCTGGGTGGCTCCGTCGGTTAAGCATCCAACTCTTGGCTTTGGCTCAGGTCATGATCTTGTGTTTGTGGGTCAGAACATTGTGTCAGACTCAATGCTCAGATGGAGTCTTCCTCAGATTCTCTCTCCCTTTTTTTTTTCTACCGCTTCCCCTGGCTCATGTTTGCTCTCTCTCTCTAAATTAAATAAATAAAGTCTTTAAAAATAAATAAATAAATAATAAAAAAATAAAATAAAATAGGACCAAGGACTAAATGGAAATTTTAAGACAGAAATATAATATCAGATATACAAATTTCACTGGAGAGTCTCAATAGTAGAACTGAGAAAACAAGAGAGCCCATAACATAAAGAGAGTGATAGGAATTATCTTATCTGAACAACAAAGAGAGGGGGGAAAAAAAACAAAGTATATAATAAAGATTTAAAAAGAATCAAGGATGTGTGGGACCAACCATCAAAGGTCTATTATCATAGGAGTCACAGAATGAGAGAAGAAAGAGACTGATGCAGAAGAAAGATATTTTCTCTGCATGCCTGAAGATTGCATCTATTTTTTTAAAGATTATATTTATTTATTTAACAGACAGAGATCAAGAGTAGTCAGAGAGGCAGGCGGGGAGGTGGGGGAAGCAGGCTCCCCACTGAGCAGAGAGCCTGATACGGGGCTCAATACCAGGACCCTGGAATCATGACCTGAGCTGAAGGCGGAGGCTTAACCCACTGAGCCACCCAGACGCCCCAGAAGACTGCCTATATTTGGTGAAAGACATAAATTGACAGATCCGAGAGGATCCAAAGTCACTGAAAACTCCAAACCAGGTAAACTTAAAGAAAACTATGCCTACACATTATAATCAAATTTCTTCTGAAAAATAAAGGTTTATGAAAATCTCAAAAGCAGACAAAGGAAAATGACATACCACATATCAGAGGACAAAGATTCAAATGACTGCAAGTTGTCATCAGAGACCAGGGAGTCCAAAAGAAAATGGGATCATATTTTTAAAGTGCTCAAAGACAAGAACTGTCCACCCAGAATCAAATAAAAACTGAAATTTTCTCATAGGAATAAAAGAAAAATGCAGACACTCAGATGGATGTAAACATCCTGACCTTGAAAGAGATGCAGAAAGGTAGCTCTTCAAGTGAAATGTAAATGATAACCAAAGAAATCATGGAATAAAGTTAGAGCAATAGAAATGGTAAGCATGTGTGTAAAAAGGAGACACTATGAGTCATCTCTTAAATTTATTAAAATTATGTATCCCACTGTCTGATGGAGTTTTCAACATATGTAGATGTAATATATGTGACAGCCTCTTCATAAAGGGAAGCTGGTAAAGACCTATATGGTCATAAAATTTCTGTATGTTCCTTGAAATGATAAAATATTGTTTATAAGTAGGATGTATAAAGCTTGGTGTCTTATTATAATGCCCAGTTTAGCCAGTAAAAAAAAAAAAAAAAAAAGCCATATAAATATATATCCAAAGTCAAAATCTGAAATTGGAAATTTGAAAATATTCAACTAATTCAACAAAAGATGAAAAACCAAACTGAAAAATAGAAGGGACAAATGGAAGATGAGTCGTAAAATGACTGCCTTAAATCCAATCATACAATAACTATATTACATGTAAGTAGTTAAAATACATCAATCAAAAGACAGACTGTTGGATTGAATAAAACAACAACAAAAAAATCCAACTATATGCTCTCTGCAGAAAACCCACTTGAAACATAATGATATAGTTTTAAAAATAATAGAATTTACAAAGATATATAATGCAAACACTAATTTAAAAAAAAACTGGAGTGATTATTTATAACACACAGAGCTAACTTCAAAACAAAGAAAATTACCTGGGATAAAAAAAAGACATTACATAATGATAAGTGTTTATTAGCTAAAATAAACTACAATCTTAAATGTATACTGAGCATGAAATGCACCAAGCGAAAATTTAAAGAAGTGGAAAAAAAAATAGACAAATCCAAATTACACTTGGAGATTTCAGTATTTCTCTCAGTAATACATAGAATAAGCACACAGAAGATCTAAGGATACAGAAGAACTAAAGCGCACCATCAAGCAACCTGGTGTAATATAGATACTTAGAGAAGAATCCATCCTATAACAACAGAATATACTTTCTTCTTGAAGGCACTTAGAACCTTCACCACAAAGACTATAATCTGGGTGAATGCCTTAAAGTTTTTGGAGGTTTGTGGGGTTTGTTTTGTTGTTTTTCATTTGATTCAAGGAAAATCATGTGACTACAAAGAATTTCAGTTATTTCCAAATACCTTAACTGGAGCCAGTTAATCCATTCAAGTGTTGAAAAAGACCAAAGTAGGGACACCTGGATGGCTCAGTGGGTTAAGCCTCTGCCTTTGGCTCAGGTCATGATCACAGGGTCCTGGGATTGAGCCCCCACATCAGGCTCTCTGCTCAGCAGGGATCCTGCTTCCCCTGCTTCTCTGCCTGCCTCTCTGCCTACTTGTGATCTCTCTCTGTCAAATAAAAAAATAAAATCTTTTTTAAAAAGAAAAGAAAAAGACCAAAGTAAGTTTATCAGAATATTAAAAATGACTGGTGTGTATAGCACTAGTATATGTAACTAGTGAAACCAATCCAACTAACTGACCAGCCCCATGGCCTATACCTGGACATATCAGCTGGTCTATTACATGGCAGTTCTTCTTTGTTCTGTTCTTCCTGTGTCATACCCTGTCATTTACCTCTCCTCTCTTAGATCTGTTGCATGATCCTGCTACCTATTTGGTCAGACTACACCTGCTTCTATAAATTCTGCCTATCCTGCTCTCACCCTGTCCTGGACTCCACACGGATCCAGTCTTTGTAACTTGGCAAACATTGCCTATTGGCCCTGAATTCCATAAAAAAGATAAAGTCATTAGAAATTAAAAGAGGCAAAGGGGAAAAAATCTGTGTAGCCCCAATGCTAAATAAAACACAGCATCACTATCTGGGGACATGCTAGACTTGGACGGGGAGGGGAGGTGGGACAGAACAATGTTCAGACTCATGTGTTACAGCCTTTGCTTCAGTCAGTGTATCTAATAATAACTCAAAGTTCTGCCTTCCCGTGCAGCAACATCAGTTAAATAATGAACTATCGATAACAGCACAAAATGTCATCAGGTTAACAGACACTTCTGCCATTTTCTCCTGCACGTGCTAAATAAATCCATTTGGTATTGATCTCCACAGCTAAGTTTCAGCCTTAATGTAATTCTTACCGTCAAAGCAGAGTAAACAGATAGTTCCTGGAAGAAACTAAACAAGTTATTTTTTACTCATCAGATGAGTTCTTTATAGATTATGAGGCAACCTGGTCCATTGGGTGTTTCATTACAAAAGGTACCAGCTTGGAGGCTTACCATGGCCACCTGGAGCTGAGCTCCAAATAGGGACCGAATAACAATGACAGTATAAGAAACTCTAAGGGAGGAGAAAAGTTGTACATGAGACACCATCTAGGTTCTGGAAGATTTCTGATTCATGCTCCCTGCCGCTACACAAAGATAGCAAGAAGGGAAGATTCCTCACCCCAGAGTTCTGCCATTTGACCCTGGTGTTCTGGCCAGATATCATTTTATGTGGCAATATCCCCATATGGACACATGGAGGCCAGCCCACGGAACACAATGGCCTGTACCAGGGTAACTTCCCAATGCTGGAGCTTGAGAAGATATGGGACCAGTTCCATGTACCATGTATGTGCCATTGGCTTCACTTGTCTCTGGGTCATTTATATGCTGTCCCTTCTGCCAGAAACAGTCCTAGATTCAATACACCCCACTCCTCTAGACTTCAATAAGAGGGGCTGTTTTCTGGCCTTATGCTGACAACAGTGGTTCTCAAATAGTTCCCAAACTAGCAGCATCAACGTTACCTAGGGACTTGATAGAAACGCAAATTCTTGAACAACCACCCCAACCTACTGAATCAGAACTCAACAAGGTGGAACCCAGGTTTCTGTTTTAAACCCTCTAGATGATTCTGTTTCATCACTGCTTTCAGGGCACTGGTCTGGTCCCCATTTAGCAATGGCCCTCTTCACAGAATGGGAGTCCTGGATGTCATATTTTCTCCTTCTAGACCTCACTCTTAGTACCTCGAACCAGAATTTTCCGTCTACCTGCCCTCAAGCATGCTTCCAGGGTCTGTCTTTCTGGGTCTGTCCTGAGTGTTGGCCCCGCCACAGGTGTGCATATTCATAAGTCTGAGAATTGGTCAAGAGGGAGCTGGTTAGGGAGGGATCATGTGGATAAGGCTGGTCACCCACACTTGTGCACACAAGGCCCTACATGGGGCTGGCAGATCTGAGGTCATAGAGCAAAAAGAGCTTGTCTGTGACCAGGGAGGGGCCAGGGACAGCTGTCCCTGTGCTGCTGCACTGTGACATGGAACTCAGAGTGTCTTTTGAATCTTGTCTTCCAGCTGTTGTGAAGGTATGTTTTTCAGTGTAAGAAAGATAAAACTTAGTTGACTTAATAGTTTTTTAGTTTAATTTAAAATTTCAAAGAAGCCTGTGATATGTATTTATGCACTTTTTCTGGACCCTGCAAATGTGAAGGGAGGCCTATGTGTTCTACCTATTTGCCTATCTTCTGCTTAAGTTTGAGGTCTCTGCTTTAAATATCTTTTCTTTGTAGAGCCTTTCTTGATCCCCTAATTTATGCTCTTAGTGGATGCCTCTGATTTGTACTTTCATATTTCCTGTAATTCCTTGTCCTATAACTCATAAAATGTACTATCAATTCTTATTTAATTATATGTCTGTTTCTCCCATACAGTATGAGGTCCCAGAAGGTATGTGTTCTATATCCAGTGTATAGCATGGCATAGTGTCTGGCATATGGTATACCCAATAAATAACGAAGCAATGAACTATAATAAGAAATTATAATAAGAAAAAGAATGGCAAGCCTATATATCTCTCACTATATGACTGGTAGTGTTCCAAGAAATTTTTTGCACATTAATTCATTTCATCTTCATGATAACCCTATATGACAGATATTACCATTACTGCCGTGTGAAAAATAAAGAAGCTAAGTCCAGAGAGACTAAGGGATTTCCCATAGTCAGACAAGTGTCAGGATGAAGATTCAAGTCTGAGAAGATTGGATTTTCTAGAGTCTACACATGTGAATTAAGGAACGAGTGAATGAAAAAATATGAGAAGCCAAGAATTAAGACAAGCCACATCCTAAGGAATGCTGAGCTTAAAAATCAGACAAGCCAAATTTATCATCAAAAGCAGGAAATAGATCCAAAATGTTATAGAGTTTGGAAAGAGAGTTAGCCAAAGAAGAGCTAAAAGGCTCAAAGCCACATGTAAAATAAGGTCTTGAAGCTTATGGTTGTTTTCATTGACTTTCAGTCACATTGTAATAGGCTGGCCCAGTGGAGAAACAAGAAACAGGGCAAGACATTTAAATAGTCCATGTGGCCTAAGGCCCCACATTCAAGTTTTTAAATGGAGTTCTAGGACCATCTGATGTGAAGAATGTCCACCTTCATTTCCTATTCATACTTTAGGGATGGAGATGATTTGTCAACAAAATGATCTCTAATTAATGTAAGGTTATAACCAAAGCACCAGTAGAAACCAGTATAAGACAGGGAGTAAAAAATGTGCAGTTTTGGAAACAACTTGCTTGGAGTCTTATATCTGACTTTTAACTCTGTCACTCTCAGAAGGCACAGACTTTTCCTGGAGACCCAAAGCATCAGAGACCACACTTCATAGTGATTAAACGGCGGACACCAGTCAGACAGCTCAGATTAGAAACCTGCCTCAAACCTTTAGCAGCCACCAGGTGGCCTTGGGGACATCACAAATCCTCTGAGCTTCAGTTTGCACTTTTCAGTCCAGTGTGGATGACACCACCTACCTCTTGGGTGGAGTGGTTGTATAGATGAAATTGGAAAATCCATGCATTCAGCAAATATTTAATGAGCATCAGTGATATTCCAAGGAGTCTCTCATTCTCTGGAGAGTGGATCACAAGGAAGACATGGCCTATTCCACTGAGCCTGGTACACAGTGAACCCACCAATTCTGAAACTGAAAGAGACCTCTTTGAGAGATCCATCCTGCTTTTCTCTAACTATCGCACATCACATTAGAGGGTTCCTTGGGAAAGCAAAGTGGAACACAGGGGAAGGAGGATGGAGATCTGCCCAAGTAAGAGCAAGAAGGTATCTTGCCAGAGGAGCCCAATGTGGCTTCACCTTGAAGAAGAGCCAAAATCACTAAGGGAGAGCCAAAGCCTCAGTCATGCAAAGAGCTTGCATCAGAGCTTGCATCAGGGCCAGAAGAGAAGTTGAGTGTGGAAATGGGCATAAACAGTCTGGTCACTGGTAAGACAAAGCAAGACTAAGTATTTACAACCAAGGTTATTGACATTTTTTAGATTATGCTCAGCAATAATGATGGTAGATTAAAGGAAAACCCACTGAAAAGTTTGCTCTAAACACCTTGCAGCCAGAGACCTGTTTTACTTTTATAATGCTGCCAAATACAAAAAGGCATCATTAAAGTGAGAATGACAATCATAATAATCCTAATGACAATTGCCCTTCATTGGGTACTTAGAGCATGCTAAACCCCATTAAAAAATACTCCACAAATCTCTTCACCACAATCTATTAGTGTATATTTATTTTCACATTTACTTATTTCATTACAAAAGTGGAAATTGAGCCTTATACATTCGAAGTAACTCACACAGAGTCACTTAGCTAATTAATAGTAAAAACAAGATTCAAACTCAGGTCCAAGGTCCAATGCAACACTGCGCCTCTAAGGAGGATAGGTGAGCCAGTGTTGAATAATAACCAACTGAACCTCTCTAGATCTTAGTTTATTCATGTATAAAATGGATCTAAGTTAAATCTATCTCATGAAGTTATTCTGAATATTCAATAAGCAAATTCATAATACAGCATTTATTACAGTGATGCACAATGAGTACTATAACTAATACCTATTACTCTCATTAGGCATATCATTCTGGCTCCCAAGTGTTTGCCATTTAAATGAATATATACATATTTGTTATAAAATGTTGACACTAGCTTGATTCAGATAATAAAAAGACAATAAAAAGGAATTACATTTCTATCACAATGGTAGCAACTCTCATACTATGTTTTTACCTTGAAGAAAATTAATTAAATTTAATTTAATCATGGAAGAAACCACTGCTCAAAACTAACAATGTTTAATGTGTCAGTTTTATACCTCTGTGTATGAATTAGCTTCTTGATAAATATAGAAGCTAACCCAAACTTGTCTAGTACTTGATACTTTTTGAAAGTAGTTCTTAAGCATCATTGTATTTGAACTCGGCACAACCCTGGGAGTACTATCTTGTTTTCAAAAAGAGAGCCCTCAGCAGCTCATTGCAGATAGTATGTCAAACTGATAGATAATCTGAGATTAACTCCAGATTTATCAGATCCTCATCCACTCTTCAAACCAGACCTCAGCTCTGAAATTGAAAAGGACATTGAATATTTTTAAGGGGGTTTTTGTTTTGTTGTTTGTTTTTCTTTGTTTTGTTTTGTTCTATTTTATTTTTTAAAGATTTTATTTATTTATTTGAGAGAGTGAGAGAGCACAAGCAGGGGGAATGGCAGATGGAGAGGGAGAAGCAGGCTTCCCACTGAGCAGGGAGTCCGATGTTGGACTCAATCCCAGGACCGGGGAATCATGGCCGGAGCCAAAGGCAGATGCTTAACTGACTGATCTACCCAGGTGCACTATGCTTGCTTGCTTTTTAAGTAAGCTCCATGTCCAATGCTGAGCTTGAAATCACGACCCTGATATCAAGACCTGAGATCAACAGCCAGACCCTCAAAGACCTGAGCCACCCAGGCACCCTGGAAAGGACATCACTGTCTTAATTGCCACCGATAAGGACAAGAAAATGGCATGATTAAATTCTTCTTGCAGTACAAGAATTAAAGGTGATTAAAATTATCCAGGGCAACTCAGTTAGAAATGTTTTAAATTACTAAGAGTACCCTTGGCCCCCACCCCTACTTGTGGTTTGTACTTCTCATGGAGGAAGATGTCCAGACTTTGCCCATGCAGAGCCAGAAAGAACAGGCTAGAAAGCAAGAGATTCAATAATTTTGGATCCAATGCTACCTGTCACAGCCAGGGAGAGTTTCCTTTTCTGTGAAAGACAAATAAACTCAGACATTTCTAAATAATAGTGACAACTCCTACTGGTTTCCATCTATTTTTGCATAGCACTTATCAGTGGTAAACATACAGGAACTCAGCTTGGTCGGACTAAAATTAAACCTCACACTGATGAAAGCTCTCAAGGCACTCAGTAGGAATGAAGGTGATGAAATCATGAGAAAGCAGATAATTAATAAGAGTTCATACTTTCCACATTTCAAGAGAAGTCCTACTCGCCTTCCGAATAACAATAGTTGGCTAAGGAATGTGTTAACCTCAATTATTATAATCATATTATAATTCTGTCCGCGTGCTGATTTATTATGAGCACAAGGACCGAAACAGAGAAAAATCCAATTGAAAAATTATTCTTTTTAAGAATTCAATTCAACCGAGGGAGGAGTCAAGATGGCGGAGAAGTAGCAGCTGAGACTACTTCAGGTAGCGGGAGATCAGCTAGATAGCTTATCTAAAGATTGCAAACACCTACAAATCCAACGGGAGATCGACGAGAAGAAGAACAGCAACTCTAGAAACAGAAAATCAACCACTTGCTGAAAGGTAGGACTGGCGGAGAAGTGAATCCAAAGGGACGGGAAGACAGACCCCGGGGGGAGGGGCCGGCTCCCGGCAAGCGGCGGAGCAACGGAGCACAAAATCGGGACTTTTAAAAGTCTGTTCCGCTGAGGGACATCGCTCCAGAGGCTTAACTGGGGTGAGGCCCACGCGGGGCCAGTGTGGCCTCAGGTCCCGCAGGGTCACAGAAGGATCGGGGTGTCTGAGTGTCGCAGAGCTCGCAGGTATTAGAACAGGGAAGCCGGCTACAGAGACGGAGCCGAGGAGTGAGCTCACAGCTCGGGCTTACCTTGAACCGGTCGCAGGCTCGGTGAGCTCGGAGCGCAGCCGGAGGCCAGGCAGACGGGAGTAATTGGACGCTGTTCCCTGAGGGCGCACTGAGGAGTGGGACCCCTAGCTCTCGGCTCCTCCGGGCCGGAGACTGGGAGGCCGCCATCTTCCTTCCCGTCCTCCGGACTCTACGGAAAGCGCTCAGGGAACAAAAGCTCCCGAAAGCAAACCCGAGCGGATTACTCAGCCGGGCCCCTGGTAAGGGCGGTGCAACTCCGCCTGGGGCAAAGACACTTGAAAATCACTACAACAGGCCCCTCCCCCAGAAGATCAACAAGAAACCCAGCCAGGACCAAGTTCACTTACGAGGAGTGCGGTTTCAATACCAAGGAGAGCAGCAGAATTCCAGAGGAGGAGAAAGCAAAGCACGGAACTCATGGCTTTCTCCCCATGATTCTTTAGCCTTGCAGTTAATTTAATTTTTTTTTCTTTTTAAATTTTTTTCTCTTCTTCTGCTAAATTTTTTTAAACTTTTACCCTTTTCTTTTTAACGTTTTTTAACTAGTTTATCCAATATATATATATTTTTTCCTTTTTATATTTTTTCATTATTGGTTTTCTTTTTTTTATTTGTTTCTTTTTTCTTTTTTATTTTATTTTTTTTTTTTTTTT
>NW_022631111.1:346723-350013 GCF_010015895.1 Lontra canadensis
CCCCCCCCCCCTCACGATTTGGGATCTCTTCCGATTTGGCTAAAGCATATTTTCCTGGGGTTGTTGCCACGCTTTTAGTATTTTACTTACTCCTTCATATACTCTTATCTGGACAAAATGACAAGGCAGAAAAATTCACCACAAAAAAAAGAACAAGAGGCAGTACCAAAGGCTAAGGACCTAATCAATACAGACATTGGTAAAATGTCAGATTTAGAGTTCAGAATGACGATTCTCAAGGTTCTAGCTGGGCTCGAAAAAGGCATGGAAGATATTAGAGAAACCCTCTCGGGAGATATAAAAGCCCTTTCTGGAGAAATAAAAGAACTAAAATCTAATCAAGTTGAAATAAAAAAAGCTATTAATGAGGTGCAATCAAAAATGGAGGCTCTCACTGCTAGGATAAATGAGGCAGAAGAAAGAATTAGCGATATAGAAGACCAAATGACAGAGAATAAGGAAGCTGAACAAAAGAGGGACAAACAACTACTGGACCACGAGGGCAGAATTCGAGAGATAAGTGACACCATAAGATGAAACAACATTAGAATAATTGGGATTCCAGAAGAAGAAGAAAGAGAGAGGGGAGCAGAAGGTATATTGGAGAGAATTATTGGAGAGAATTTCCCCAATATGGCAAAGGGAACAAGCATCAAAATCCAGGAGGTTCAGAGAACCCCACTCAAAATCAATAAGAATAGGTCCACACCCCGTCACCTAATAGTCAAATTTACAAGTCTTAGTGACAAAGAGAAAATCCTGAAAGCAGCCCGGGAGAAGAAGTCTGTAACATACAATGGTAAAAATATTAGATTGGCAGCAGACTTATCCACAGAGACCCGGCAGGCCAGAAAGAGCTGGCATGATATATTCAGAGTACTAAACGAGAAAAACATGCAGCCAAGAATACTATATCCAGCTAGGCTATCATTGAAAATAGAAGGAGAGATTAAAAGCTTCCAGGACAAACAAAAACTGAAAGAATTTGCAAACACCAAGCCAGCTCTACAGGAAATATTGAAAGGGGTCCTCTAAGCAAAGAGAGAACCTAAAAGTAGTAGATCAGAAAGGAACAGAAACAATATACAATAGCAGTCACCTTACAGGCAATACAATGGCACTAAATTCATATCTCTCAATAGTTACCCTGAATGTTAATGGGCTAAATGCCCCAATCAAAAGACACAGGGTATCAGAATGGATAAAAAAACAAAACCCATCTATATGTTGCCTACAAGAAACTCATTTTAAACCCGAAGACACTTTCAGATTTAAAGTGAGGGGGTGGAAAAGAATTTACCATGCTAATGGACATCAGAAGAAAACAGGAGTGGCAATCCTTATATCAGATCACTTAGATTTTAAACCAAAGACTATAATAAGAGATGAAGATGGACACTATATCATACTCAAAGGATCTGTCCAACAAGAAGATCTAACAATTGTAAATATCTATGCCCCTAACGTGGGAGCAGCCAACTATATAAACCAATTAATAACAAAATCAAAGAAACACATCGACAATCATACAATAATAGTAGGGGACTTTAACACTCCCCTCACTGAAATGGACAGATCATCCAAGCAAAAGATCAACAAGGAAATAAAGGCCTTAAAAGACACACTGGACCAGATGGACATCACAGATATATTCAGAACATTTCATCCCAAAGCAACAGAATACACATTCTTCTCTAGTGCACATGGAACATTCTCCAGAATAGATCACATCCTTGGTTCTAAATCAGGTCTTAACTGTTATCAAAAAATTGGGATCATTCCCTGCATATTTTCAGACCACAATGCTCTGAAGCTAGAACTCAATCGCAAGAGGAAATTTGGAAAGAACCCAAATATATGGCGACTAAACAGCATCCTTCTAAAGAATGAATGGGTCAACCAGGAAATTAAAGAAGAATTGAAAAAATTCATGGAAACCAATGATAATGAAAATACAACAGTTCAAAATCTGTGGGACACAACAAAGGCAGTCCTGAGAGGAAAATATATAGCGGTACAAGCCTTTCTCAAGAAACAAGAAAGGTCTCAGGTACACAACCTAACCCTACACCTAAAGGAGCTGGAGAAAGAACAAGAAAGAAACCCTAAACCCAGCAGGAGAAGAGAAATCATAAAGATCAGAGCAGAAATCAATGAAATAGAAACCAAAAAAACAATAGAACAAATCAATGAAACTAGGAGCTGGTTCTTTGAAAGAATTAATAAGATTGATAAGCCCCTGGCCAGACTTATCAAAAAGAAAAGAGAAAGGACCCAAATCAATAAAATCATGAATGAAAGAGGAGAGATCACAACAAACACCCAAGAAATACAGACAATTATAAGAACATATTATGAGCAACTCTATGCCAACAAATTTGACAATCTGGAAGAAATGGATGCATTCCTAGAGACATATAAACTACCACAACTGAACCAGGAAGAAATAGAAAGCCTGAACAGACCCATAACCAGTAAGGAGATTGAAACAGTCATCAAAAATCTCCAAACAAACAAAAGCCCAGGGCCAGACGGCTTCCCAGGGGAATTCTACCAAACATTTAAAGAAGAACTAATTCCTATTCTCCTGAGACTGTTCCAAAAAATAGAAATGGAAGGAAAACTTCCAAACTCATTTTATGAGGCCAGCATCACCTTGATCCCCAAACCAGACAAGGATCCCATCAAAAAAGAGAACTACAGACCAATATCCTTGATGAACACAGATGCAAAAATTCTCACCAAAATACTAGCCAATAGGATTCAACAGTACATTAAAAGGATTATTCACCACGACCAAGTGGGATTTATTCCAGGGCTGCAAGGTTGGTTCAACATCCGCAAATCAATCAATGTGATACAACACATTTATAAAAGAAAAAACAGGAACCATATGATACTCTCCATAGATGCTGAAAAAGCATTTGACAAAGTACAGCATCCCTTCCTGATCAAAACTCTTCAAAGTGTAGGGATAGAGGGCACATACCTCAATATTATCAAAGCCATCTATGAAAAACCCATCGCAAATATCATTCTCAATGGAGAAAAACTGAAAGCTTTTCCGCTAAGGTCAGGAACACGGCAGGGATGTCCGTTATCACCACTGCTATTCAACATAGTACTAGAAGTCCTAGCCTCAGCAATCAGACAACAAAAAGAAATTAAAGGCATCCAAATCGGCAAAGAAGAAGTCAAACTATCACTCTTCGCAGATGATATGATACTATATGTGGAAAACCAAAAGACTCCACTCCAAAACTGCTAGAACTTGTACAGGAATTCAGTAA